>NC_138768.1:875398813-875756313 GCF_965119305.1 Pelophylax lessonae
GTGAATAGTTCAATTCTGGAGTATCCCACTTTTCCCTTATCCTATTCCTATTTAAAATAAAAACTCAAAAACAACTACAACCCCTAGATTGTTTATTGACTGAGCCAAGAAGAAAATAGTTAAATTGTGCATTGCTAACGGTAAACCCAGGGGACCCGAAAGTGTAATATCCAGCAGTCCTCAAGGGGACAGTGCTACACCGGTAATCGCTATGTACAGTGAATATGGCTTTAACTGGCATTGAAGAAAGACTGTTAGTTGTTAAAACCTTCCATTAACCACTTAAGCCCCGGAAGATTTTACCCCCTTCCTGACCAGGGCCTATTTTGCGATTCGGCACTGCGTGACTTTAACGGACAATTGCGCGGTCGTGCGACGCTGTACCTAAACGAATTTCACGTCCTTTTTTTCCCACAAACAGAGCTTTCTTTTGGTGGTATTTGATCACCTGTGCGGTTTTTTGATCATGCGCTATAAACAAAAAAGAGCGTAAATTTTGCAAAAATAACAATATTTTTCAATTTTTTTTATATGGAATTCCCCCCAAAAAAATGTAAAAATCAAAATTCTTTAACATTTTAGGCCAATTTGTTTTATGCTACATATGTTTGGTAAAAAAAAATCGCAAAAAGTGTATTTTGATTGGTTTGCACAAAAGTTATTGCGTTTACTAACTAAGGGAAAGATTTTTGTAATTTTTGTTGTTTTTTTTTTAAACGCGTAATGGCGGTGATCTGCGATTTTTTTTGCAGTACTGCAACATTGCAACGGACAGATCAGACCCTTGACTGACATTTTTTACACTTTTGGGACACTTTTGGGACATCGGGTCTGCCGGGCACACGCGCGGGGGGGGGGTCTGTGACCGCGCGGGAGCGGGAGCGCGCCTCCGGCGGCGTGCTTTCGCTCATGAGACCCTCACAGGCTAGCGACATAGCCCTACGTCGCTTTGCCTGTGAGAGGCTGACTGCCGACGTAAATAGTCGTGCGGCGGTCGGCAAGCGGTTAAATGGAGACTGCATACCACTCGACTGATCATCCCGGTCGGCGGACGCTCTGAGCGGCTACCGCTGGAGCGAACGCCGGTCCAGGTCTATTGAAGTGCGATGTGATGTCCGCCACGCAAATGTATATCAGTCAGCCGGGGCCCCGGTATTCGCTGGTGGAGATATGTTTTGGCACTTTTCCACTGCAAGTACCGGCTCGGCTCTACTCGGCCCTGCTTGGCCCGATTTGCTTTCCACTGCTGGTACCGCATGGTACGGTGTTGGAACGGTTCGGTACGGTACGGTATGGTTTGCTTTTCCACAAAAGTAGTACTAAAGTTAAGTGGGTGGGATAACAACAGGGTGGGTGGGATTCTCTGACCAATCAGTGGCTTGTAGTGACTGCATGCAAAGGATTGTGGGATATGGTACTGGGTATGGTACCTCTTGGAAACACAATTGAGGTGGAACTGTTTTTGAGAGCCGTACCGTTCGGTTCCATGCAGTGGAAAAGCGCAGTCGTATCGCACCGTACCGAACCGTTCCTACACCGTACCATGCGGTACCAGCAGTGGAAAAGCACAAAAGTGAGCCGAACCGTTCGGTTCCATGCAGTGGAAAAGCGCCATTTGTGATGTGAAATTATTATCTTTTATTAAGTATCTGCCCTTTAGCTGGAACAATAATTGGTAGCTTTCTTTTATGCTCGATTTGCATGGTTGATACACTGCTGCTATTTCCTTTGCAGATATAGTCATTTACTGGAACAGTAGCACAATCACTATCAAATATGGTTGCTTATGAACTATATTATATAGGATTCACTCTAACAGGTTATGACGAGAGTGCATGCACATGTATTAGCGGGGCCACGTTCATGAGTTTGCGCTAGTTCCATTGTATAATGTTTGGCGAGCATTTTACTCCATGTAGGTCTCATTGTTAGCTATAGTGCATGTTTCCTCGTGCACCCAATGGCGCGGACTCGTGCACGCTGCTCAGCTCGTTCATGCGCATACACTCCCCCTTCTATTGAACTTTTGGATGTATACATGTGTGTGATTGGTTGTTACTTTGTATAGAGCTATTATACACCAGAGGCTGGTTATGTTGTATAGCTGTCCCCTCCCACTGTAAACCCCTGTTTTCTGGCCATAAATAAATGAGAGCCCTATGTTGGAGCAAGACTCTTTCTCTGTTGGCAACGACCGTGACACAGCTTGTGCCTGTTTTACTCTTTGCCTCCGAGCGCGCCGGAATTTCTAAAGAGCTGTACGTTGTACTTTCAGTACAAGGGAATAATGGTGTTTGATGCGTATTAATATACTCATTTGCACTTTTCAGAGCAGTGAAGTTCTCCACGCACCGCCGTTTTATTAGGAGCGAATTTCTATGCACCAAGCCCCATTGATTTCCACCACAGACCTAAAGTCTGTCCAGGAAGTAAGGCACAAGTAATGGAGAAGTGTTTTTAAACAGCCATGAGGACAGTGAGGTAAGTGTGTGTGGAATAAATGGAAATCATACTTCTTTTGCAAAAATAAAACAATTAATGCTATATATAGGTACATACTGGGTAGCTGGGATTTAGAAAAAAGGCTGATGAGGAAAAACTAAGGGTTGCTTTAATTGACATCATATGCAGATTGAATCTCAGCCCTTTGATTTGAAGAAGAACGAAACAATGTTGCTTTGTATGTCTCAGTTATATCTGAACAATCTTTATAAACCTAATGGGCTTCAGGGGCGTAACTACAGGGGTTGCAATTGCAACCGGGCCCCATGCTCCAGGGGGCCCGTGTGGCTCCCCTGAGGGGCGGTGGGGGCAGCATGTAGAGAAATCACTGTCCTCCTTTTTCCTCCTGTAGCTAAATGGTTCCTTTGTATGCTGCCCCCGCCACTCCTCCCATCCATTTCACTTGTATTCTACTGTCTCTGGGCCCTTGTGTGCTCCCCTTGTCCCCCCCCCCCACTGTGCTGCCACTCCCCCCCCCCCCCCACTGTGCTCCCTCCCCTCTCTTACCAGCTGCTGCAGGGGATGTGTCACAATAGAGAGCCAGGAAGGGGGCAGTAAATATGTAATTTACCAGCCCCTTATTTTTCTGAATGGACGGAGTCATAGTCAGTCACATTGTAAAAAAATAAAATAAAATGATAAAAAAATAATACAATTAAAATACCAAAAAATATAAAAAATCCTGACACCAGTGGGTGAACTTTCAGGATTAAAAAGGTCACACTTCAACCGGGCCCTGGCATTCCACCATTGTGGGGAGGCCCCAAGATGACAGGAAGGGGGCCCACTGCAGAACTTGTGAAAGGGTCCCGCTTCAGGACCATAATAAAGGGCCCCGCAACGAGAGTAAAGGGCCCCAGGATCAGTGGGAAGAACCCCAGGCTTGAAGGGAAGGGCCCCAGCCAGGGGATACGGGGGGAGCCCTTCGTGGTTTCTTGCACCTGGGCCCTGAAGGTTCTAGTTACGCCTCTGATGGGCTTGATTTACTAAAATTGAAGAGTGTAAAATGTGGTGCAGCTGTGCATTATAGCCAATCAGCTTCTAACTTCAGCTTGCTCAATTAAGCTTTGATGAAAAAACCTGGAAGCTGAAGCTGATTGTATACACAGCTGCACCAGGTTTCACATTAGTAACCAGATTTGGTTTTAATAGTAAGACACTTTGCGCATTTGTGCGACTTGTCCTGCGACCTAGGACTTCAAAGTCATATGACAAATCGTACTCCATGATTTCCAATGAGTACTGTTCATATTTGTGCGACTTCAAGTCGCAACAACTTCATAGTAGTCCTTGCACTACTTTGGCCCGACTTTGATGCGTTTTGAGGTCCATAGACATAGGCATTGCTTCAAGTCCAGTCAAAATCGCGGCAGAAAAGATTTGCGTGACTTTTAGGTTGCACAAGTGTGAAAGAGGCCTTAATCAACCCACGTGTGTCAAAAAGTCATTTTTTTGACAGCAGCCACTCTATTTACATAGCAACTGTTGGCTGTCAATTTGACAGTGGGAAATTGCTGGCAAATACAAGTGGGGGCAATGTATGGGGGAGAAGGTTGGGGCCCTGTGTACTTTGATGACATTGTTTTGATGTGTGCCCATTATAGCATGCCCATTTCCCACAACTGGGTAAAATACAACTAGGATCTGGCTAGTCCTCCTTCACGATCCATCATCTCTTACCAGTCCTATTCTGGGTTGAATGATGGCCATCACAACTTTACCCATTTCCTGTGAACCCAGTCTGGTACTTCCCTTTGTAACATGAGTGCCGGCCTATGCAGTACCCACCACAGAAGCTACTTCAGATGAAGAGAGACCCCGGATCATCACATGTTAAATGTTCAAAAACAAGGAGTAGAAAAAGATGAGGAACTTCCCAAACCACTTACAATGTAAGATGCAAGTGCACAATGTCCAATAAGAAGGAGATCTTGGTGGTTGTACATAATGGGGCTTGGTTACTTGACAACAAATTGTTAAGATAGACATGAAAATGAGCACTGGATGGAGTTATGGAGTTATGAGTGGGGGGACCAATTGCAGGTCATTGTAAGAGCCGAGAAGGCACTTTTGGAATAAATATGGATGAAGGTCAAATATATTGTTGGGTCATGAAGTCCTTTAAAAACAAAGCACTAAAATATGAATTTAAGGTGATATTAAAGGCAAAAAAACAAACATGTTATAATTATCTGGTCTGTGTAATGGTTTAGCACAGAGCAGCCCCATTTCTCCTCTTCTCGGGTCCCCCACCTGCCTTCCTGGCTCCTACCGTCTGCCGAATGCCCCCTGAGCAAAAAGCTTGGTGCGGGGGCACCTAAGCAGAGCTTCTGCTCTGTATATCCATTCAGACACAGAGCCTGCAGCTTGGCCCCACCCCCTTTCTCTTCTCATTGGCTGTGAATGACAGCAGCCGGAGCCAATGGCTGCTGTCTTAATAAAGGAAAAGGAATTGGCAGCACTCCAGGTTGAGTCAAAATCCAGATTTATTGACTGGACATCCAAATTATGACAATCGTGACAAGGTAGACGCGTTTCACACACTGACTGTGTGCTTAATGATTACGTAATGATTAAGCACACAGTCAGTGTGTGAAACGCGTCTACCTTGTCACGATTGTCATAATTTGGATGTCCAGTCAATAAATCTGGATTTTGACTCAACCTGGAGTGCTGCCAATTCCTTTTCCTTTATCAAGTTTTCACGGAGGCGAGCCGGGGCATGCACCGGTGTGAGTCATCAGGCAATTACACCACCTTGAGCAGTGAGTCCTTGTCTGTTCGGCTGCTGTCTTAGCCAATGAGGAAACAGAGTCCCCAGAGAACTGAGGTTATCAGGAAACTGAGGTTGTCATGCACATTACTGTGATAGGGCTCAGGTAAGTGTTAAGGGGGCTCGGGGCTGTGGGGGGGGGCAGAAGGTTTTTGTTACCTTTGTGCATAGAATGAATGAAGATAGAAGACCTTGAGCCTTTTAAAGAAGTACAATGTAGAAATATAGTGAAAAGTTGGCTAAATTGAACATTTTTGTGACTGGTTGCACCTTGAATAGATTTAGCCAAAGTCTTAAAGTTTGTTTTCTGTAGTAAGTAGCCGGAATAAGTAGAAAGTATGGCCTCTGCCAGGATTTTAAAGATAATTATCCTTCCTCTCTGGGTAGAAGCAGGGGTCTTTCTTCAGAGGTCTCACACACCCCATTGGCTATAAAGATCACACTAGCACCGCAGCAGACAGATTGCTATGACTCGTAGTTACAATTTAATAATTGTTAGTCCATTGCTTTCACAGATGGCACATCAAAAAAATCAATCAGTTAATGTTGAAGTCCTGATTGTTGGATTCGAGAACCTCACTGAATACAGAATCCCTCTCTTCCTTCTCTTACTGATCATATACACATTGACTTGCATTGAGAACATCCTGATTATAACTTTAGTATGTATAAGCGCTTGTCTCCATTGTCCCATGTACATCCTGATCAGCAATTTGCTCTTCTGTGAATTTCTCTACACGACGGATCTGGTCCCTCTGATACTGCACCACATGCTCTCCAGAAGACCCGTCATCTCCCATCTCGGCTGTTCTGTCCAGTTAAATGTGTCCGCAGCCGTCACAATCGTTGAGACTTTGTTGCTCACCCTGATGTCATATGACCGATATTTGGCCATTTGTAGACCTCTCAGATACTCCGCTCTCATACACAACAGACTCTGCTTCTATTTAGTGACCGTGATTTGGCTCATTTCACTTATATTCATAGCGGTTACATTTTACTTTGTAATAAATCTTGAATTTTGTGGCCCTCTGATCATCGATCATTTTTACTGTGACTTCACCCCTTATGTTTCCCTTGCATGCTCAGACATAACGACTGTTGTTTTACTTGGCTTATCGGTCAGCATTACATTGACCATTATACCTTTCTTTTTCATCGTTCTGTCCTACATCTTTATTATAGTCGCGATCTTCAGGATACAGACGTCGGAGGGAAGGCAGAAAGCCTTCTCTACCTGCAGCTCACACCTCCTAGTGGTGACTATATATTACACTGCGCTGTTTTGCCTATATGTGATGCCAAGGAGTAGTCAATATGTCAATGTCTACAAAGGCTTGTCCTTCGCATACTTTTCAGTGACACCGATGATCAACCCCATCATTTATACTTTAAGGAATCAGGAGATTCATAAAGCTCTACAGGCAGCAATCAGTAAAATAAAAACTGTTTATCGTTAGGATACAACAAATACATTTGTATTATATTGTACTTATGGTTATTAATTGCTTTCGTTTTCTAACACATAGATACAAAAGAACAGCAGGGTAACAATTCTCGTAAAGTTACAGCATGACAACAATCATAAATATATCACGATTCAATTCTCTTTCGGTGATACCAAACACATGGTGCACCATCCTTTCTCCAGTCAGCAGGGGGAGGACTAAAGTCAGGAGGACCCATAAGCTTTCATGCAGGATGCTGGGAACATTGGCAGGTGTAGCCCAAAGTAACAGCCATGTAACTGGAGTTCCAAACAACATATACTGGATGCTTTGGGGTGAAGGAGGAGCTAAAGAAAACTTAAGTAAATTTTTGGCACTGTGGGAGTCTGGGAAATGCGTCCAAGGGATAGCCCTTCTAAGCTCTCTGAGCCTAGCCAGCTTGGATCTAGTCAGCAGCATAAGTCAGCAATCCTGTCAGTTCTGATGGCTAGATTGCTGCAAACTCCTAGTAGACCTAAGGGAGCTCCTTCCACTGCCAGAGCAGTAGGCTGTGACTAGGAGTCGGTGAGAGTCTGTGGCTGCAAGCCAACATTTTTATTTATAGAGCTACTGAAAGCAGGATATCTATACAACATAAACCCATTCCCACCCAGCTGTCCAGCCATTGACATTGCCGTATACCTGCCCCAAAGTGTCACAGGGAATACTAAACTGTAACCGCTACTAACTGCAGTGTTTGAGGACTGTACTGAAACCAGCTGACAATCTCTGCCCACTTATCACCTATAGATTCTTAAGGGAGACTCTTGCCAGGTGCACCAACATTTTAAAGGGCCCCAATGGTAGCTGGCTGGAGATCCATATTAGAGACTACCCCTCCCATTACTGTTATTAACCACCGAGTCAGGTTATACCTGCCATAGGCACCACTTTTGCATGTTGACAGCATGGCCTCATGAACAAAAGAGATGGGAACCCACAGAAGTTCTAAAGGGGAGGAAGGGAATGGGGCAAACAGCGGTCTCTACTCGCTACTACTTGATAAACTTTAATTAAGTATCAAAAAATGAAATAAACTGATTCACAAAGCAGGCTATACACAAATACCTAAAAATATAACAAAGTTGTCATTAACATTGTTCCTGCACACCAGGGTTCACTGTCAAAGCAGCTGATCCCCCTCCACCAGCAGCTGATGCTGTTGCACACTGCTCTGCACAGCAGGAGGAAGCACAAGACTGGACATTGAGCCAGGGGGCCGCCTGAGGCTACCATCTGCCTACCCTTGGCTCCCAAAGCTCCACCATACATCACTTGACCATCTGTTTGCCCAGATGAAGGAAAGGACCGGTTGCTGGAATCGCTCTGATAGAGCACTGGACTGACTAACGGCACTCGTGGCTATACCCTTGGCCTGCTGGGCTGCACAGCGAACTTGGTATATTGGGTGTTCAGCAAACCGACTGGGATGGCCTTATAACCTCCAGCGATCCCCACACTGTATCCACAACAGTGAGTACCACCCTGCAGGATTACTGGCCCAAATTAGTACAAGTTCCATGAGTGTCTATTCACGTTGGATACCACGGAGCAGTGCTTTGGGGAGGGACCAGCGGGTTGGCTGAGTGAGCTGTTACAGCCCACCAGCTTTGCACAACCACACGGAAGATATCCCCATATGTTCATAAAACTGGTACAATAGCGGCAAAACTCATCTGCCTGTGCACACCGCACATGGTGCTATCAGCAGACCCTGTACTTATACACCAGACCTTCGGGTCATACCACTATCAAGGGACTTTATCTGTCAATGCACAGGCAGCACCTACAGCCACCCATAACCCATCTCCACCCATAATATATGCTATTGATGTTTTCTCAGCTATGAGAACCCGGATACATAAACTGAACAAAATTATAAACACAACACTTGTTTTTGCCCCCATTTATCATGAGCTGAACTCAAAGATATAAGAAAAACAGGATTTATCGGTGAAGAAAACACCTCTCCAAAGTGCCAGATGCCATCGAATGTGAGCATTTGCCCACTCAAGTCTGTTACGACGACGAACTGCAGTCAGATCGAGCCCCCGATGAGGACAACGAGCATGCAGATGAGCTTCCCTGAGATGTTTTGTCACAGTTTGTGCAGAAATTCCTTGGTTATGCAAACCAATTGTTGCAGCAGCTGTCCGGGTGTGGGGGAGCTGGTCTCAGATGATCTTGGAGGGGAAGATGCTGGATGTGGAGGTCCTGAGCTGGTGTGGTTACACGTGGTCTGTGTGATGTGCTGCCAAAATCTCTGAAATGCCTTTGGAAAGGGCTTACGGTAGAAAAATGAACATTTAATTCACAGGCAATAGCTTTGGTGGACATTCCTGCAGTCAGCATGCCAATGGCACGCTCCCTCACAACTTGTGACATCTGTGGCATTGTGCTGTGTGATAAAGCTGCACATTTTAGAGTGGCCTTTTATTGTGGCCACTCTAAATATCTATATGCACACCTGTGCAATAATCACACTGTCTAATCAGCATCTTGATATGCCACACCTTTGAGGTGGATAGATTATCTCGGAAAAGGAGAAGTGCTCACTAACACAGATTTAGACAGATTTGTGAACAATATTTGAGAGAAATAGGCCTTTTGTGTACATAGAAAAGGTCTTAGATCTTTGAGTTCAGCTCATGAAAGATGGGGGCAAAAACAAAAGCGTTGCGTTTATAATTTTGTTCAGTGTATGTACCATACTGTATGCTAAATGGATACTACTGGTGGATAACTGGTAAAATAGCGAGTGCAGATGTCGACAGTGCACTGTACGGCTGATTATCGTCTGACAGCCCTGTTGTTTCCTGACTCTCACTGTGATCTGATCCCCAGCAATCTTGCACTACATTGTCATTTATGATATAGATAATGCATATTTGGTTTGTCTGTGAACCCAGGTGTTTGCTTTTAGTGACAACGTTGTCATATGTTTAAGTATTTGTGTGTAGCCTGCTTTACGTGATTCCGTTTATTGCATTCATTTAACTCAATAAAAGTTTACCAAAGTGAGGAGAAACCACTGTTTGCCCCATTCCCTTCCTCCCCTATAGAACTCCTGCGGGTCCCTTCCCGTCTGTTTTGTTCAATAGTTTCTTTGTGTTTGGGAGTTGAAGAGAGGGACTCCACCTTAAATTTTGGTTAGACGGTACCCCCCGCAGGTGCTGGCCATACACTAATGGCACTTTTCCACTGCAAGTACTGGCTCGTACCGGCTCGGCTCTACTCGGCCCTGCTTGGCCCGGTTTGCTTTTCCACTGCTGGTACCGCATGGTATAGTGTCGGAACGATTCGGTACGGTACGGTATAGGTTTGCTTTTCCACTAAAGTAGTACTAAAGTTAAGTGGGTGGGATAACAATGGGGTGGGTGGGATTCTCTGACCAATCAGTGGCTAGTAGTGACTGCATGCAAAGGATTGTGGGATATGGTACCAGTTTGGTACCTGTTGGAACCACAATCGAGTAGGTACTGTTTTTTCAGAGCCGTACCGTACCGTACCGTTCGGTTCCATGCAGTGGAAAAGCAAACCTATACCGTACGGTACCGAACCGTTCCGACCCTATACCATGCGGTACCAGCAGTGGAAAAGCACAAAAGCGTGCCGAACCGGTACGGTTCCATGCAGTGGAAAAGCGCCATTACTTAACCAGCACCATGATCCTGTTGTATTTTCCTTTCTTTTATATTTGTGGCAGCATAGTCAACTTGTCTGCTGCTCATCGTTGCACTTTTGGGGCATTGTTACTTTTTATGTTGACCTGGAAGTTAAACACAAATATTGTTCTTAACTTTGCTAGTAATGTTGTGTATGTTGGTTATTCACAATACAGAAAGCTGTCTTTTACTATTCAACCTGGTACTTGTCCTTCTAGTAGAGCTTTATCGCTGGGTGTCATATACTTCCTGGTCAGCTTGTAATGCTAAACGGGTCTCCACCCAACCTCAGAGAGGTTGAGATATCTGAAGAGCTCAGGGCAAAGAATAGGAGGACCCATCATATTCAGAGATGTCTATGGTGGATTGCCCTAGAGAGAGATGGCTCCTTCTGGGCCAGATAAAAAGTGAAATATATAGCACATATGTACAACAGTATCTTTGAATCCTTTTCAGATATGTAGCAAGACTATGGTGTACAATATTTCTGCATATTTTGGTTATTTAGAAGTAAAATATGCAGCAGCAGAATGGTGTGGTCTGAATAATGTCCCTTTGTCTGTTTCTAACCTTGAAATATTGCTAATTCAGCCAAGGCTCCTTAAACTAATCTCCATGTATTGTTTGCTGCAACCTCATTCTAGGACCAAACGACACACACAAACTAAATCTCAAAGGTGCGGAGCAATTGTTTCCAACCTCATCAAGACCAGGATCCAGTAAATTCATCCAAAACCTACCATGCCCTAACAGTTTAAAAAAAAGAAGTTTATACCCACACAATAAAAGTAAAAAACTACAAAATATACAGTAGATTGAAATTCTGGAATCCTCTGGATGGGGCTGAGTTTCACTGCAGGGGATGGGGGCTGTGGAGGGGGTTACTGGGTTTTGCAGCAGACTTCATGGCCCTGTAAATGCATGAAATCCCTGAAGGGAACTGGGGGCATCTCTAGGGAGCTGGGCACTTTTTAGAGGCACTGTGGATGTTTGGGGGGCGGGGGCACTGAGAGGGCTGGGGTGCACTGTGGGACACTTTTGAAGTTCAAGGACACTATGGGAGGCCGGAGGCTCTGCAGCAAGTCCCCAGTGTCACCAGACCAGTGTAAGCCAGCAACAGTGTTCCTGATCACAGCTTTACAAGTCCCAGTGTCATCAGACCAGTGCGGCTAGCAACAGCATTCCTGATCAGCACCACACCAGTACAGTGTTGCCTGTATTTGTCTCTTGTCCTGATCCTGGCCTGTTTATTGACCATGTTTCTTCCTGCTGCCTGTACCAATCTTTTGCCTGTTTGCTGACAATGTCTCTACTTGCCACCTAAACTGACCCATCTGCATGACCGACTGACTACGATCCTGTGAGATACCATTCCCAGGCATCCCTTGCGGACAACTGCTTTCCTGTTACCACAGGAACTCTTTTGTTCTTTCTTTCATCAGCCTCCGGTATCTCCTGTACAATGAACATGTACAATGAACCAATTGTGTAAAAACCAATGTTCTGGTCCCTTCTATATGGGTGGTCAAGAAATATAGCTTGGTGTAGCTGCATATATACGTAGCAGTCCCTGTTCCTAGCCACATAGCAGTAGGCTAGTCTTGCTTGGCTTATAGGAACAGTGACTGCTATATATGCAGCTACACCAAGCTATATTTCTTGACCACCCCTATAGACGGGACCAGAACATTGGTTTTTACACAATTGGTTGATTTGTTGATACACAAGATGCAATAACCTGTATAGAATTGGTAAAAACAGTGAAAAAGTCTCACACATATGGTATCCCCATACTCATATGGAGTAGCAGAATGGGTTTTGGATCATAATTCTAAGCATGCCCATGCTGTGTGTAAAAAATATCTTATTAAACTGACAACTTTGTGTAAAAAAAAAAAAAACATGTGGCAAATAAGGAAATGTTTGAAAGATTCTTTATGCCTCCTAAAAACTTTGGGGGGTTTAACTCTTAAAAATGTGCTTATTTTGTAGGTGTTTCTCCTGTCCTGGCACTCCAGGACCTCCTAAAATATGATGGGTAGTCAGAAAATAAGATTTAATGTAAATTATGTGCCTAGAACACCTGAAGGTAATCCTTGGATTTTGGGTCCCTCTATATGGCTAAACTGTGAGGAAGTCTTGCACATGTGTTATCCCAATACTCAGCTAATACAAACCAAAACACATTCTGATCATCTTCCTAAGTATGCCTATGATGTGTGCTAGGAATATCTTATTATTTGTTAGCTTTGTGTTCATTTTCTTTTCTGCATTTTACAAAAAACTGGTGGCAGAAAAAATAAATTTTCAAAAGACTCACTAGGCCTTTCATAAAATACCTGGGGGTATTTTCTTTCCAAAATGTGGTCATATTTTGGGTATTTCTTCTGTCCTGACACTCCAGAGACTCAAGAAATATAATAGCTAGTCAGGGAATTAGACAGGGAAAGCTAAAGGTGCTCCTTGGATTTTGGGTCACTCTCTGTATCTAGGCTGTGAAAAGGTTTCACACATGTGGTATCCTCATATTTGAGAAATATAGCAAAAATGTGTTTTGGAGTGTATTCGTAAGTATGCCTAAGCTGTGTGTGAGAAAAATAACTTCTTAAATCGTCAACTTTGTATAAAAAACGAATTATATTTAACGTCTTAATTTTCCCCAAAAAAGTGTGACTATTGCATCATCAAAAAAAAAACATCATACCTCTTACTATATATCTTGGACAGTCTACTCTCCAAAAAAAAAACATTCTTTAGGGGGTATTTGAACTGTCCTGGCATTTTAGTGCCCCAAGAAATGAAATAGACAATCCGTACATTAGGAGTGATACACTTTCAAATATAGTGTCCACAAACTATGTTGTATATAACTTTTGCACAGACTATATAATATACACCGATTTGGGTTATTTTTACAAAAAAAAATGTTGCAGAATACATTTTGGCACAAATTTATGAAGAAAGATTATTTGCAAGTTTTTTTTCTTTTTTAACCACTTTACCACCGGAGGATTTTCCTGCTTAAAGACCAGGGGTTATTTTGCGATTTTTTACTGCGTGACTTTAACGGACAATTGCGCGGTCGTGCGACGCTGTACCTAAACGAATTTCACGTCCTTTTTTTCCCACAAACAGAGCTTTCTTTTGGTGGTATTTGATCACCTGTGCGATTTTTTGATCACGCGCTATAAACAAAAAAAGAGCGTAATTTTTGCAAAAACAACAATATTTTTCACTTTTTTTTATATGAAATTCCCCCAAAAAAAAATGTAAAAATCAAAATTTTTTAAAATTTTCGGCCAATTTGTTTTACGCTACCTATGTTTGGTAAAAAAAATCGCAAAAAGCGTATTTTGATTGGTTTGCGCAAAAGTTATCGCATTTACTAACAAAGGGAAAGATTTTTGTCATTTTTGGTGTTTTTTTTTTTAACGAGTAATGGCGGCGATCTGCGATTTTTTTTGCGGTACTGCGACATTGCGGCGGACAGATCGGACCCTTGACTGACATTTTTGACACTTTTGGGGGTACCAGTGACATTACTGCAGTAATCAGTGCTATATATATGCACTGTTACTGCAAAAATGACACTGGCAGGGAAGGGGTTAACAGTATTGGACAGGGAGGGGTTAAGTGTGTCCTAGGGGCGTGATTCTAACTGTGTAGGGACAGGTCTACTAGTGTAAAAACAAAGATCAACAGTTCTACATAGTAGAACTGTTTGATCTTCACTTTTACACAGGGAGAACTGACAGGTGGCTTGTTTACACAAGCCGCTCTGTCTTTCTCCCGCTGTAGCGGCGATCGTAGTGTGACCGGCGGACATCGGGTCCGCCAGTCACACTCCCGCACTCCTCCGTGAACGAGCCGAGGCGGGCGCGCGCCTCAGCGGGCGCGCGCCCGCCCGCTATTGGCTCTGGAAGGAGTGACAGGCGAGCGACGTAGACCTACGTCACTCTGCCTGGCCGGGGCCGACTGCCGCAGTAAATATACTGTGCGCAGTCGGCAAGCGGTTAACAGAAACTAAGAAAAACTGTTTTTTCAAACTTTTTGGTCTTTTTTTCTTCATATAGCAAACAAGAATTAAAAAACCGTGGTGATTAAATACCACCAAAAAAGCACTATTTAAAAAAATAAATTAATTAATTTAGGTACAGAGTTGCATGTCTGAATAACTGTTATTCAAAGTGTAACAGCGCTGAAAAATGGCCTGGGCAAGAAGGGGCCGAAACAGTCCCATCTTGATCTGATTAAACAGGTGAAATTTCAGAGAGATTGAACAGGCATTTATCTTCTAAAAAATAGTGTCTTCTTTCAAAACATTGGTATCGATATAGAAAAAGTGAATAGTTTTGCACCACAGCTCGAAAGCTTTTTTTGAACAGGCCGCAATTTTGGAGAGTGGGCATGTAGTCCCATAAAAAAAATGTATATATTAGTATCTTTTTGGATACTGAAACAGCATATACGTTTGCACCACAGCTACGAATCTTGATAGACCAGTTTGCAATTTATAAAATCTTGAGCAGGCATTAAGCATCTGAGATAAAAATAGTATCTTTTTTGGACATCAACAATCAAAATCACGTACGAGCTTGCACCACGTTTATAAAGCCTTTTAAAACAGACCGCAATTTCAGGGATTGAGTGAGCATCCATAAAAAAAGAAATATTAGTATCTTTTTTTGGTCACTGAGGATGGAAAGAGCATATAGCTTTGAACCACAGCTAAAAAGCCTGCTAGGACAAGTCATAAATTCTAAAAGTTTGAGTGGGCATTTAGCATCTGAAAATAGATGTAGCACCCTCCTAGGTAGGTGCTAGGTAAAAGCATCTTAGGCTCCTTCTGCATATCAGGGGAGCCTGATCTATTAGGTTGCCTGTTGCATGTTCCCAGGTGTGATTCACTGGGTCTGAGGGAGTGTCCCCACTGTATCCAATAAGGGAGCTTGTTGGACAGTGGAGGAAACCCAGCAAGTGACACATTGGCTTTTATGGGAGTCCCAGTGGGAGGGCACTCTTGCAGTGCATCCTGGGATTGCTCATAAAAGTTGGGGGGACATGTGACAGGGCGTCTTTGGTGGGAAGCAGAGTCCCAGGAGGAGGCTGATGGCTGTTTCTCCTCCCGCTGTATGAGGAAAGTGGTCATAGGCAGTCAGCCTAGTGAACCAGGTGTGGAGCTGAGCTGCAGAGGATCCAGTAAAGCTGACAGTGGAGCTCCTGGCAGAGTCTTCCAGGAAATACAGTGTCCGTGAGTACCAGGGGACTTGCCAAAGGGTCTGCCCAGGAAGGGGGACCACTCCAGTGAAGTCAGAGGATCAAGGGGTCAGCTCACACAGAGTGTCAGTGTAAATGGGGTGCCGTGTAGAACCCTGAAGAATAGGGACAAAGGGGGTGCCAAGTAGGTTCCTGAAGAGTGATTCACAGTGCAGTACAGTTCATTTAAATCTTCTTCACTATAGTGGCAAGGTGAAGCAGCGGCCTTGCCGCATCCAGTGTTAACCAGAAGTCCCAGCAATTGTGCATAGTTATTCAGTTGGAGTATCCCACTCATCCCTTCTCCTATCCCAGTTCTCAAATAAAACAACAAAAACCTAAACCCCTGGACTGTTTTCTGACTGTGACTGTTTTTGTTAGGGTAATATGATCAGGATAGGGATGTCCTCCTGTGAAGTATATAATCTGTTTGAGGTTGTTCAATAAACAGTCCCAGATTTGCAGCTAAAACAAGTTCTGTCTAGTTCTTGGTTGCAATAGTTGGCTTTACCACTTGCCGACCAGCCGCCGTAGTTTTACGGCGGCAGGTCGGTTCTGTCGTGCGAAACAACGCAACTGTACGTTGCTTCTTGGCCACAGGGGGAACCAATCAGCGGGTCCGGTGGATCGCTCCCCATGGAGACAGAACGGCGGTCTGCTGAAGTAAACACAGCAAACCGCTGTTCTATCAGTAATGAACATAGGTCTCTGTGTTCATCGAGTGAGCCCATCCCCAACACAGTTATAAAACGCCCCCTAGGCACACATTTAACCCTTTGATCGCCCCTGGTGTTAACCCCTTACCTGCCAGTGTCATTAGTACAGTAACAGTGCATATTGTTAGCATTGATTCCTGTAGTAATGTCACTGGTCCCCTCAAAAGTGTCAATTAAGTGTCCGATCTGCCCGCCGCAATGTCGCAGTCCTGCTAAAAAGTCCCAGCTGCACGAAAGACAGCAGTTTTTCCACTTTTGGAAGTGATCAGCTGGAAAGGGGATCCCCATCTGTATTTTAAAATACTCTAGCACCGTTTTTAAAGTGCAACGAAAGTTCAGTGTATGTCTCAAGAGGTCTAGCAATAGAAGGGTGAAGGAGATAGTAATCCTTGAAAATAGCTGCCATCCTAATGGCTTCCTTGATTTTAAAATAATGGAGACAACAGAGCACGTTTGTGGGCCGAGATTAATCTGCATTTCTAGGACCGAAAGTGCTGTGAGCCCCATTGAATTGTGGGTGGGAATCTTTTGGTTCCTTCAGGAGTTGGTTGAAATCAGAGGAAAGAGTAGCTGGCAGGTAGTTTGGGAGCACAGACTAAGGGAGACTGCAAGCACAGATGTTGTTTCACCTACTACGGTTTTCAACATCATCAAGATGGTATATGAGGTCTTAAGTTTGAGTAGTGTGGTTAAGCCATTGGTCATATCTCTCAACTGGGGTCAGCGGTGACCAGGGCTGCTAAAGCGAGTGCAAGCAGTGAGGAAGAAGCCGGGTTCATCGATGGGGTCTCCTAGTTTCTAGAATCGGTTTGGGTCCCTAGAAGAGGGAATAGATGTCTGCAAATCTGAAAGGGGGGGACCAAAAGACAGCAGTTTTTCCACTTTTGGAAGTTATCAGCTGGAAAGGGGATCCCCCACTGTATTTTAAAATACTCTAGCATAATTTTCAAAGTGCAACGAAAGTTCAGTGTATGTCTCAAGAGGTCTAGCAATAGAAGGGTGGAGGAGCTGTTAATCAGAGTTTCATCCTTGAAAATAGCTGCCATCGTAATGGCTTCCTTGATCTTAAAGTAATGGAGACAACAGAGCACGTTTCTAGGCCGAGTTTAATCTGCATTTCTAGGACAGAAAGTGCTGTGAGCCCCATTGAAATTTAGGTGGGAATCATTTGGATCCTGCAGGAGTTGGTTGAAAACAAAGGAAAGAGTAGTTGGCAGGTCATTCGGGAGCACGGACTAAAGGGCCATACACACTATAAGATTTTCTGAAGACTTTTTCCTACAGATTTACCTTTTCTATGTAGTGCAAGGGCCTGCCAGATTGCATACTAATTGAAAGTGTTTAGGTTTGACCTCTTATTATCTGGTTTTGGTAAATCTAAAGGAAAAAGTCTTCAGAAAATCTTATAGTGTGTATGGCCCATAAGAGAGACTGCATACACAGACGTTGTTTCACCTTCTACGGTTTTCAACATCATCAAGATGGTATATGAGATCTTAAGTTTGAGTAGTGTGGTTAAGCACTTGGTCATATCTCTCAACTGCTTCTTGGGGTGTATAGTCTGTGGATGCTAAGTCCTGAACTTCTGATTCTACATAGTTAGAATCAATTCTGATGAAATTTACCTCCTGCCTATAAGCGGTTTCTCGACAGGATGTGTACTGCTTAAAGAGGTTGTAAACCTCAGAATTCTTTTTTTTTTTTTAAAACGAACAGCTGAAAGACAAACACATAATGAGCTAGTATGCATCGCATACTAGCTCATTATGAAATACTTACCTTAGAACGAAGCCCCGCAGTGCCGACCGATCACCTGTCTCATGGGTGACCTGTTTGGTCACCCTTCTTCCGGGTTTGCGGCATCCGGCCATCTGATTGGCTGGAGCCGCGATGACGTCACTCTCGCGCATGCGCACGGGAGCTGACGGTCATGGCACGGGGCTCTGAAGGAACGGCACGAGCAGCTGTTCCTTCAGAGCGCATGCGCCAGTGATGTCACTGGCTGCATGTAAGGTAAATATCTCCTAAACGGTACATGTTTAGGAGATATTTACAGTACCTATAGGTAAGCCTTATCATAGGCTTACCTATAGGTACAAGTTGCAGAGGAGGGTTTACTTCCACTTTAAAGTCCTATCTGGAATGGAGAGATTGGATGTAAGATTTTATGCACCAGCCATCCTCCAAATCAGGGGACAAGGTAGGGCAATTAACAACTCCTTTGTGTCCCTATGTATTCAGGTCTTCTCTCCTGTGACTTAGCCCTAGCAGCCACCAGAGAGAAAGAACTGCAGGGGGAAGCCACTGAAGGCTGTAGAGGGCCTTCCCCGCTGTGAGCTGGTCACTGTAACAACAGATTGGCAGGCAGGGCATGGAGATCTCTCCCTGAAACTAAGAGAGGGGAGGAGGTAGGAGACTGGGGAGCTGGCTCTGGAGCTTGCAGCCCCAGGGGATCATAGACTTTGTCTCCCAGTTAGACAAACACTGGCAGGATAGAAAAGGCAGAGGGGCCAGTGGACAATCACTGCAGACAGCTCCTGTCCAGCAGTGAGGAGAGCACAGACAAGCTCCTGGAAAATGGCAATAGATGGACGGGAGCTGAACAAATAAATGAACAGGTTCCTCCATCCACATAAATGAATACCTTTTGCCAGGATATTGTATTCTGACAGCAAGATTCTCTGCTTTCAGAATACACTGATCGGTGGCTGCAGACCATTGGCTGCAGCTGCTGTTTGATAAAAGCTTTCCAGCTTGTCCATCCGATCGACTGAATTTTGATCCATCTATGGCTAGCTTTGGAAATGACTGCCAAAGTCCTGCTTCTTTGGTCACCTCGCCACTCCCACTCTTCTGATTACATAAAAAAAGGAGCAGCAGCACCCCCAGAGAATCCATCTGTCACGCTCCTGACTGGAGGCTGAGATGATGAGAGGGCTCCCCTTTAGAGATGGCCTTGCGGTTCGCCCGGCGGTCGGTTCGCGGGACATTTTGCTTGTTCGCTACCCGCCAAATTTGCGAACACATGGTGTCGTTCGCGGCGGCCATATTAGTTTACATTGGGGAGAACTTTGACCCATGACACAGCTGTCAGGTGGAACAGGACAGCCAATTGAAACATTCCAGCACGTGGACAGTCCCCTTATCCTATAAATAGACCCGAGCTGTCGGCCATTTCACATTCCGCTTTCTGCCAGTGTAGGGAGAGGTCTGCTGTGTTCATCAGGGAGAGTTTTCTAGACACATATAGCGCTGTGAAGATCCACAAAAGTATTTTTCAGGGTTGGTATTTCAGTATAGGTCTACTAGTATCTTTTCAGGTTAGGGGCAGGTATCCAGTCGTTGCTTTAGGGGCAGTTAGAGATCGTCAGCAGTGACACAAATCGCTCTGTTAATGTCCACAAAAGTCATTTAAAGGGCTGAAAATTTTTTTGGCATTGCTGTGCAGTGCACTAAAAAAAAGGGGGGGGGGGGGTAATCCACAGCATAATATACTTTGTAGAAAGCATATTATAGTGGATTAGTAGTATTATTGTGCACTGTGCAGCATTGTGACAGGTGTGGTGGTGAGACTGAGGGTTTCTGCAGCAATACTACACACAGTGACAAAAGCACTTATAATGTATTATAACTGGTGTGATAGACCAATTGCCCCCCCCCCCCCAATACCACATATTGAAGTGGGGTGTTATCTGAGTATACTTTTACATGTTTATTTGTGTCCTGCAACAATATTGCCTCTTTTGCTGAGTTAAGTCTGATACACACAGTGCCAAACTCACTGGAAATTTTTTTTGAACTGCTGTGATAGACCAGTGGCCCCCCCAATACCACATATTGAAGTGGGGTATTATTTAACAGTATAATTTTCTAAGAGTGTATTTTAGTCCTGCAAAAATGTGGCCTCTTGCTGTGTAAACAGTGCTACACACAGTGACAACAGTTACTGGCCAATTATTTGTAGAACTGGTGTAATAAACCTGTGGCCCCCCAATACCACATATTGAAGTGGGGTGTTATGTGAGTAAACTTTTACAAGTGTATTTGTGTCCTGCAACAATATTGCCTGGTTTGCTGAGTGAAGTCTGGTACACACAGCGCCAAACTCACTGGCCAATTTTTTGAACTGGTGTTATACACCAATGCCCCCCCAATACCACATATTGAAGTGGGGTGTTATCTGAGTAAACTTTTACAAGTGTATTTGTGTCATGCAACAATATTGCCTGGTTTGCTGAGTGAAGTCTGGTACACACAGCACCAAACTCACTGGCCAATTTTTTGAACTGGTGTGATACACCAATGCCCCCCAATACCACATATTGAAGTGGGGTGTTATTTAACAGTATCATTTTCTAAGAGTGTATTTTAATCCTGCAAAAACTTGGCCTCTTTTGCTGTGTTAACTGTGCTACACACAGTGACAACAGTTACTGGCCAATTATTTGTAGAACTGGTGTGATAAACCTGTGGCCCCCCAATACCACAGATCGAAGTGAGGTGTTATTTTTATTTTTTTTCAAAACAGTGAGGTTTATTGAAACTTTTGGTACAATACAAAAATAAACCGTGCATTGAAACTTCGATCATATTCATAATACACAGGGGTACAAGAATACAAATATTCACAGTGATTAACACTTAGAAACAGAACAGACATAGTAAAAAAAAATAAGGCAGTAGTCAGTTACTTTCTTTCGGCCCAACACTCGAGCAAACAATATTGGTTTAACAGGGACGGTCAGCATAAAGCAGTTACCTACTTCACTACTGAGCCGTATCAGGGCACTGCACCCATTTGTCCCAAATCTTGTTGAACTTCTGAGGGCACCCCCTATGTTTATATAAAAGTTTATGAAATGGGATGACACTATTAATTTCCTTAATCCACAATCCTAAAGTAGGAGGAGTAGGTCTCATCCACCGTCTGGCTATCAATTTACGTGCTATAAACAAGGTTTCCTGGAGAAATATGACAGTGGATTTGGGCATCTCTCCATCCGGATAGACCCCCAGGAGACACTCCTTAGGAGAGAGT
Source organism: Pelophylax lessonae (assembly GCF_965119305.1). Lineage (NCBI taxonomy): Eukaryota > Metazoa > Chordata > Amphibia > Anura > Ranidae > Pelophylax > Pelophylax lessonae. The sequence continues at coordinate 875,420,251 of NC_138768.1, forward strand.
TGTAGAGGAGACCCCATTTTGTCATGCAGAAATGTGACTACCTGTTGCCATAGAGTCTGTAATTGGGGACAGCTCCACAGTAGATGAAAGAAGGAAGCATCAGGGTCTCCGCACATAGGACAAGAGGGGACCAAGTCAGGGTGATATTTGGACAGTCTAAGTGGGGTGAGATAAGCCTGGTGTAATATAAAGGTCTGGGTTAGGCGATCCGACAGTTTTGGCGACACTCTGCGGCACGTCTCCAGGGCATCCTCCCATTCCTCATCCTCCATGGCCCCCACACTGCGCTCCCAGCGGGTCTTAAGTGCAAAAGCCATAGTGGTCGAAGAAGGTGTGTGGAGCTCAGAGTAGAACATGGAAATGAGGTGACTGGGTTCTGTACTTTTAACAATCTCAAGGGTGGTAATCGATTCCATCTCAGGAGGGCCGTCAGGGAATTGAGATCTATAGGCATGGGAGAGCTGTAAGTATCTGTAGTGCATGGGGCCCTGGAGCGCAAACTGGTCTCGCAGGGTCTCGTAAGACCGTAGACCAGTGGTCGTGGAGATATGGCTAAGGAGAAGAATACCCCTCCCACTCCATACCGACAGGTCAGGGATGGATAGGAACTCACACAATGTACTATTATGCCACAGAGGGGTAAATGTGTGGAATGGAGGGCACCGAAGCCTGGACGCCACCACCTCCCAGATCCGACAATAGTGGTATAGAAGAGATCTGGGGCACAGGGGCTCCGGCGAGCCCCTGACGCCCCTGAAGGTTAACTAGAAGGGGGTCCCCGAGGGGATGAGCCCACCCAGGGCAGAGCAGGGTCAAGAAGCGCTCTCTATACGTTTTATCTATGTGAAAGAACTGGGACAACTGAGCTGCCAGATAGTACAGATTAAAATCCGGCAGGGCCAACCCCCCTAGATTTGTAGGATTCTTGAGCTTGCGCCAGGAGATCTTGTGCCGGTTAGCACCCCAAACAAAGGTCTTGAGGAGTGATTCCATCTGCTTAAACAGCCTGAGTGGCAGATAAATAGGAGAGTGCCATACAGCATAGAGAATTTTGGGAAGGAGAACCATTTTAATTAAATTGACTCTACCCATCACTCCCAGAGGTAATTTGGACCATACTTGAATTTTAGCCTTAAGCAGAGGGAACAAGGGTAGTGTTGAGCGAACACGGACTGTATTATTCGTGTTCGTACCGAATAATTGGATTTTTTGTACCCGAACACGGACACGGACACTTTACTGTATGTTCGGGTAAAAATCCGTGTTCGGTCGTTTTATTTCCGGGTTTTGCATGCTTTGGCGCTCTTTTCATGGCGGGCTTTCAACAGCCAATCAACAATCGTTTAACTGGTGTGCCTTAAGCCATCCCAGCCATGCCTGCAAATGTCTTAGTAGCTGTGATTGGCCGTCTGAAGCATGTGACCAAGTCTTTATAAGTTCGAGGCAGCCGCAGCGGCGTCATTATGCTGCTTATATCAGGGACAGAGCACACATCAACGTGCTGGCTGCTGATTAGGGAAAGATAGGCAGGAAAAAACCATTTGTGTCCGGATAGAATTGAGGGACAGGTCGGAGTGTTTAGGCAGGGCGAGTTGTAGGCATTTTAGGGATAGAGTCTGCTGAATTATAGGGTCAGTGTCTTCTACAAACTACAATCGATATTGCTGTGTGGGGGGTGGGGTGAATCTGCACTCAATCCTGATCTACGATCTCTTCTCAATCCTGTTAGGGACAGAGTCTGCTGAATTTTAGGGAAACTGTGTTCTACAAACTACAATCGATATTGCTGTGTGGTGTGGGATTGGAGATAGGCAGGTGTCAGTGATCCACATCCATTTTTCTGTGTGTGAGCTGCAGTGAACACAATCTTTTTGGGCTGCAGTGAACACAATCTTTTTGGGCTGCAGTGAACACAATCTTTTTGGGGTGCAGTGAACAAAATCTTTTTGGGGTGCAGTGAACACAATCCTTTTTGGTGTGCAGTGAACACAATCTTTGTGGGGTGCAGTGAACAAAATCCTTTGTGGGGTGCAGTGAACACAATCTTTTTGGGGTGCAGTGAACAAAATCCTTTTTGGGGTGCAGTGAACAACATCCTTTTTGGGGTGCAGTGAACACAATCTTTTTGGGGTGCAGTGAACAAAATCCTTTGTGGGGTGCAGTGAACACAATCTTTTTGGGGTGCAGTGAACACAATCTTTTTGGGGTGGAGTGAACAACATCCTTTTTGGGGTGCAGTGAACAAAATCCTTTTTGGGGTGCAGTGAACAAAATCATTTTTGGGGTGCAGTGAACACAATCTTTTTGGGGTGCAGTGAACACAATCTTTGTGGGGTGCAGTGAACACAATCTTTTTGGGGTGGAGTGAACAACATCCTTTTTGGGGTGCAGTGAACAACATCCTTTTTGGGGTGCAGTGAACACAATCTTTTTGGGGTGCAGTGAACACAATCTTTGTGGGGTACAGTGAACAGAATCTTTGTGGGGTGCAGTGAACACAATCTTTGGGGGGTACAGTGAACACAATCTTTTTGGGGTGCAGTGAACACAATCTTTGTGGGGTGCAGTGAACACAATCTTTTTGGGGTGGAGTGAACAAAATCATTTTTGGGGTGCAGTGAACAACATCCTTTTTGGGGTGCAGTGATCAAAATCCTTTTTGGGGTGCAGTGAACACAATCTTTTTGGGGTGCAGTGAACAAAATCCTTTGTGGGGTGCAGTGAACAGAATCTTTGTGGGGTGCAGTGAACACAATCTTTGGGGGGGTACAGTGAACACAATCTTTTTGGGGTGCAGTGAACACAATCTTTGTGGGGTACAGTGAACAGAATCTTTGTGGGGTGCAGTGAACACAATCTTTGGGGGGTACAGTGAACACAATCTTTTTGGGGTGCAGTGAACACAATCTTTGGGGGGTACAGTGAACACAATCTTTTTGGGGTGCAGTGAACACAATCTTTGTGGGGTGCAGTGAACACAATCTTTGGGGGGGTACAGTGAACACAATCTTTTTGGGGTGCAGTGAACAACATCCTTTTAGGGTGCAGTGAACACAATCTTTGTGGGGTGCAGTGAACAACATCCTTTTAGGGTGCAGTGAACACAATCTTTGTGGGGTACAGTGAACAGAATCTTTGTGGGGTGCAGTGAACACAATCTTTGGGGGGTACAGTGAACACAATCTTTGTGAGGTGCAGTGAACACAATCTTTGTGGGGTGCAGTGAACACAATCATTGTGGGGTGCAGTGAACTCAATCTTTGTGGGGTACAGTGAACACAATCTCATACTTCTGAAGATTTGAGGGTGCTGCCTGTTCCATACTCCCCCTACTCCTCATCTAGCCTTTTAGGGGTACAAACAATAGTAATTGGGGCCTAGTGTGGTTGTGTACGTGTGATATACATACACTTTTTTTGGATCATATTTTCTATTCCGCTATTTAATCAAAAACCTTTGGGGATCAGTTAAATTGGGGGATAGTCTGTGTTGGTACGTGTGAGAGAGATCCACCTTTCCAAGTTGTTGGGGTTCATCTCATACTTCTGAAGGTTTGAGGGTGCTGCCTGTTCCATACCCCCCCTACTCCTCATCTAGCCTTTTAGGGGTACAAACAATAGTAATTGGGGCCTAGTGTGGTTGTGTACGTGTGATATACATACACTTTTTTTGGATCATATTTTCTATTCCGCTATTTAATCAAAAACCTTTGGGGATCAGTTAAATTGGGGGATAGTCTGTGTTGGTACGTGTGAGAGAGATCCACCTTTCCAAGTTGTTGGGGTTCATCTCATACTTCTGAAGGTTTGAGGGTGCTGCCTGTTCCATACTCCCCCTACTCCTAGCCTTTTAGGGGTACAAACAATAGTAATTGGGGCCTAGTGTGGTTGTGTACGTGTGATATACATACACTTTTTTTGGATCATATTTTCTATTCCGCTATTTAATCAAAAACCTTTGGGGATCAGTTAAATTGGGGGATAGTCTGTGTTGGTACGTGTGAGAGAGATCCACCTTTCCAAGTTGTTGGGGTTCATCTCATACTTCTGAAGATTTGAGGGTGCTGCATGTTCCATACTCCTCTTCCTCATCCTCCCTTTAGGGTAGGAAAAAATTTAATCGGGCCTAGTCTGTGTTTGTATGTGTGAGATACACAGTTTTTTATCCTATTCCGCTATTCAATACACACCCTTTTGGTGTAAAAAACATTAAATTGCGGCATAGTTTGCATATTTGACATTTGCATATATTGTGCCTTGTTGCGCTGTTTTGGGTACTCCACCAACATGGCCAGTGGCAATGACGCCATTCTCAGCTTAACTATCCCACTTCTATGCCTCCTTGAAAAAACAATTTGGGCGATGATGGAAGAGGATGTGGCACAGGATGAGGAGGAGGAGGAGGAGGATGAAGAGGTAACATTTCAAAGGCTTTCAGGGCAGTCATTCGCAAGGGGCTCCGAGGGTGGGTTCCTGCACACACAAACGCCAGGGACACAATTGTCCAGCAGGGGCACAGTTCTGGAGGATGAGGAGGATGAGGAGGAGGAGGAGCTGGAGGAGGAGATGGAACCATGTTCACAGCAGGGTGGCACCCAGGCCAGCTCATGGCCATCACTGGTGCGTGGCTGGGGGGATACAGAGGACACGGACGATACACCTCCCACAGAGGACAGCCTTTCGTCGCCTCTGGGCAGCCTGGCACACATGAGCGATTACATGCTGCAGTGTCTCCACAACGACCGCCGAGTTGCCCACATTCTAACTTGTGCTGATTACTGGGTGGCCACGCTGCTGGATCCCCGTTACAAGGACAACGTACCGTCCTTAATTCACTCACTGGAGCGCGATCGCAAGATGCGCGAGTACAAGCGCACGCTGGTAGACGCCATGCTGCTGGCATTCCCATCTGACAGCGGGGCCACAGTGGAAGCACAAGGCAGAGGAGGAGGAGGAGGAGGTCGCCAACGCAACCAGGGCACCGCCAGCACCTCAGAAGGCAGGGTTAGCATGGCCGAAATGTGGAAAAGCTTTGTCAGCACGCCACAACAAACAGCAGCACCAGCAGCTCAGATGGAACGTCTTAGCAGGAGGCAGCATTTTACCAACATGGTGGAGCAGTATGTGTGCACACGCCTACATGTAGTGAATGACGGGTCTGCCCCCTTCAACTTCTGGGTCTCCAAATTGGGCACATGGCCTGAGCTTGCCCTTTACGCCTTGGAGGTGCTGGCGTGCCCTGCAGCCAGTGTATTATCTGAACGGGTATTTAGCACGGCTGGGGGCGTTATAACAGACAAGCGCAGCCGCTTGTCCAGAGACAATGTGGACAAGCTCACGTTCATTAAAATGAACCAGGCATGGATCCCACGGGACTTTTCCGTACCTTATGCAGAATAGCAATGGATACCGACCTTACCCACCCATTGTTCCATTTTTGCTCTTTCTCACTCTTTTGGGGTGTACCCTCATTTAAAATTTTTGAAAAGAAGCAGTGTTGGCTACCTCGTCCTCCTCCTCAGGGCCAGATTAATGTAGGGGCTATTGGAGCTGCAGCTCCAGGCCCCTACCTTTTATATAGGCCCCGGGTTGGCCATATTCACTGTTACCGCTCTTCTGTCACTTGTAAACACAGAAGTCTGGCTTCTATGCTCGCTTCCCCAGGCAGCACCCTCAGAACCTCCCCACACAGCGTGAAGGCCGGACAAGGAGGGACAGTTGGCGATGCATGGATGTGTTTATGGGCTTCAGAGACAGCATCCCATGTTGAATTAGGCATGCATGGCTGCACCCTTCCTCCTCTGGGTGCATGGCAAGGCACGGCCCTTAAGGCCCTTCAAAATCCTCAGCACCAAGCCCATGATGCTGTTAATCCGGCCCTGGTCCTCCTCCACCGCCGCTTCCACCTACACCGCCCATAGGTGTGCGCAGCCTATTGCATTAAGGTGTGCACCCCAAAGTTGAAATACACATGCATGTGTTTGCCAGCAGGGAGAGTAATGTATCGGGGCCATGTACCTGTAGGCAAGGAGAAATAGAGCAGAGCAGGTCCCAGGGAGATCTTTCCCATCTCCTCACTGGCAATGCTATGTGCCCTAGGTGATTAGGGTGTGCCCAGGCACACCCAGCACACCCTGTGCGCACGCCTATGTCACCGCCACATCCACCACCACCTCAACCTCCCTCCTACTCCATATGGGCCTCGTCCTTCAGAGATGAAGAAGAACATTGTTTTATTTTTCTGTTTTTTTTTGTTGTTTTAAGTTATTTCCCTATCCACATTTGTTTGCAGAGCACTTGCCATGCTCTTAATTACGTTTTGCTGCCATTTGCAGCACTCTAGCCCTTTCCTTTGGTGTTTTAGAGCCATTTTAGTGCCTTAAAGTTCGGGTCCCCATTGACTTCAATGGGGTTCGGTGTCCGGGAAAAGTTCGGTAAAAGTCCGGGACACGGACCCGGACTTTTTTTTAAAGTTCGGCCGAACCCGTCGAACACGGACATCTAGGTGTCCGCTCAACCCTAAACAAGGGTTGAACGTTATCCGGGACATAATCTGCTGAGCTAGCTGTCACTTGAATCCCTAAGTATTTCATGCGGGATACACATTGTAGGGCCGGGTTTGCGGGGGCGATCGCCTGCGGGCTCTCGTCAAGTGGAAGAATTTGTGACTTATCCCAGTTTATCTGAAAACCGGAGAATCGTCCGTACCGTTCAATTAAAGAAAGGGCTGTGAGCAGGGATTCTCGAGAGTCCTCCAAATACAACAAAGTGTCATCAGCATACATGCTGATTTTCTCTTCTAGCGGTCCCCTACGTAGGCCACGAATCCCGGGATGTGCTCTAATGGCCATCGCCAGGGGTTCTGCGGCCAGGGCATACAGCAGGGGGGAGAGGGGGCACCCCTGTCGAGTGCCACGGGATAAAGGGAAGGCGGTCGACTGCCAGCCGTTGGCCAGGACCCTAGCTACCGGGGCGCTATATAGAAGTTTGACCCACTTAATAAAATTAGGTCCAAAGCCGTATCGGTCCAGGCAGGTCCATAGGAATGGCCACTCTACCGAGTCGAATGCTTTAGCCGTGTCCAAGGAGACCACCACCCTGCCACCCATTCTGTCGTGTTGTGCCTGGAGATTCATGAATAACCGGCGAAGGTTAAATGAGGTGTTCCTCCCAGGCATGAACCCGGCCTGGTCCGAGTGTATGAGCGAAAGGATCACCTTGTTAAGACGGAGGGATAAAATTTTCGCAAGGATTTTAGTGTCTACTGGGAGCAAAGAGATGGGACGGTAAGACTCTGGGGCGTGTAAGTCTTTGCCCGGCTTGGGGATGAGCACAATTAACGCCTCCCGCATGGAAGGGGGCAGGGCTGCATCTCTGAACAGGGATTGAAACAAAGCCAATAATTTAGGAGAAAGGAGTTCCGAATATTGGGAGAAGAACTCAATCGGGAGGCCGTCTAGGCCGGGGGCCTTAGATCTAGGGAACTCGGACACGGCTGCTGCAATCTCCTCCACAGAAATGGGTGCCTCGAGGGTCGCCAACTGGTCGGATGTCAAAGTGGGAAAGTCAATAGAGTCCAGAAAGTCATGCATGTCAGTGCAGTCAGCAGGGGCCTTAGAGGTGTAAAGTGTACTAAAAAATGATCGGAAACACTGTGTCACCGCAGCAGGATCAGTGATCTCATTACCCAGGTCATCCTTTAAAGTAATAACTACCGGGGGCCTATCCTCACAATGGACTAAATATGCGAGGAGTTTCCCCGCCCGCTCTCCATGTGCAAACAGATTCTGCTTCTGAAAAAACATCTTAGATTTCGCCTTCTCATATTCCAGTTGGGAAAGGACTTTAGAGGTCAATTTATACTGGGATTCATGTGTCGGAGTCGGGTCCGCCATAAAGGCCTGTTCAGCTTCAATTAGATTTGTCGTTGCCCTGGAGATCTCCTCGGCAGCCCGCGCTCTAACAGCCTTGATTTTGGAAATCATAGTGGATCTGGCAAACAGTTTAAATGCCTCCCACACCGCAGCCAGGGAGGCAGTGCCCTCATTATCAGAGAAGAATTGTGTCCAGGTCCCCTCAATGTCGTTCCCATCAGACACCAAGGGGAGCCAGGCGGGATTCAGGCGCCAGGCCGGGGGAGGTCTATTGCAGGGCAAGGACAACAGTATCCAAAAAGGGCAGTGATCAGACAGAGTCCGTGGGGCGAAGCCCGCCGCCAGTAACCTGAGGAGCAGGGTTCGAGACAACAATATCAGATCAATGCGTGACATAGAATGGTGTGCAGCCGAGAAGCAGGAGTACGCACGCTGAGCGGGGTATTTGCTGCGCCAGGAGTCGGCCAAACCAAAGCTCTCCAACAATCGGGAGAACCTGGTCGGGGACGACCCCGGCGGCGCCTGGGAGGCGCCACCGGATCTATCCAGACCCGAGTCCATCACATTGTTAAAGTCGCCCAGCCAGATCACCGGGGCCCCTGGGCATTGTGCCATAAACGCCAATCCCTCCATTATTACCACAGTAGAGTAAGGGGGGGGCACATAGAAAGCCATCAGCAGCATCAATTCCCCATAGACTGACGTTTTGAGAAAGACATATCTACCCATTGGGTCAACCTGAGATCCTAGGAGCTGGAAATGTACCGATTTGGCCACCAGAAGCGCCACACCCCTGGAGTGCGAGCTATATGCCGAGTGCTGCACCCAGCCAACTCAGGGCCATTTGAGAGACTGCTGTACGCGGCCCTCCAAATGTGTCTCCACCAGTACTATAATGTCAGCCCGGACACGGCGTAAAACATTAAAGACAGCCGTCCGTTTAATCTTATCGCGCATACCCCTGACATTCCACGTCAACAATTTCAATGCGGCCATGGCAGGGGTAATACAGAGCGTGGAGCGGAGGCTCCCAGGATCTCAGGCAATAAGGCCACAGAACTAACAATTCCACGGTCATACACTAGCATTAATAAACGGCAGTAAAAGAGCAGGCAGTTATTACTTGAGGTCAATGTGCATAGAACAGAAACAGTATAGAGATTGTACCAAATATAAACCGTAAACAATGGTAATACCCCAATCCCCCCTCCCTGCCCTGCACCAACCCCAACTTGTGCGGGCATGTTCCCAAACAAGCGCCTCAACCAGAACAGGCCCACATTCGACTGGTAAAGAGCAAAATCAGGAGGCCAGGGACCCCCAGGATAGTCAGCAAAAATACAGCAAAATACAACTAGGATAAGCAAGGGGGCCCGGGGGCCCAGGTCCAACAGAAGTCGCAAGGGGCAACAGGGGAGTTGGGCACAAACACACGCCTGAGCGGGTGTAGGGGGCGAAAACCAACAGGTGTATCGCTGGGTAGCAAAGCCTATGGGCAGGTGGAAATCCATAGGAAGAGAACAGAAAAGTCAGTTCCATCTGTGGAGCTAGGACGCTCCGCCGGTCAAACACATGAGCAGCAGTTCAGGGAAATGAGGGGGGAGGGGGATGCAAAGTCTTGAGTTCCGCAGGATCTACAAAACCCCCTCCACCTCTGCAGCAGTGAAAGGCATAGGCAATCAGGGAGAAAGTATCATGAAGTCGCCAGGGCAAGGTGGTCAGGCCCTAGCTTCCAGTCCTTCTAACCAGGAGATGGCGGCTTCCGGATCCTCAAAGAAGTGGGCTCGGTCCTCCCCCTCCACTCTAAGACGGGCCGGGTACAACATAGAGTATTTGATATTCTTGATACGCAGCCTGCGTTTGACCTCCAAAAAGCTCTTGCGGCGCCTCTGGACCTCAGCAGAGAAGTCGGGGAAAATCGCTATTTTGTGATTTCCAAATGGAATGTTCCCCTTAACTCTGGCCAGGCGTAATATGGCATCCCTGTCCCGATAGTTCAGGAATTTAGCGATGAATGTGCGGGGGGGTGCACCCTGAGGGGGGGGACGCCCTGAGAGGCGATGTGCACGTTCCACAACAAAAGTGGGTGAGAAGGATTCTCTGCCATATGTCTGAGTGAGCAATTGTTCCAAATAGGATGAGGGGTCTGCACCTTCAGAGCCCTCCGGGAGGCCAATGAACCGCAGGTTACAGCGGCGCAGCCTGTTCTCCATGTCATCTTGTTTTTGAAGGATAAGGTGTACTTGTTGCTGCAGCCTGTCTGAGGAGCTTTGCAATGGGGGGAGGGAGTCTTCCACCTCGCTAATTCTGTGTTCAGCCTCACCAACTCTGTCCCTTAGCTTCTGCATATCCTGACGCATCAATGATATATCTACCTTCACCTCCTCGATTTTAGTTGTCAGCATGGTCTGGCAAGTGGCAATCGCTTCCAATACCTTGGATGTAGCAGGGCTCTCAGGCTCCTCCACCACGAGCGACGGGCCGGCGCCATCTTGGATCGGGGCCTCCTTCTCCAGCCTCCGGAATGCAGCTAGTTTTGCCGCAGCTTCAGAGCTTTTCTTCGGCGGAGACATGCGGAGGTCGGTGCCGCGGGTGTGTGGGAGGTGAAGGGAGGATTATCGTGCCCGAAGGGCTGCAGGATTAGCGGTTAAGGATATCGGTCCGGCGGAGCTCCTCTCACACACGTCCTCTTACATGCTGCGCCAGGCCACGCCCCAAGTGAGGTGTTATTTAACAATATACTTTTCTAAGATTGTATTTTAGTCCTGCAAAAATTTGGCCTCTTTTGCTGTGTTAACTGTGGTGATGGGAGTTCAGGTGCCTTCTTAAGGCGGTCGTCCCTAGGTGAGTGTTGGGCTCACCTAGGGACGACTGACATTTCAGGGCCTCCTAAACCGTTATAGGTAGTGAGAAAATGCAATGAAAAATGTACGCCCTTTGAAATTCTGACGGTGGTGATTTGTTTTCGGGCTCTCGTATACTGCTAGGCTCCCAAAAAGTCTCACATATGTGGTATCCCTGTACTCAGGAGAAGCAGCAGAATATATTTTGGGGTGTGATTACACATATACCCATGGCATGTGTGAGCAATATATCATTTCAATGACAACTTTGAAAAATTACTAAAAAAAAAATTTATTTTTCTTTTACACAAACACCTGTGACAAAAAAATGAAATATTCTATGAGCTCAACATGCCTCTCAGAACATTCCTTAGGATGTCTACTTTCCAAAAAGTTGTAGTTTGGGGGGGGGGGGGGGTTGTACTGCCCTGCCATTTTAGCACTTCATGAAATGAGATAGGCAGTCAGAAATTAAAGCTGCGTAAATTTCAGTATTTACACCATAGTTTGTAGACGCTATAACTTTTGCGCAAACCAATAAAAATACACTCATTGAATTTTTTTTTGTCAAAGACATGAAGCTAAATATATTTTGGCCAAAAAAATTAAATAAATTGAGTATATTGGATATTTTTTTAAAAGACAAAGTTGAAAATGTCATTTTTTTCTCAAAATTTTCGCTCTTTTTTTATTAATATCGCAAAAAAAATAAAAAGCGCAGAGGTGATCAAATACCACCAAAAGAAATCTCTGTTTGTGGGGAAAAAAGGACGTAAATTTCGTTTGGGTACAGCATTGCATGACCGCGCAATTGTCAGTTAAAGTCATGAAGTGCCAAGTTGAAAAAAGGGGTCTGGTCAGGAAGGGGGTAAAATCTTCCGGGGCTTAAGTGGTTAAGTTCTGCAATAGAATTGATAAAACAGTGACAACAGTTACTAGCCAATTATTTGTAGAACTGGCGGACTGACGGACCGGCAGATAGGGAGGAGAGGCAGGCAGAACTTGCATTGCACAAGAGGTACAAAGCAGACTGCAAATGTATCAGGAGCGAGCCATCAACCATGTACAGTCACATCTGGCGCTCCCAGGACGCCAGCACATGGCTCCGCAGTGTGGGCTTTTTTTAATGTGCCCGTTGCTGACAACAGTGTTGCCATCTGCAGCCTTTGCAGTCCACGCATAAGTCGCGATAAGCCCAACACTCACCTAGGGACGACCGCCTTAAGAAGGCACCTGAACTCCCATCACCGAGCCCAGTGGGAGCAACAACGTCAGAACCCACAAAGCCACAAAAAAATGATGACGCCGGGTAACCCTCTTGCCCAACGTTTGACTGCTGGCTTGTCGGAACTGATAGCCCGCCAACTACTGCCATATCAACTGGTGGACTCAGAGGCCTTTCGTAAATTTGTGGCCATTGGAACACCACAATGGAAGGTCCCAGGCAGGAAATATTTCTCGCAGAAGGGCATTCCAGAGCTGTATTGCCATGTTCAGCGGCAAGTGTATATATCTCTGGCACACAGTGTTGGTGCCAAGATACATCTGACCACAGACACATGGTCTAGCAAACACGGGCAGGGAAGGTATATCACTTTTACTGCCCACTGGGTGAACCTTCTGATGGCCGTCAAGCAGGTAACTCGTGGCACCCGTGTAGATTTGGTTGTACCACCACGGATTGCATGCAGGCCTGCCTCTTCTTCTCCTTGTCCTCCTCCTCCATCCTCCCTCTCCTCCTCGGCTGACTCCTCCTTTTCCGCTGCTACCGTCTCTTCCACTGCACCGCCCAAGATCCCCAGAACCTATTCAACATGCCAGGTGAGACGTTGCCATGCTGTGCTGTGTCTGTTGTGCCTGGAAGCCAAGAGCCACACTAGTCCTGCACTCTTTTCAGCTTTGCGTTCACAGGCAGATCAGTTGGTTGACACTGCTCAGTTTGACAGTTGGTAAAGTGGTGTGCGACAACGGTGCCAATCTGATGAGCGCGCTGATCTGGTTTGTGCTATCTTGGAATTTTAGGGCCTCCGAAACTGTGACAGGTAGTGCGGGGGTGAAATGCACAATTTACGCCATTAGAAAACCTGAGAGTGTTGATTGATTTTCGCGGTCCTGTACACAGCTAGGCTCCAAAAAAGTCTCACACATGGGGCATCCCCATACTCAGAAGAAGCGGCAGAATGTATTTTGGGATGTCAATCCACATATACCCATGTCAAGTGTGATAAATTTATCTTTTAGTGACAACGTTGTGTAAAAAAATAAAAAAAAATTGTAATTTTCCCAAAACTTGTGGCAAAATATAAAATATTCCATGGACTCACCATGCTTCTCAGCAAACAGCTTGGTGTGTTTTCTTTTCATCATTTGTCATTTGGGGGGGGGGGGGGGGGTCTGTGGTATTTTGACATTTCAGGGCCTCCTAAACCGTTATAGGTAGTGAGAAAATGCAATGAAAAATGTACGCCCTTTGAAATTCTGATGGTGGTGATTTGTTTTCGGGCTCTCGTATACTGCTAGGCTCCCAAAAAGTCTCACATATGTGGTATCCCTGTACTCAGGAGAAGCAGCAGAATATATTTTGGGGTGTGATTACACATATACCCATGGCATGTGTGAGCAATATATCATTTCAATGACAACTTTGAAAAATTACTAAAAAAAAAATTTATTTTTCTTTTACACAAACACCTGTGACAAAAAAATGAAATATTCTATGAGCTCAACATGCCTCTCAGAACATTCCTTAGGATGTCTACTTTCCAAAAAGTGGTAGTTTGGGGGGGGGGGGGGGTTGTACTGCCCTGCCATTTTAGCACTTCATGAAATGAGATAGGCAGTCAGAAATTAAAGCTGCGTAAATTTCAGTATTTACACCATAGTTTGTAGACGCTATAACTTTTGCGCAAACCAATAAAAATACACTCATTGAATTTTTTTTTGTCAAAGACATGTAGCTAAATATATTTTGGCCAAAAAAATTAAATAAATTGAGTATATTGGATATTTTTTTAAAAGACAAAGTTGAAAATGTCATTTTTTTCTCAAAATTTTCGCTCTTTTTTTATTAATATCGCAAAAAAAATAAAAAGCGCAGAGGTGATCAAATACCACCAAAAGAAATCTCTGTTTGTGGGGAAAAAAGGACGTAAATTTCGTTTGGGTACAGCATTGCATGACCGCGCAATTGTCAGTTAAATTCATGAAGTGCCAAGTTGAAAAAAGGGGTCTGGTCAGGAAGGGGGTAAAATCTTCCGGGGCTTAAGTGGTTAAGTTCTGCAATAGAATTGATAAAATAGCTTATGCCTTAACCTGTATTTCTGCAAGATTGAAGTAAGTAAAGTATGTGGACAGAAGCCTAAAGCCCCGTACACACGTACCGATCGTCGGCCAAACGATCGGCCGTCTTTTGTCCCCGGGCTGTTGTGTCTGTTGAAAAGTGCAAAAGACTGCACACGAATTTTGTCCGCCGACTACAGCCGACTGCAGAAGTGATGTCATGTGATGGTTAACTTTCCCTGTGTTTTTTCTTTTCTGAGCATGCCCAGTCTTGCAAATCTGCTGGTCTGTCGGCCGAATTCTGTATTGACTTGCGAACAATCGGCCGTTCTGGTGTCGGCATACAAAAATTTTAATGCTTGCACGACAGATTCTTTTCGGCCGAAAGTGCGCTGTCGGCTGTCGGAAGCATCATACTAACAAGCCGAAAATCGGCCGATCGTTCGGCGGCCGAACATTTTCAGCCGACAATCTGCACGTGTGTACGGGCCTTTAAACTCTTCTGAGTGGAGGCACTGTACACAGGGAATTCAGAGTCCACAATTCCTCACTAAAGCCCGGTACACACGCACAGATTGTTGGCCGTAAATTGTTGGCCAACGTCCGATCTGCCGATTGTAGGCTTGTTAGTATGATGCTTCTGACAACCAACTGGGAATTTTCGGCCGAAAAAAATCTGGTGTGCATGCTATAAAATTTTTGTTGGCCAACAAAAAACGGCCGATTGTTCCTCAGTCAGTACAGATTTCGGCAGACAAAAATCAGATGAGGCATGCTCAGACAAGAAAAAACACAGGGAAAGTCAACCAACACATGACATCACTTCTGAAGTTGGTTTTTGTTGGCCAACAAAAGTCAAGTGCAAGTCTAGAGCACATTTCAACCAACAAACAACACAAGACAAAAGTTGGCCGATCAGTTGGCCAACAATCTGTGCGTGTGTACGGGGCTTTACTTTATGTGGAGTCTCAGATGTGCTGGTTTACCCAGGTACTATACACAGTATATGTAAACTGCCAGGAGGGGGTTATCTCACATAACTCCCCTAAATAATATAATAACTGTGCCCAGGGTGTACTGACAGCCAGCTCAGTGTTGCTCAAAAGAACTGGTAATCAACATAAGTGGCAAACCCTAGCGCAGTCTTTCTCAACCATTTTACCACAAGAACTCTTAAAATCATTTTATGCTGGGGTTTCATGAGCCCTGAAAATCATTATGACTACAGCTCATTGTACATGAGCCAAACTACTTTGGTGACCACAGAGAGAAGACCACCCTACACTGGTGGTCAATGTGAGAAATACTCATTACAGTAGTGGTCAGAATAGTATCTCATACTTGGAAAATGCTGCTTACATGACTTCTGAAAAGTGAAGGCTCAGTCACAACCAACTAAAAAAAAAAAACATAAATTGCCCAAAAATGACACAGTGGTTGATTAGGTTGGAAAACAGCAAGGCCTTTATTGAAATTTCCAAACACAACACATAACTGGTTCCAGTCATAGTTAACAATACCCTAGAGTAGGGGTTGATACTAAAGGCAAATAGAATGTGCACTTTGTAAAGTGCAGTTGTACTCGGCAAGAGCAGTTGCTCCAGAGCTTAGTAAATGAGCAGAAGCTATGCTGACTTCCATCATCCAATCATGTGTAGCACCCTCCTAGGTAGGTGCTAGGAAAAGTATATTATGGCCCTGTCTGCTTATCAGGGGGGGTTGATCATCCAGCTAGGCTGTCATGTGTTTCCAGGTGTGTCTGTTGAGTCTGGGGAGTCTCCCCACTGTGTCCAATGAGGGCTCTTATTGGACAGTGGAGGAAACCTAGCCAATAGCACACCAGGGCTTGTATCTACCCCATAGGGCGGAGTCTGCCGCAATGCACCCTGGGATGGGGTATAAGTCTGAGGGGAGCACATGACAGAGCGTCTTTGGTGGGTAGAAGAGTCCCAGGAGGAGGCTGACGGCTGTTACTTCTCCTGTCACAAGTGTGTCCTGGGTGGTCGGCCTAGAGGACCGGAGGTTGAGCTGGGCTGCAGAAAGGGATCCAGAGTGCTTCAGACCGAGTGGAGCTGCTGGGAAGAAGTTTCCAGGAAAAACAGTGTCGTGAGTACTCAAAACTGCCCAGGAGTCTGCCTAGGAAATGGGGACCACTCCAGAAGGTTAAAGGGATCCGGCAGCCAGCTACCCAGTAGAGAGGTTTAGAGAAAGGGGGTGGCTGTGTCTAAACCCTGAAGAGAAATAGAGAAAAGGGGGCACCAGTGTGGGCCTTGAAGTGTTCAGCAGTGCAGCAGTGTAAACAAATAGCTACATCAGCAAGGAGTGCTTAAGGGAGCCTAAAGAGGACTTCTTTATCCAGAAAAGCAGTCACAAGTCAGTTCAGAGTTAACAGGCAACAGTTAACTCAGGAGTCGATTGAAAGGGGGGACCTGGCCCAAAAATTGGGGTTCTGTGAGGCCTACACAAAAAGGGTCCCAGACCTAACCCCACCCTCAAACTATGCTCGGGATCAGAATGAGGCGTACAGCTCCCTAATCAGAAGAGAGGAGACCCCTTTTTTTTTGCCTGGGAGAGGTAACAGGAAGACCCTCCCCAGGCTCTCACGGATGCAAAGATGAATGCAACGCAAAGTAGCAATTGAATATGGATACCATTATCTGTATGCTCCTAGGGAGGTCATGTTGAATATCGAAGCAAAAAGAGACTTCTGGTGTGATGAAGCCATTTGGAATTTCTTGTTTGTCCCCAAACCTTTCCGGAAGTCACCCAGAACTGACCTCAAAGAAAAATGTAATGCTGTAAAGACACAGTGGCTGTATGGACGGTCTACATACATTGTCCGGGTGGAAGTTCGTTGTCCAGACAGGTCGGGCCAGGCTTGGCCCATCCGAGTGCGGGACAGCCAGGGAGCCCTTGTTAGGGTCCCCCACCCAGAGTACTATATTTAAACGGAATTCTCCATCTACAAGACTGTAACAGTAAGGCTGGCTAGCCATTGGAAAAAAAATATAATGCTGAATTTTGAAGTTACAGTTCGAGTTGTTACCCTTTTGTTTGAAAGAAACTGCTGTTCTACAGACCCCTTGGACCATCGGGCCAGGGTCCTACAGAGGAACTTAAACCTTACAGATCCCTTGGGCCACCGGGCCAGGATCTTTGGATTACAATTACTTGCCTGAACAATAACTGGATTGCAACGGGTGACCATCGCAGTGATGGGTGGTGCATTCAGAAAAGTTTAGTGGAGGGTGCTCTAAAAGACCCCCAGCGTTTCCCTGACTCAGCAGGACTGCAGGCCACTCAGGCTCCAGTGGTTTGCCCTGTTTCCAGAAGGAGAAGTGTTGTGAGAGACAGCAGGAAGATGCTGTAGTGGTCTTCTCCAAGGACTCTGCATAGGTAGTCAGTGGTAGGGCACAGATTCCCCCAGGAGGAGGGGGAAGATTGGACTCAACATGTCAAGCACTGAGTAGCAGAAGAGTCTGGGCCCGGAGTGAGAAGATCGCCTCTGCAAGGAGGGTCTTCTCACTCAACTGTCAAGGTAGATAGTCATCTTACAGTTTTTATTTCTTTTTTTTTTTTCCAAAACATTTTATTGAAATAAAATACAGTAGAATGAAAGAACAATTGAACAGCAGCTTGAGTGGTACAAAGCGGAACAGAAATACCAACAGTAACATCCAGAATACAATACAAGGGTGGAGGAACAAACCACGACACAATCGTTCAGTGGAGCACATGGGTGTACAAGACTGGAACTGAGCATGTAGTATAGACCTTAAGCAGTGCGGGAACAGTCCTGCTTCCCATACTCTGGTGTAGGGCCACAGGGAGAACGTACAGTCAGAGGCCGTGTGGACCTCCAGAGCTGCAGGATGTATTACGGAGAAGGCACAATTAGGGGCATAGATGGTGCCTCCCATGGTCGGACACCCCCAAGGGGGAACTCACTGTATCCGGACATAGGGGGCAACCACCAAATGTGTGTGGTCCGTCTCAGGATGTGGAATTCCAGGGAAACCCACAGGAGGGAAGGGTCCGTAGCTAGGGAATGAGAGGAGGAACGTCGGGGTGGGTGGGGGGGGGGTGAAAAGGGAGGAGGGGGAGGGAAGTTGAGGGGAAGAACAGGAGGGAGGAGGCTAGGGAGGAGAAACAAACAGAAGAAAAAGGCGGGGAAGGAAGGGGATGGGGAAGCGCTAAAAGCGGGTTTGAGGTCCACTGTGTTGGTGTGAGGTACTCGGGTGAAATCTCAATATCGGGTGTAAGGGGGAAGATATCAGAAACATTTAGTGTCCGGTCAGTCTTATACAGCATTTAAGATATAGTGGTCAGGGTCAGAAAGTCGGGAAGAGTTGTGAAGTGTACCTAGGGGGCCCATGTCGTGTAGTACTTGTGGTGAGCATCCTTGGCCTGCGCAATCGTGTCTTCCATTTCCGCCACCCTCCGTACCCTTCTCAGCCATTCGGCGACTGTGGGGGGGGGAAGTAGAGCGCCAGTGACAAGTCACGCACATCCTGGCTGCATTAATAAGGTGCAGGGTAAGGGACTTTTTGTACCCAGAGTAGGGCAAGGAGGTGTGATGAAGCAGGTATTGCTCTGGAGTGAAGTCGGGAGTGTAGGTGGTAATACGGGAAATCGGGGAGTGCACCTCCCTCCAGAACGGTTGGACAATAGGGCAGTCCCACCAAACATGCAAAAGGGAGCCCCGGTGTTGGCCGCATCTCCAGCAAGTAGGAGAGTTGGTTGCCAAAAACGTATGCAGTAATTCAGGAGTTCGGTACCATTTGGTGTATAGTTTGTAGCCAGTTTCTTGAGCAAGTACATTCAGGGATCCCTTATGCATGTGGTAGTAAATTTTGTCATGTTACAGGTTTGACTAAAATGTGACTAACTTTCCATTCTCTCTACAGGTGGGCGCACAGTAGAGGCAGATAGTCAGGATATGTATATTTGCTTAATCCCCACCAAATGGAGTTTGTTTGGTGAGGGGTGCATCATTTCATGCACCCTAAATAATTTGTATATGTGTGCAGTATAGAGATGTATATCTATATATATGTTTTACATAAATTATTTGTACATTCGTTTATTTCCCTTTTCCCCCTTTCCAAGTTTGTGGGATACTCCAGATCTTTTTGTTTTGGCAGATTTTTGTAGGAGGCGGCTGCCTCAGAGCAAGTGGGGACATGGCTCATTTTTGGTGGGGGGTGGATGTAGCACCCTCCTAGGTAGTTGCTAGGAAAGGTATATTGTGACCCTGTCTGCTTATCAGGGGGGCCTGATCATTCAGCTAGCCTGTCATGTGTTTCCAGGTGTGTCTGTTGAGTCTGGGGAGTCTCCCCACTGTGTCCAATGAGGGCTCTTATTAAACAGTGGAGGAAACCTAGCCAATAGAACACCAGGGTTTGTATCTACCCCAGAGGGTGGAGTCTGCCGCAATGCACCCTGGGATGGGGTATAAGTCTGAGGGGAGCACATAGTTACATAGTTACATAGTTGGTGAGGTTGAATAAAGACAAAAGTCCATCCAGTTCAACCTGTGTAGATGTGTGTGGCTGTAATCATCTTGCATACCCCTGAATGTTCTGATCCTTGAGATGTACGTCTAAGATGTACGTCACATGACAGAGCGTCTTTGGCGGGTAGAAGAGTCCCAGGAGGAGGCTGACGGCTGTTACTCCTCTTGTCACTAGTGTGTCCTGGGCAGTCGGCCTAGAGGACCGGAGGTTGAGCTGGGCTGCAGAAAGGGATCCAGAGTGCTTCAGACCGAGTGGAGCTGCTGGGAAGAAGTTTCCAGGAAAAACAGTGTTGTGAGTACTCAAAACTGCCCAGGAGTCTGCCTAGGAAATGGGGACCACTCCAGAAGGTTAAAGGGATCCGGCAGCCAGTTACCCAGTAGAGAAGAATATGCTGCAATGCACCCTGGGATGGGGTATAAGTCTGAGGAGAGCACATGACAGAGCGTCTTTGGCGGGAAGCAGAGTCCTAGGAGGAGGCTGACGGCCATCAATCCCCCTGTCAGAGGAAGCAAGTGTGTCCTGGGCAGTCGGCCTAAAGGACCGGAGGTTGAGCTGGGCTGCAGAAAGGGATCCAGAGTGCTGTGGACCGAGTGGAGCTGCTTGGCGGAAGTTTCCAGGAAAAACAGTGTCGTGAGTACTCAAAACTGCCCAGGGGTCTGCCTAGGAAAGGGGACCACTCCAGAAGCTCAAAGAGTCCTGGGAGCCAGCTAACCAGTAGAGAGGTTTAGAGAAAGGGGGTGCCTGTGCCGAAACCCTAAAGAGAAGTAGAGAAAAGTGTTCAGCAGTGCAGCAGTGTATACAAATAGCTACCTCAGCAAGGAGTGCTTAAGGGAGCTTAAAGAGGACTTCTTTATCCAGAAAAGCAGTCACAAGTCAGTTCAGCGTTAACAGGCATCAGGCCAGTGTTAACCATCATTAACCCACGTTGACCGGCATCTTGCCAGCGTCAAGTCAGCGCCAATCAGCATTTTTCAAGTATCTCCGCCAAGTTGTACATAGTTGAGTCAAAGGAGTATCCCACTCATCCCTTCTCCTATCCAAGTTACAAAATAAATACAAAAACCCTGGACTGGTCATTGTCTCAGTTTTCACACTTGGAGAAACATGCACAAAGGTACTTTTGTTGCACCCGGTGACCCAGGGGGACCCATATCCAGCAAAATGGCTGGGAATTGTGCTACACATGTGCAAATAAAAAATGCTGTTTTTTTTTTCCTTGCATATGATTAGGTATTCTTTGCAAAGTAAAGCTTATCCTCATTTACTAAGCTCTGGAG
The DNA here is from genome assembly GCF_965119305.1 of Pelophylax lessonae. Lineage (NCBI taxonomy): Eukaryota > Metazoa > Chordata > Amphibia > Anura > Ranidae > Pelophylax > Pelophylax lessonae. The sequence goes on from NC_138768.1 coordinate 875,441,039, forward strand.
CAACCGATGAGGAGGTACTGATGGGCACTGATAGACAGCACTGATGGGCACTGATAGGCAGCACTGATGAGCACTGATTGGCAGCACTGGTGGGACTGCATTGATAATCAGTAAACTGATAATCGGTGCCCTGATTATCAATGTAGATATCTCTTTAACACAAGGCGGTTATCGGCTCTCTTCTCCTCTCCTCATGCTTTCAGCATGATAAAAGGAAAGCTGATAACGGGCTTGTGTTTATATCGTGATCAGCTGTCATTGGATCCAGCATGGAAACTTGCCACAGTTTCCAAAAGCGTGGTACAAAAAGGGAAAGTCCATAATCAAAGTCAAACGTAGAAAAGGGTCAGGGCAGGCAGCAAAGGATCAGAGTCAATAAGCGTAGCAAAGGTCAGGTAGCGTAATCACACACTGTGGACAGCCGCAAAACAGCTGACCACTCTCTCTCTGGAACCTTTCAGCTTTATAGTGATCCAACAGGAAATGATCTCAGGAGGTGTGGTGGAAGTGATGCAATTGCAGTCTATAACAGGAAGAACTTCAGTGCTGCCATTTTGATATGAGGATGTCATCAGACATGGGCTAGAGGCCTCACCATCCTCATACGGGGGTGCCACAGGACACAGACCACCGACAAGAGTGCCAAAGACTGACATGCTACGAGTGCAAGGACCCCTGCAATTAGTACAGGTAGGTTGCAGATTGTGACAGGTTGATAGAAACACAGCCTATGCCAACCAGTGCGGGAGTGTAATATATTTGTAGCTGGGAGCAGACTACCATTATCTGACACTGCAGACTTATTCTCTGCTTTTTCAGATTGTCTCTGTACTCCCATAGTGTTGGTCTCGGATTTCATGCATCATACTCCTGAGACTGGAAGAAAAACATTGTGGGAACTGTAGTCTTATAAAAGGATATTACTGCGCTGCTGAACTGTTTATGAAATACACATCCCGGCAGGCCAATCACTCCAGGGGAGAATTGTGGGAGAGACTATAAAGGGATCTGTTGAACAGGTGCACGCTCTCTTGCTTCCCGGAATCCATCGTGTGTGCATTGGTTGGACGCAGAAAGAGAGAGAACTGTGGCCTACTGCATGCCACCCAGCTGTCTACAGACTCAGCCCAAGCGGAATAAATGACACTCGCTACATCACGGACATTCCTGCAGCATCGCTGATTGAGTCCGTAGGACTCACTAAAACAGCAGAGCACAGCCATCTCAGTGTCTTACAGCATGGAGAGTTGCAGCATCCTGTTCTTCCAGAACTCATAAGAGATGTCCATAATTGGATACATCTGACCCCCGAAGGAGTTCATGCAGCGTGTTAGGGGGTAGAGCATCGTCATAAGGGAGCCACGGGAGCTGAAGCCGTGGGGGTTACCCCTGCTAGAGACGTCAATACTTCTGTGATCTGACTCAAGTGTGCAGTCAAGAATTGCCTCACCTGACAAAGGAGGATCTGAGAAGGAATCAGTGGGAGGATCCACTATGTGACTTTGTCATGTAAGCATTGGTGGCTCAAGACTCCCAGATGCTGCTGTAAAGTTTGGTTGATGGCGCTAAAGTAGCTTACGAAGAATGGGAACAAATGCAATTGAAAGATGGGATTGTATATCAGAAGTGTCCATCTGAAGAACCAAAAGGTGTTCAACAATTGTTTCTTCCTGAAAAACACAGGTTAACAGTGTTGACAGCTCTTCATGATGATCATGGACACCTGGGACTGGAAAGGACCCTTAAGCTAGTTAGGGATCATTTCTATTGGCCATCCCTGAGGACAGAAGTTGAAAGTTATTGTCGTTCTTGCATTCGGTGCTTTCAGAGAAAGACTTTGTCCAGCAGAGCTGCCCCAATGGGCCATCTACGAAGTCAAGGGACAATGGAAATGGTGTGCATTGATTTCTAGTGTCTAGAACCTGACCTGAGTGGGAGCAGTAATGACCTGGTTGTGACAGATCATTCCACCCTTTATGCTCAAGCTTTCCCGACCAAGGATCAACAAGCCAGTACAGTTGCCAAGACTGGTGGAGAAGTTCTTTGTTCATTACGGCCTGCCCCAGAATCTTCACTCAGATCAAGGCCGGGATTTTAAGAGCAAATTAGTAAAACGGCTCTGTGAACTGTTAACCATTCAAAAGTCCAGAACCACCCCTTATCATCCCCAAGGGATCCGCAACCTAAATGTTTCAATCGCACTTTGTTGAACATGCTGGGAACTTTGCCACTAGAGAAGAAACAACACTGGGGTGATCATGCTTACAATACACAGTGAATGACTCTACTGGGTACTCCCCCTGCCAGCTAATTTTCAGGTGGGAGGCCCGTCTGCCAGTGGACTTAGCCTTCCGAACGTCTCCAGATCGCACCTCTCAGGCCTCTTATCAAAGATATGTCGATAGACTTAGAAGGAATTTGAAGCTTGCTTATGAGAAAGCCCTGGAGGCATCCACTGCAAGGGAGAAAAGTAACAAAAGAAATTTTGATCCTAGAGTAAGAGTACCAGACTTGCAACCAGGAGATAGAGAGTTATTACGAAATCTGGGAGTGCCCAGCAAACACAAACTAGCCGATCGATGGTCTTCCCAACATTATATTGTCTGCAGATGGCTACCTGGACTTCCTGTGTACCAGATCTGCCCAGAGGGAAAGACCAGTCTGCCTAAAACCTGGCATCGAAACTACCTTTTGCCCATATCTGAGACCATTCGGGTACCTTCACCCCCTTGTTCTGATACACTTCGCTCCCCTAGAACCTGTTGAACACTCATCTCCTTCATCCTCTTGGAGTGTAGGTTTGAGAGTGATGGAGAAGAACTGACTCTTGACTTGCTGTGAGTTCCCCCATCCGATGACACCGCCAGAGTTTCTCGGAATTCAATGCAAGATGTACTGTACTTGTCATGTCTCCACCTGTAAGGGTAGAACATCAGCCTGTTGAGAAAGAGAGACTTGCACCATCACCTGAATGAGGGACTGGAGGGGTTAAGATAGAACCAGCTGACAACCTGGAAGTGCCAAATGTTGGAGAAGATCCAATCCCCTCCACCCAAGATTAAGGTGAAGGAATTGCTCTCAATAGTTTAGAAGAAACAGAGCCTGGTTGTAGTTTTTGGGACCTGGGACATGAGCCTGAAACCAAAGAAAACATGCATTTCAGGCTTAGGAAATCCATCCACCCAAGAGACTATCATACGACACCCTTCTAAAAGGTTCAGATGAATTTATTTCTACAGCTCCGCATTCTACCTAAGTGCCAGCCTCCTCTACTGAACCTTTGGTGGAGGATGACCCTGTTCCACCCTCTGACACTTCTGGGTGGGCCACTAACCTATTATTGACTTGTTATCAATATGATTTAACTTTGTCTGATGACTTGTATTATTTACTGTTGAAAAATCCCTCTATTAGTCAGCTATTTGCTACTCTAGGTTCTGGTTAGCAGAATTATCATTTGCAATCCTTTTGAGATATTACTCAGTAACTCCTTTAATGAAGGTATATTCTGTCTTCGGGGGACCAAAGACTTGCAAGTGGAGGGAGGATGTAGTCGGGAGCAGACTACCATTATCTGACACTGCAGACTTATTCTCTCTCAGACTGTCTCTATGCTCCCGTACCGCTGGTCTCAGTTTTTATGCATCATACTCCTGAGACTGGAAGAAAAGCATTGTGGGAACTGTAGTCTTCTAAAAGGATATTACCGTTCTTGCTTCCCAGAATCCATCGTGTGTGCATCGGACAGAGAGGACTGCGGCTTACTGCACGCCACCCAGCTGTCTGCAGACTCAGCCCAGGCATGGCAGATGACACTTGCTACATCGCAGACATCCCTGCAGAATCGCTGATCGAGCTGGAGTCGGCGGGACTCACTGAAACAGCAGAGCACAGCCATCTCAGTGTCTCACAGCGTGGAGAGGTGCACTACCTGTTCTTCCAGAACTCATAAGAGGGACATCAGGATTGGTGAGAGAGCACCTGCTCAGAGTCCAGTTATCAGTTGCTATAGCTTCTCTTAAACACTGAACACAGACACTCTACATCTGGATCAGTTAGTGGATCATCATTAATCGGAACCAACTACCTTGCATTGCCTGTTTCACACTGTGCTACACTAGGGAATCATTTGTTCTTTGAGCTCCAACTGCTGGTGAAGATAATAACAAGGCCTTGCGTTCTGAACATTGCTGTCTCATTGCTTTTAAAGGGGACACGTTACTGGTATCTAGAATACTTCATCTCTCATTAGGATACAGGTACTATAGGCCGGCCCGGGGTTCCTCTTTATCAGGAGTATTTATCATAGCAATTTATAGCTTTCTGAGAGATTCATTCACTTACTGTAAGATACTGTGTATATTGGTGTATTTACTTGTTACCATAACTGGTTATTAACCGTTCTTTAGTGTTATATCTACTGAGCCTTGTTTATCCAGGGCCTAGTTGATTACTACTCTTTTTAAGCCTTCTTCTTGAGTAAAGCACAGCTAAAGAGTTAAAACCAATCTCCATTGTGTCATTTAAAGGTATACACAACATGTCGGAACCTAGAGTGTCAGGAGGGCGGGACAGTTTACAGGGTCAAAGCACACAGAAGAGCATACAACTACCATCAACCCCCAAGGGGGCAGTGCTACTTAATACTGCCACCAACAAATGGGAGGGTTAAATATTACTCCCACTGACTACCAATATAGAAGAGAGAGGGGTTAAATAATACTGCCACTAACCACCAATAAGGAGGGGGCTACATAATACTGCCAATCCACCGATAGTAATGCCAGCGACAACAATGATGGGGTTTATTATTGCAGCCACTGGCACTAATAGTGGGGCTATTATTGCAGCCACTGATACCAATGCTGGGGATTATTATTGTAGCCAATGACAGCAATGCTGGGGGTTATTAATGTAGTCACTGATACCAATGCTGCAGGATATTACTACAGCCACTGACACCAATGCAGTGGGTTATTTGTGCACCTATTAACACCAAAGGTGGGTGTTATTATTGTGGCCACTGACACCAATGTTGGGGTTAATATTACTGCCACTGACATCAATGATGGGCCTTATTTTACTCCCACTTTCTCGCCCCTGTGTATTTAATTTTTTATTTTTTTTTACTTTTTTGCATGCCCATACTCTTTGTTTTTTTTACTGTTGGGGTAGGAAAGGTTTTGGAAGAATTTATCAGGGCCTGGACTTGCTAAGGTTGAGAACTACTGCCTTAGAGACAAACAAATATAATCATTTTAATTTGTTGATCAACTATTTAATAGACACGAACAGAAGCGTCCTGATTAATGAGTCCTGTGAGACTAATCCTTATTCTTATTAAATGTACACAAGAAAATATATATATAAAACCCACATGACACCTTAATACACATAGAGAGCCACTATCACAACTTGGAATTACAGGTATATTACTTTACAGACTATGTAATTAATTACATTGTACAGTAGCTGATTCATGTACTGTGTAAGACATCCAGAGAAAAACTAAAAAACTTTACTGACACCTTTCATTCACTAAATTTGTAATATTCCAGTAGACAACAGCCCCAGATAGACAAATAATAGTCACATACACAAACATGGTGCACACATATGTACAGTAAATATATTCATGGTCATATTACCTTTTATATACATGCATCTTTATACAATGGCTTATAATGTATATAAAGATATAAAACACTACATGGCCAAATGACTATGGACACCCATATGAGCTTATTTAACATCTCATTCCAAAACCATGGCCATTAATATGGAGTTGGCTTGCCTTTGAGGCTCTAACATCTTCCACTCTTCTGGAAAGACTTCACAATATTTTTGAGTTTGTCTGTGAGAATTTGTGGGGTCAGGTACTGATTTTGGATGAGAAGACCTGGCTCAGCATTTCAACTCATTCCAAAGGTGTTCAGTGGAGTTGGGGTCAGGGCTCTGTGCAGGACACTCAAATTTCTCCACACCAAACTGGTCACATCAAATTGGAGCTGGCTTTGTACACAGGGACACACTTTTACCATAAGGTTGGAAGATCACAATTGTCTACAATGTCTTTGTACGATGCAGTATTACCAGGACCCTTTACTGAAAACACCTAAACTCAATTAACCATAGGGAGATCATATACGTCTGGGTATATGGTAGTTGTGATGGTCAATTTGTACATTATTTTAGTATATAGTGTATGTTCAGTACTTTGGGGAAGGTCCTTTTCTATTCCAGCATGACTGTACTCCTGTGTACAAAGCCAGTTTTCCAAGCTGTCACCACAAGGTTGGTTGGGTTGATCATATAGTTCAGGGGTCTTCAAACTTTCTAAACAAAGAGCCAGTTTGCTGTCCTTCAGACTTTAGAGGGGCCAGATTGTGGACAGTGGGAGTAGATATTGTCTCAGGCTTGACTTGATAGTCTGGGGGTATAAAAAGAGTACATAAGAGCCCTGTGGTTGGGTGGAAGAAGAATAGTTCCCAATCATTGGTATTAGTAGAAGGAATAGTGCCCCATTGTTGGTGTCAGTGGGAGGAATAGTGCCCCATTGTTGGTGTCAGTATGGGAAATTGTGCCCCATTGTTGGTGTCACTGGGTGAAATAGTGCCCCATCATTGGTATCAGTGGGAGGAATAGTGCCCCATCATTGGTGTCAGTGGGAGAAATAGTGCTCCATCATTGGTATCAGTGAGAGGAATAGTGCCCCATCATTGGTATCAGTGAGAGGAATAGTGCCCCATCATTGGTGTCAGTGGGAGGAATAGTGCCCCATCATTGGTTTCAGTGGGAGGAATAGTGCCCCATCATTGGTGTCAGTGGGAGGAATAGTGCCACATGGTTGGTATCAGTGAGAGGAATAGTGCCCCATCATTGGTGTCAGTGAGAGGAATAGTGCCCCATCATTGATATCAGTAGGAGAATGTATTCTCCATCATTGGAGTCAGTGGGAGGAATAGTACTCCATCATTGGTATCAGTGGGAGGAATAGTGCCCTATCGTTGGTATTAGTGGGAGGAACAGTGCCCCATCATTGATATCAGTGGGAGAATGTATGCTCCATCATTGGAGTCAGTGGGAGGAATACTGCCCTATCGTTGGTATTAGTGGGAGGAACAGTGCCCTATTGTTGGCATCAGTGGGAGGAACAGTGCCCTATCGTTGGCATCAGTGGGAGGAACAGTACCCCATCATTGGTTTCAGTGGGAAAATTTATGCTCCATCATTGGTGTCAGTGGGAGGAATAGTACTCCATCTTTGGTGTGAGTGGGAGGAATAGTGCTACATCATTGGTGTCAGTGGGAGGAATAGTGCTACATCATTGGTATCAGTGTGAGGAATAGTGCTACATCATTGGTATCGGTGGGAGGAATAGTGCTACATCATTGGTATCAGTGGGAGGAATAGTGCCCCATCATTGGTATCAGTGGGAGGAATAGTGCCCCATCATTGGTATCGGTTGGAGAATGTGTGCTTCATCCTGGAGTGGGAGGAATAATACTCCAGTGTTGTTATCAAAGGGCGGAAGTGTGTCCCAAGGGACAGATAAGGGCAAGCAAAGGGCTGCATCCGGCCTGCAGCCATAGTTTGGAGACCAATGATATAGTCTATATATTGACTATCTGAGTAGATTCATGGATAGGAATTTTTATGGCAGAAAGTACCTGTTATGCTGCTTTGACCTGGTTGATTTAATGCAGGAGGCATAAAATAATTTCTATACAGCTCATACCTTGAGTCCATTTTCCAGAAAACAAATACAAAGGCTGCGGAGGGCACACCAGAGACACTGTAGCTGAAGGTATTTCATGTAACCTCTTCCAGCAAGTTACCTCAATAAGTATGGACATTGCATGAATCCTGAGATTCTTCTTTTAGTAACTCCTCACATGCAGAGTCCCTAGCTTCTGACAAACAGCATTTTTGTTTTAAAGAAAAGAAAACAGTTTGGGCACCTTATACTACATTTTATCTATAGGGCGCCTTTCAGAACACCCAAGGTCACCTTTCAAGGATAGCGACAGAGCAACAAAAATAAATAAACTTACCAATTTTGCCTGCCAATATTAAAAAGGCTGAGGTTACATAGTTACGTGGCTTAATCTGGTTGAAAAAAATCTATACAGTTCAACCAAGAAAAAAATAAAAATAAAACACACACAAATAGAAAACCTCCAAATACACAACCCTTTACCAAGAGTTGATCCAGAGGAAGGCAGAAAAAAAAACAATAAAGCATGATCCAATTTGCTTCATTCGGGGAAAAAATATTCCTTCCTGATCCCCCGAGAGGCAATCCGATATTCCCTGGATCAACTTTACCTCTAAATAATAGTTTCCAGTTATATTATGTACATTTAGGAAACAATCCAGGCCTTTTTTAAAATACTCTACTGAGCTGGCCAGAACCACCTCTTGAGGGAAACTATTCCACATTTTCACAGCTCTGTGAGGAAACCTTTCCATATTTGGAGATGAAGTCCTCTAGACGTAAAGAGTGCCCCCTTGTCCTCTGTGATCTGGGCTGCTGTTAGAAATCATGGGGCCCGTACAGCCGCCTATCTGACTGCCCCCCCCCAAATATCAAAACCATATTTTTACAAAAAATACAGCAGTTGAAAACTGGCTGGAGGGAGAGGAGGAAAGCTGGCTTTCAACTGCTACAGAGAGAGCCATACAGGGGATCGGTTCCAGTAATTGACCTCCTGCCAGACCAATCACCATCCCTGCCCACATCTGATTCCCTCTGTTGCCTGGACCCCCCTGCTGGCCCAGGCCACGTACAAGAGTACCAGTGGTACCCCCTTATCAGTGGCCCTGTCTGTGATAACCTTAAAGTGAATAACTCAACACCATGTTCACTATATAGACCAGTTATGTATTTATACATGTTGATCATATCCCCCTTAATCTCCTCTTATCAAGAGAGAATAAATTCAGTTCCTCCAATCTTTTCTCATAGTTGAGCTCCTCCATGCCTCTTATCAGTTTGGTTGCCCTTCTCTGCACTTTCTCCAGTTCCTTTTTGTGAACTGGTGCCCAAAACTGAACTGCATATTCCAGATGAGGTCTTACTAATGATTTGTACAGGGGCAAAATTATATCTCTCTCTGGAGTCCATGCCTCTCCTAATACAAGGAAGGACTTTGCTTGCTTTGGAAACTGCAGTTGGCATTGCATGCTATTATTAGGCTTATGATCTATCAGAACACCCAGATCCTTCTCGGCTATGGATTCTCCCAGTTCTACTCCCCCTAGTATGTATGATGCATGCATATTCTTAGCCCCCAGGTGCATAACTTTACATTAATCAACATTAAACCTCATTTGCCACATAGTTGCCCAATTAAACAGTGTATTGTGGTCGGATTGTAAGTTGAAGACATCCTGTAAGGAAGTTATTCCACTGGATAGCTTGGTGTCCTCTGAAAAGACTGAAATGGTACTTTTAATCCCAGACCCAATATCATTTATAAATATATTAATAAGTAAGGGTCCCAACACTGAACCTTGGGGTACACCACTGATAACTTTAGACCATTCAGAGTAAGAATTATTAACCACTACTACTACTTTACCTTACACATTAGCTGTGTGGGGAACTGTGTCAAACACTTTTGCAAAATCCAAGTATACCACGTCCACAGCCACTCCATTGTCCATAGGTGTGCACAGCCTATTGCATTAGGGTGTGCACCCCAAAGCTCAAACACACATGCCTTTCTCAGTAGCCTCAGCTGCATTGGACAGTGAATGAATGGGAAATGCTTTGTGCTGAGCGGCTTCCTTTTCATTCACAATCTGACATATAGTAAACACAGCCTTGTAATGCAGTGCTGAACATCTGAAATCAGTGTCTTTGGAAGTGTAGGGTGTTCATTGATGTAGCTCTGCTGGATCATAGATCTTCTCAGAGATTTACTCATAATCTTTTTTTGGACATAAAACTTCTAAATAGGTTTTGATTCTCATTCCATGCACAGCCACTGCAGTAACTCTATAATAATCAGGACCTGTGTCATTACTTTGGTCATCTGCTGGTGGCACTGTTGTTCCTGGAGTCGAAGGGCATAGTTCTGGTGGCCACCAGTGAGTGTTTCCCAGCAGCTGGACTGTACAAGTAATTAGGCTGCACCTGATGTAGATTGCTGGGGGGTATATAAGCCTGCCCTTGACTGGAGTTCAATGCTTCAATGTTCTTCCTGCAAGCCATGTCGCTGACTGAGCCTGATCCTGATCCTTGTTCCCGGTCCTTTTTCCTGTACCTGACCCTGTGACTTTCTCCCTGCTTCCTACTCCCAGTACTTGGCTCCTTGCTCCCCTTGCCTCTTGTACCTGTCCTGACCTTGTCCTTAGGCATGGGCCAAATGACCGCCTGTTCAGATCGCACCAGAACTTTCGAACGTAGCGAAAGTTTGGAAGCGAATAACAAACCCCATTGAAGTCTAAGGGACCCAAACTGGAAAATCAAAAGTGCCCATTTTTAAGGCTTATATGCAAGTACTTGGGCATAAAATGGATATAGGGGTCTGGGTACTGCCCTGGGGGACATGTGTCAAGAAAAAAAAAAAGGTTCATTAAATTTTTAAATGAGCAGTCATTTACTGATGCTTAAAGCGAAAGCATAAAAATGAAAAATAACAATAAAATTAAAAATTCCTTTCAATATAGTGCCAGGGGGTCCGCTTAGTCTGCCTGTAAAGTGACGCATCTGTACCAGGAATAGAAGCTGCTGCAGCAATAATTTAATTTACAAAGCAAAAAAAAAAAAAAAAAAAATGGCATTTCCCCTACCAGCTTTATTTATTTTGTAAACAGCGGCTTGGGGAGCCAGTCTGTATGATGAGGCCACACTATAGTGCACTGGGAACAAGATTAGAGATTTTTTGAATAAATTCTGGTGTCTCTTCCGCAGACTTTGGAGGTAACAGGTGCAGAAAAATTAGTCTTTGGGTGTCAGAGGTGCCTTCACACCATAACCCTATAGAGATACTCTTGATGAAAGCAAGAATTGGCCTTTCTGTCAAAAATTGAAATGATATGCACCTGTCAAACAGGTGTGGAAAAATTGGTCTTTGTGTGTTAAACGTGTTAAACTCTTAAAGGTGTCCTCAATAGATTTTATCTTCTGCTCCCTCTGGGGGAAGGGATGAGTTCTGAGACTTTTCCCTTGTAACCGTGGTCAAGGAGGGTTGCCAACCAATAGCGATCCTTTTCCTTGACGCTATGTATTCTCGGGTCCTTTCGCAGGCTTTGAAGCATGAGGGAGCCCATGCGCCGCAAGTTTGCGGAGGCATCAGAAGACTCCTCAGGGTCACTGAGGATTACAGTATGTGGAACTGCTTCCTTCCACCCACGTACTGCTCTCAAGGGTTCTAGGGATGGAAAACCATCTCTTAAGGCTTGACGTATGTCTTCCTCTTTCTAAATGCCTCCAAACTGTCAGAATCCTCCTCCTTCCTCTCCTCTTGTGTGTTCTGTGATGTGGCAAGAATAGGTATCTGCATAAAGCGGGCCTCGAGAGGAAAGAAAGTCCTCCTCTTCCTCCCGCTGCTCTGCCTCAAGTGCCCTGTCCATAATGCCTTGCAGAGTCTGCCTCAGCAGGAACACAGCAGGGATTGTGTCACTGATGAATGCATTTTCACGGCTCACCATCCTTGTCACCTCTTCAAATGGTGACAGTACAGTGCATGCATCCTTTATCAGCAGCCATTAGCGTGGGAATAAAAAGCTGAGCTGGCCTGAGCGTGTTGTTGTGCCATACTTACACAGGTACTCGGTAATGGCCCTCTGCTGCATGTGCAGCCACTGCAGCCACTGGTTGCCTTGCCCAATGATGCCACAACATTGCCTTCCACGTGTTGTTACAGAGCTGGAATGGCTTTATGTAAAAAGAAATAGCGACTGGGAACATGCAATTGTGGTACAGAACATTCTGCAAATTCAAGGAAGGGGCAGAATCCACCCGACGGAAAGGCAGGAGTTGTAAAGCCAGCAGCTTTGACAAGCTTGCATTTAGACGCTGGGCATGTTGGTGGCAGTGACTGTATTTTTATTTTATTTTTTTCGCTGCAGCAGATGGGGCAGATAAATTTGCCAGCTATAGTCTACAGATGTTGGTGTGCTACTGGCAAATGTGCTACAAGGACCTGGGACATCCTGCGCTATACTATCATCCCTGACAGTGGATGGTGCTGAGAGGTAATGAGGTATAGCAGGGGTAGGCTGAGGTAAATAGGAGGAACAGAATTGTGTCCCTTTTGTGTGGCTTCAGGTGCTCTTGCCAATGGGCTGAGTGGTGGGTGGTTAAATGTCTTGTCAAGCATGTGGTACCAAAATGGTTGGTGTTTTTGCCACACTTGATGTGCTTGAGACAAAATTTGCACATTGCAACAGTACAATTGGCGGCACATGTGTTAAAAAAGGCCCAGACAGCTGAGCAGTGGGAAGTGGGCTGGGAGATAACAGCTCCACAATGTGATAGAATAGGGTGGCTGCTCTCTACTCTTCCATTAAGGCTGCCTCATTGGGGTTGTGCCTCACCCTCACTTTTCTCCTCTGCTTTATCCGGACTCCCAGGTCGTGTCAGTAACCTAATCATCATCCTCTCCTCCATCCTCATTATCACTGGAGACAATTTGGCAATACGTTGCGGCTGGGGGAACATGACTGCCAATTTGTGTACCAGTGTTCTCCCCTCTCTGTAGGCTCATGTTCCTACCTTCCTCAACCTCAGAACCAATGTCTGAATCAAGTAATGGCTGTGCATCGTCAAGGAGCAAGTGGCTGACGCTGTGTTTAAATACCTTAGCTGACTCCTCCATGCTTAAGGCCTGAGCAGCGGCTTGGAGAAAAGCAAGCAAGGAGGCCTAAGCATGTTTTCTTTTGTATTTTGAAGTAGTGGTGAGAGGGCAACTGTTTTGTTGAACTCTATTTTGTTTTAAATAAAAGTGGGCCTGCAAGCCCTGAAATTGCATTTCCTGACTGCCATGGACTCACTTAAAAACTCTACACCATTGAGTGAATTAATCCAAATGTTACAGTATTCTGCTTGCGTATGATCATGTCTGGCTGGAGTTTCATGTTTTTGCCCAATTTAATTTTCACTTTAAATTTGCTGGGTGCATCAAAACAAAAAGTGTTCAAAGACTATGGTTTTCTTGATTTAGAAAGCAGCCAGAATGAAAAGAAAGAACCTGTCCCCTGCCAGCATCCCCTAAGTAAAGGACTCTTGCTATCTGGGTAGAAGCAGTGATCTCTCTGCAGAGGCTGGGTTTTTTTTGGGGAACCCTGTGGGGTTTTTATAGAACACAACAATCACTAAAAGCAAACAGATTATTATGGCTAGTAGTTACAGCTTAATAACTGTCAGTCCATTCTTTTCACAGATGGCACATCAAAAAAATCAAACACTCAATGCTGAAATCCTGATTGTTGGATTTGAGAACCTCACTGAATACAGAATCCCTCTCTTCCTTCTTTCACTGATCATATACACATTGACTTGCATTGAGAACATCCTGATTATAATTTTAGTATGTATAAGCCCTCGTCTCCATTGTCCCATGTACATCCTGATCGGCAATTTGCTCTTCTGTGAATTTCTATACACAACGGATCTGGTCCCTCTGATACTGCACCACATGCTCTCCAGAAGACCCGTCATCTCCCATCTTGGCTGTTCTGTCCAGTTAAGTGTATCCGGAGCCATAACCATCGTTGAGACTTTGTTGCTCACCCTGATGTCATACGACAGATATTTGGCCATTTGTAGACCTCTCAGATACTCCGCTCTCATACACAACAGACTCTGCTTCTATTTGGTGACCGTGATTTGGCTCATTTCAATTATACTCAGTACATCTATATTTTACTTTGTAATAAATCTTGAATTTTGTGGCCCTCTGACCATCGATCATTTTTTCTGTGACTTCACCCCTTATGTTTCATTTGCATGTTCAGACGTAATGACTGTTGCCTTACTTGGCTTATCGGTCAGCATTACAGTAACCATTATACCTTTCTTTTTCATTGTTCTGTCCTACATCTTCATTATAGTCACAATCCTCAGGATACAAACGTCGGCGGGAAGGCAGAAAGCCTTCTCTACCTGCAGCTCACACCTCCTAGTGGTGACTATATATTACACTGCGCTGTTTTGCTTATACGTGATGCCGAGGAGTGACCATTATCTCAATATCTACAAAGGATTGTCCTTCGCATACTTTTCGGTGACGCCGATGACAAACCCCATCATTTATACTTTAAGGAATCAGGAGATTCATAAAGCTCTGCAGGCAGCAATCAGTAAAATGAAAACTGTGTATGCTTAGGATAAAACAAATACATTTGTATTATATTGTACCAAAAGGTATTTATTGTTTTCATCAAAAGTAACATTCTAATTCTTTTTTGTTATAGTCTTTAATTTATTTTCTTGAGCCCACGTGGGTGAACACGTATAGATACCAAAGAACAGCGGGGTAACAATTCTTGTCAAGTTACAGCATGACAACAAGCATGTACAGTATATCATGGCCAAATGTAGGATGAAAGAGCCTCATTATCGAGTTAAAGGCAAATAACCCCCTGTATACAAGTTGAAAAGCAGATGGGAATTATTACATATGGATCAGACAACTGCAGCTTGTAGGGCAGTCTTTCTCAACCTTCTCAACACAGAGGAACCCTTGAAATAACTTCCCAGTCCCAGGGAACCCCTGCTAAAAATTATCTTATCTACAACTCATAATACAGTAGTGTGATGGCCAGTGGGACTGGGAAGAATGCGCCTTACATTGGTGATCATCGGGTAGAACTGCCCGTTTACAGAGAGCTAAAAAGATCAAAGGTGTCAGTGGGAACTTATCTGAGAGGCAGAAATTGCCTAATGCTCAAGGATCCCTTAGCAACCTCTGGAGGAACTCTAGTAGAGAAACCATGATGTAGAGTGATATAGCCAGGTGCTTGACTAAGAGAGGGAGAAAGCAAGTTATATGCTTAAATTTGCTGTTGTACTGTACTAGCTAACATTATCTGCTTCCAGGCAGAGAGGGAACTGATAAGCAGAAAGAGCTCAAGGGATTTGAATGCTGGCTGCATTGGACTGTGGGAGTTGGAGTTAAGAAGAGGAGTCATACTGTGAAAGTCTACTAATCATTGCACTACATTTCCCATAGAGCCAGTTTGAAGGAGGAGAAAGCTGTTTTTCCCAGGCAAAAGGCCAAGGACTCTCTTATTGTGGGGAAATCAAGGAGTGTTTACTCTGCCACAGTGTGCAAACCTGGCTGCTATAACCTGCGATTGGGGTACTGAGGACTAAAGTGCTCAGAATTGGGGTACAGAGGATCAGGACCAGATAGCCCAAACATAGAAGCAAGCCAACTCCTGGACGGCGGAACTAAAGTGGTTGTATCCCTAGAACTGGTGAGAGGGCAGTACTGCTAACCTGTTGCTGATAGCAGAGACTGAGCACATAGGGACTGGACATTTGACTAGCAGCTTTTACCACTGCAAGCAGACTTCACTGGGACTGTACTTATGTGCACCACTTTAAAGACTGGGCCCCAATGCTAGCTGGCTCTACAAGGACTTAATTTACTGCCTATAGAAAAGGGTACCTCTGTAGGAAGGTTTCAGATCTTGCCATAGTCATTAATATAGAGTGCACTCTGAGCAGTATATGATCCTTGTCGCATCCCCAGTTGAGGCCGAGCCCCTACACCTCCTGTCCTGTTTCTCTTAGAGGTGATGACAGGATATAACAGGGCACGGAGTGGCACTGGTGCCATGTAGGAGATCCTGGCTGGAAGAACCTTGCAGCAGGTGCCAAGCAGCAGATGGACTGATGAGCTGGCTGAAGTGGAGACACAGCAGGAAGTGTGGAACCACGGGCAGCAAGCAGGTGGATGCAGGATCTCAGGTGGTCAGGCAGGCAAGAGTCGGTATCAGCTGGGCAGCAGAGGTGCAGAATCAGGAACCAAAACGGGGTCAGAGCCAGGCCACGGTTTATATCTGGCAAGCAGAGAAGGTACCAAGACAGCAGGCAGAAGGCAGGGTCAGGTCAGAAGCCCCAATCAGCAACGGGGTACCAGAAACAATCATGGTAAAGACAAGTACAGGATCAGGTCACAAACGGAAGAACCTGACGACCACTCAGCAATTCTCTGTTCTCTGGAGCCACTTTAAATAGGCAAGTGAGCACCAAGTATTCACACACAGTCACACTAACACACAGGGGCACGTGTGCGGACACTTGAGAATTATTATTAACATCTGCACATCTTTGTGCATGTCTTTGTGCACGACTGTGCTTAGGATTTCCCTGAAAATACTGGTTGCAGGAAACTTATTACAGCACTGATGATCATTGCCATTATAGTTATCTATGCCATTGTTTATTGCTAATCTGAAGATTCCAAGGTATAGATAATTCTAACCATATAGTTCCTTATTGTAAACTGCTATAATATAGAACAGACAGTTTCCATATTACATACATCCAACTTACATCCAACTCATACTTACAGAAGTTAATTTCCCTTCCTAGGGGTCGATTTCCTCTCATTTCCTGTTGTCTCCCTCCGTTTGTAAGAGTTATTATGGGAAATGGTGTCTCCACCGAAGCTTTATCCCTAATCTTTGTGTCCACAACAACCCAAAATTTTCAAAACCCAATTTTCACAGTGACAGAAAGTTAGGTGAAATCTTCTTAACCAGGGGTACCCACAGCAAAACAAATGTTACAGGGGTGTTAACCCTTCTCTATGATATCTATCTAAAAATTAAAAATATTTATTGGGCTGGAGTTACACATAAAAAGTATACCTGTTTCAACTTACATACAAATTCAACTTAAAGAGGAACTGCAGTCTGCTCACATAAATTGTAATAAAAACATCTTTGCCATTCTGAAGCTTCCCTCCAACCACTTTGCATATTATTTTCTATATACTGTGATTCTGTACTTGCCAAATATGGTGCAGAAATCTCCCTCCACTAAGTTTAGATGCAGCCATTTTAACTGTGGGCAGCTGAAGCTTTTGCCTGTTCACGACTTGGATTTACAAAGACTCACAGAGGCACACACACACATATATATACAGTATATATATATATATATATATATATATATATATATATATACAGTATCTCAAAAAAAGTGAGTACACCCCTCACTTTCTTGTAAATATTTTATTATATATTTTCATGTGACAACACTGAAGAAATGACACTTTGCTACAATGTAAAATGGTGAGTGTACAGCTTGTATAACATTGTAAGGGTCCATTCACACTAGCGCGACTTGTCAGGCGACTTGGTCGCCTGACAAGTTGCGGTCGGTCGCTCGCCATTGAATAGTACAGGACCCGTTCTAATAGGAGCGACATAAGTCGCTCCGACTTAGAAAAAGGGTCCTGTACTACTTTGGGGCGACCTGGAGGTGACTTGCATTGACTTCAATTATATGAAGTCCCTACAAGTCGCGCCGAGGTCGCGGTGCACGCTGTGCACCGCGACTTCACAGGTCGCCCCAACAAGTCGTGTCGTGCCAGTCTGAATGGCCGCTAAATTTGCCGTCTCCTCAAAATAACTCAACACACAGCCATTAACCACTTCTGGACCAGAGGGATTTGCCCCCTTAATGACCAGGCCATATTTTGCGATTTGGCACTGCGTTACTTTAACGGACAATTGCGCGGTCGTGTGACGCTGTACCTAAATAAAATTGATGTCCTTTTTTTTTCCCACAAATCGAGATTTCTTTTGGTGGCATTTGATCACCTGTGCGATTTTTATTTTTTGCGTTATAAACAAAAAAATAGCGACAATTCTGAAAAAAAAAAACAATATTTTTCACATACTGCTATATGACATTCCCAAAAAATACTAAAATTTAAAAATCAAAATTTTTTTAACATTATAGGCCAATTTGTTTTCTGCTACATATTTTTGGTAAAATAAATCACAATAAGCGTATTTTGATTGGTTTGCGCAAAAGTTATAGCGTCTACTAACTACAGGAAAGATTTATGTCATTTTTATTGTTTTTTTTTTTTACTAGTAATGGTGGCGATCTGTGATTTTTTGTGGGACTGCGACATTGCGGCGGACAGATCGGACCCCTGACTGACATTTTTGACACTTTTGGGGGGACCAGTGACATTACTACAGTAATCAGTGCTAAAAATATGACTTAGGCTTCTTTCACACGGTCCGCCTCCGCAGGCGGATCCCTGTTGCTCAGCGGGGATCGATCCACGATCCCCGCTGAGCCGGGCGGATGACAGCTCCGTGCAGAGCGGAGAGGGAGGTGTCTCAGCACCCGCTGCCCTCTATGGGGGATCGGAGGAGAGCGGACCGCTTGTCCGCTCTCATCAGATCCGCTCCGCTCCGATTACTGAACTGATGGAAAAATAGGGTTTCCATCCGTCCAGATTTCAGCACAGGATCGGATGCGGATGGCAGCGGGTGTCAGCGGAGGTGAACTCCGCTGACACCCGCTGCCCCATAGAGCTGCATGGAGGATCCGATCAGATTCGCCTAAAAAACTGACAGGCGGATCTGATTGGACCGCCCGTGTGAAAGAGCCCTTACTGTAATAATGATACCTACAGCAGTTTGCGCAGGAGCTGCTGTCAGTATTACTGCGGCGGGCGGTTGTAAAGTGGTTAATGTCTAAACCACCGGCCACATAAGTGAGTACACCCCTAAGTGAAAATGTCGAAATTGGGCCCAATTAGCCATTTTCCCCCCCGGCGTCATGTGACTCGTTAGGGTTACAAGGTCTCAGGTGTGAATGGGGAGCAGGTGTGTTAAATCTGGTGTTATCGCTCTCACTCTGTCATACTGTTCGCTGGAAGTTTAACATGGCAGCTCATGGCTAAGAACTCTCTAAGGATCTTAAAAAAATAATTATTGCTCTACATAAAGATGGCCTAGGCTATAGGAAGATTGCCAAGACCCTGAAACTGAGATGCAGCACGGTGGCCAAGACCATACAGCGGTTTAACAAGACAGGTTCCACTCAGAACAGACCTCACCATTGTCAACCAAAGAAGTTGAGTGCACGTGTTCAGTCAAATCCAGAGGTTGTCTTTGGGAAATAGACGTATGAGTGCTGCCAGAATTGCTGCAGAGGTTGAAGGGGTGGGGGGTCAGCCTGTCATTGCTCAGACCATACGCCACACACTGCATCAAATTGGTCTACATGGCTGTCATCCCAGAAGGAAGCCTCTTCTAAAGTTGATGCACAAGAAAGCCCACAAACAGTTTACTGAAGACAAGCAGACTAAGGACATGGATTACTGGAACCATGTCCTGTGATCTGATGAGACCAAGATAAACCAAGATTTGGTTCAGGTGGTGTCAAGAGTGTGTGGCGACAACCAGGTGAGGAGTACAAAGACAAGTGTGTCTTCCCTACAGCCAAGCATGGTGGTGGGAGTGTCATGGTCTGGGGCTGCATGAGTGCTGCCAGCACTGGGGAGCTACAGTTCATTGAGGGAACCATGAATGCCAACATGTACTGTGCCATACTGAAGCAGAGCATGATCCCCTCCCTTCAGAGACTGGGCTGCAGGGCAGTATTCCAACATGATAACGACCCCAAACACACCTCCAAGACGACCACTGCCTTGCTAAAGAAGCTGAGGGTAAAGGTGATGGACTGGCCAAGCATGTCTCCAGTCCTAAACCCTATTGAGCATCTCAATAGGGTGGAGGAGCGCAAGGTCTCTAACATCCACCAGCTCAGTGATGTCATCATGGAGGAGTGGAAGACGACTCCAGTGGCAACCTGTGAAGCTCTGGTGAACTCCATGCCCAAGAGGGTTAAGGCAGTGCTGGAAAATAATGGTGGCCACACAAAATATTGACACTTTTGGCCCAATTTGGACATTTTTATTTTGGTGTGTACTCACTTTTGTTGCCAGAGGTTTAGACATTAATGGCTGTGTGTTGAGTTATTTTGAGGGGACAGCAAATTTACACTGTTATACAAGCTGTACACTCACTACTTTACATTGTAGCAAAGTGTCATTTCTTCAGTGTTGTCACATGAAATATTTACAAAAATGTGAGGGGTGTACTCACATTTGCGAGAATACTGTATATACCAAGGCCCATCTCCAAATTCCAGCATTCCTTAAGAAATGGAATCTTTGGCTCGCTCATCCTAAATGCTTAAAACGTTAATAATACATTTAAATGTTGACTCTGTAAAGCCAAAAACTTGGATAAAACTCATAGTTAAAAAAAAAAAATCTTGTCTGTGAAGGTTCTAATTTATCTAGTTCATTGTATGTATGGCAGTAGTTAATTGCATTCAGCTGGACATGTTCTGTAATGTTAAAGATGTTTGAAATTCTTCTGGTCTGAACCAAAGAAGTGGTCTGGATGTGCTACAAAACATTTTCAACATTACAGAGCAAGTCCAGCTGAATTCGACTAACTACTATTAGATACAGCATGGCCTTGATACATGGGAACCTTTAATGACAGATCAGAGCAAAGAGGTTTGGAGGAGAGTTGGAGAAGATCAGGGTTGGATCTGGCAATGATTTTAAGGCCCGAGTGGTCTCTACTGGAGAGATATAATGGAAAATCTCTCCAAAAAGAACACAGATGAAAACAAAAACACTTATTTAGTGAGGGATGGGTAAACAGGCTTCTGACGAACAATATATGCACCATAGTTTTGGCAATAGTAAACCTTTAATTCAAAAGGCTGGGCCTCTGTCCCAAGTGTCTACTCTCCAGTAAATCCACTATGAATTCTTGGTTAAACTTAAGAAATTTAAATTTTACATACTGGAAGTTGAGACGCCTATTGTTTTGCCTCATTTCCCTGAAGATTGTGCTTTCCACCCAACAAGCATCAGAATCTGCAGATGGTATCTTGAGCCCACATAATTTCCAGACTGGATGACTTAAAGCATCACCAAGCCCTCTACTCCTGATTTGTCTCTGGCCTGCCCCTTACAGCTATTTGCTTTCCCAGTTGTCAGTTATTTCGACTCAGAATCATGTGTGGGAGTTGAAAATGCAGTCCATCCAGGAACACCCACTCCTCGTGCCTGAAACCTGTATCCTGGTCCAAATATCGAGGCAGCAAACATTTACATGATTTCCCCCAAGAATCAGTACACTGCTTGGGAGGGCTTTTGAACCCTTTAACGTTTACAGGAATAACTTTTGGTCCTCCCCACCAAACACAAAAGACCAAAAGAGAGACCTAGAGATGACATCACTGGGTCTAAAAAGAGGTGTATATTAAAAATAAAAGTTTTGGTTTCAACATTTTAATTGCATTCTTCAGCTTTAGAGCCGGTTCACACTACCACGACCAGAAAGTCGCCCTGTGACTTGAAGAGACTTGTTTAGAGACTTGGAAGAGACTTGGAAGAGACTTGGAAGAGACTTGGAAGAGACTTGGAAGAGACTTGTGCACTACTTTGAAGAGACAGGCGGCTTTGTCTGTGGGGAATGCCTGGCTAATCTCTTTCTTCTTCCTGGAAAGTCTGATAACAAGTCGTGTCAATGACAGCCGGTTCACACTACCACGACCAGAAAGTCGCCCCGTGACTTGAAGAGACTTGTTTAGAGACTTGGAAGAGACTTGGATGAGACTTGGAAGAGACTTGGAAGAGACTTGTGCACTACTTTGAAGAGACAGGCGGCTTTGTCTGTGGGAAATGCCTGGCTAATCTCTTTCTTCTTCCTGGAAAGTCTGATAACAAGTCGTGTCAATTAAGATGAGGAGGCGACTCCCATTGAAGTATATGGAACAGTCGGATCACAGGTCGCCTCAAAGTAGTACAGGACCCTTTTCTGAAGTCGGAGCGACTTCAGTAGTGCCAATTAAGACGGCACTGATTGATTAACATTGCTTTTGTTATGTCAAGCGACCTGGGGCTACACTAGTCGCCTCACAAGTCGTGCTAGTGTGAATGGGCTCTTAAGATAAGGAGGCGACTCCCATTGAAGTATATGGGACAGTCGGATCACAGGTCGCCTCAAAGTAGTACAGGACCCTTTTCTGAAGTCGGAGCGACTTCAGTAGTGCCAATTAAGACGGCACTGATTGATTAACATTGCTTTTGTTATGTCAAGCGACCTGGGGCTACACTAGTCGCCTCACAAGTCGTGCTAGTGTGAATGGGCTCTTAAAGCCAGGTACACACTATTTTTTTTTTTTTTTCGTTCAACCCAGCTATGGTCTGAGCCGCTGTACTAATAACCATCGTATATTAGTACAGCAATCTTCCCTGCTGAGCTGTTGTGATCTGTTGTGAACCCCCACCAGAACACTCCGATCAGCAATCTCAACCATTGGCTGGGAGCACTGATCGAGAGCTGGATGGCTGCTGGTTTTTCAGCATGCTTGTCGGACAGAAGCCAGCCAAATGGTCGGCTTCTGTCGGACCAGCCGGTATACACACAGCCGAATGTCAGCCGGAATTCACCCCTTGTGCATGGGGCTTAAGAGGGGTTGTGCCCTGAGCCCTCTTACAATGTTCTGATCACAATACTCCTCATCACTGCATCCTGGAACATATATAGAGTCGGTACTAGTCACCAACTACAGACATACACAGAGTAAATCTGGGAGGAAAGTCTTCATCGTAACTTATTTTAAAGTTAACAAAAAAGCACTCTTTATAAAAAGTGTACGTGTCTGTGCTTTCAAAAGTTTAAACTCAATTCCCATAACAAAGTGACCTAACAGATAATAGCTGGCTTGACTTTAATGCAACACCATGCCAACTAAGACGCCAGACAGACATTCTACAGGATTTTAAAATTAAACAAACACCTCCTAAAACCCCATTTGTTACTCCATCTGTGGTACCAGCAATATTTATATTATGATAAAACTAGACAAGGGGAGGAGGGTGGAGAATGTGAGAGCGCAACAACCAGTCCATACGTTGGAGTTCCTCATACTTAAATGGGCCATCGATGTTAAGTTATATGGATAATTTTCATTTGACGTATGTCCTAACCACAGCCAAAGTGGATGCTACAGGACATCGCTGGCTTGCTGCCTTATCCAATTTAAATTTAGTCTGAAGTACATACTTGGCCTAAAGCACATTGGAGCTGATGCTCTTTCTAGACATCCAGGATTGGCTTCTGTTTTAGAAAACAGTGAATGGGAAGAGCTTCCTGGTCCCAGCATTGGAGCTCAGTGTGCTTTGGCTGCCACAGTTGAAAATCAAGTACAGTAAACCCCCCTCCATTGCGGGGGTTACGTTCCGGACCCAGCCGCGAAAAGTGAAAATCCGCGAAATAGAAAAACCCTATTAAAATACACTGTAGGCATGTTTTTTTTTTTTACTGTCACTGTACTTTTAAAAGCATTCTAAGGTCTTTAAACACACTTTTAAAACAATAGAAACTCATTTAAACACATAAAAGATACTGAGAGGCATAGCAAGAGCTATCGAAAACATAAAAATATTTAATCTTTAATGATTTATATAGTAAAATAACATTACAGATAAAAACGCAATATACCAGGACCAAAAAAACTGAACCGCGATGGAGCGGTGGTTTACTGTAGCCTTTTCTGAGATGAAGCTAATAGAATCCATAGGGCGTGGACCAAAAGCTGTGCCAGGCGTGTTTGCCTCCTCTGCGGCATTGGGGTCATTGGAGAAATGCTCCATATCTCCACAGAAGATGATCAGGAGTGAGAAGCCTGACCTCCTAATTGGTCCTCTGTATATTGCCATGAGTGCCAAAGAACAAGAGATGTTGGGAAAGGCATTACCTACCAAGGGTAGTCAGTTTCTAAGAGATTGGGAGAAGTTTAAGGTAGACAAAGGACTTCTCCATTGTGTGGTGTTGTATTATGACCACCACCTGGGAGACAACAACTGGTTCTCCCATATTGTTCCTGAAAGATGGTCTTCAGAAGTCTGCATGATCACCAGGACCATTTGGACCCGAGGAAAATGATGGCCTAGTTCAGGACCATTTCTACCATTTCTATTGACCAAAGATGAGAGATACTGTGACTTTTAGATGTAGATGTTGCCGTCGTGATTAAGGCCTGATGGCCGAAACGCATTGGCTTTATTGATGTTGTTCACCTGCATTAATAGAACAATGTTTTAGCCAATGTTTTATTCCATGGCATCAGCCTTCCTTCCCTTTTTGCACGGATTGCACAGACTTCCCTGGCTGAGTGCTGTGTTCTTAACAATGATCAGGCATTACACAGGAAGTAGTAGCTTGGATGCACCTGTTCCATGTTGGCAATGTGGTTTGGGCCTACAACCATACAAAGGCCACAGGGTATACACCCTTCTTTCTAATCCTTGGACAGTGCAGTCGAAAACCTATGGATCTTTTAATAAACACACCTGAACTTGTGTCTAAATGATCACCTCATGAGCGTGTGCAGGAGCATTGGCATCTTCTAATAAACAATAAGCAAGTGGTATTTGGAGCATCATCAAAACCTGGCAGACGAGCCTGTAATTGGTTTACTACCTCTTCGACAAGAAGATAGGGGGCTTGTTCTAAATTCCAAGTATGAGCAGGACAGCCAGGAGATCGAGTGTTATTACAAAATCTGGGAGTGCCCAGAAAACACAAACTAGCTGATGAATTGCATTCCCAACCTTACATCATCTGCAGATATAGTACTGATTACTGTAGTAATGTCACTGGAACCCCCAAAAGTGTCAAAAATGTCAGTCAAGGGTCCGATCTGTCCACCGCAATGTCGCAGTCCCGCAAAAAAAAATCGCAGATTGCCGCCATTACTCATTAAAAAAAAAAAACAATAAAAATGACAAAAATCTTTCCCTTAGTTAGTAAACGCAATAACTTTTGTGCAAAACAATCAAAATACGCTTAATGCGATTTTTTTTACCAAACATATGTAGCAGAAAACAAATTGGCCTAAAATGTTAAAAAATTTAGATTTTTAAATTTTTTGGGGGGGAGGGGGGGATTTCATATAAAAAAATGTGAAAAATATTGTTATTTTTGCAAAATTTTCTCCTTTTGTCGCTCTTTTTTTGTTTATAGCGCATGATCAAAAAAACGCACAGGTGATCAAATACCACCAAAAGAAAGCTCTGTTTGTGGGAAAAAAAAGGACGTAAATTTCGTTTGGGTACGGTGTTGCATGACCGCGCAATTGTCAGTTAAAGTCGCACAGTGCTGAATCGCAAAAAGCGGCCTGGACGTACGGCAGCAAAATCCTCCGGTGGTAAAGTGGTTAAAGCCTAGTTATAAGTGGCTACAGTTTCTCTTAAACACTGAATACAGACACTCTACATCTGGATCAGTTACTGGATCATCATTAATCAGAACCAGCTACCTTGCATTGCCTTTTTCACACTGTGCTACACTGGGGAATCATTTGTTCTTAGAGCTCCAACTGCCGGTGAAGATAATAGCAAGGGCTTGCATTCTGAACATTGCTGTCTCATTGCTTTGAAAGGGGAGACGTTACTGGTATCTAGATTACCTATCTCTCATTAGGATACAGGTATTATAGGCCGGCCCTGGATTCCCCTTTAGCAGGAGTATTTCTCACAGCTTTTTTTAGCTTTCTGAGAGATTCTTTCACTTACTGTAAGATACTGTGTATATTGGTGTATTTACTTGTTACCATAACTGGTTATTAACCATTCTTTAGTGTTATTTCAACTGAGCCTTGGCTGTTTATCCAGGGCCTAGTTGATTAATTTTCTTTTCAAGCCTCCTTCTTGAGTAAAGCAAAGCTAAAGAGTTAAAACTCATCTGCATTGTGTAATTTAAAGGTATACACAACATGTCTGAGGGTCAGGAGGGCGGGACAGTTTACAGGGTCAAAGCGCACAGAAGAACATACAACTACCAGCAAACCCCCAAGGGGCAGTGCTACATAATACTGCTACCAACAAATGGGAGGGTTAAAAGTTACTCCCACTGACTACTAATATAGAAGAGAGAGGGGCTAAATAAAACTGCCACCAACCACCAATAAGGAGGGGGTTACATAATACTGCCAATACACTGATGCGGGGGGGGGGGGGGGGGTTAAATAGCACTGTCACTAACCACTAATGCAAGGGGATAGCAGTATTTGCAATGACCACCACTTTTGAAGGGGGGGGGGGGGGGTTAGTAGTAATGCCAGTGACAACAATGATGGGGTTTCTTATTGCAACCACTGGCACCAGTAGTGGGGCTATATTTGCAGCCACTGATACCAGTGTTGGGGATTATTATTGTAGCCACTGACATCAATGCTGGGGGTTATTATTGTAGCCACTGACATCAATGCTGGGGGTTATTATTGTAGCCACTGACAGTGCTGGGGGTTATTATTGTAGCCACTGACATCAATGCTGGGGGTTATTATTGTAGCCACTGCCATTAATGCTGGGGGTTATTATTGTAGCCACTGACATCAATGCTGGGGGCTATTATTGTAGCCACTGACATCAATGCTGGGGGTTATTATTGTAGCCACTGACATCAATGCTGGGGGTTATTATTGTAGCCACTGACATTAATGTTGGGGATTATTATTGTAGCCACTGACATTAATGTTGGGGATTATTATTGTAGCCACTGACATTAATGCATGGGGTTATTATTGTAGCCACTGACATCAATGCTGGGGATTATTATTGTAGCCACTGACATCAATGCTGGGGGTTATTATTGTAGCCACTGACATCAATGCTGGGGGTTATTATTGTAGCCACTGACATCAATGCTGGGGGTTATTATTGTATCCACTGACATCAATGCTGGGGGTTATCATTGTAGCCACTGACATCAATGCTGGGGTTTATCATTGTAGCCACTGACATTAATGCTGGGGGTTATTATTGTAGCCACTGACATCAATGCTGGGGGTTATTATTGTAGCCACTGACATCAATGCTGGGGGTTATTATTGTAGCCACTGACATCAATGCTGGGGGTTATCATTGTAGCCACTGACATCAATGCTGGGGGTTATCATTGTAGCCACTGACATCAATGCTGGGGTTTATCATTGTAGCCACTGACATTAATGCTGGGGGTTATTATTGTAGCCACTGACATCAATGCTGGGGGTTATTATTGTAGCCACTGACATCAATGCTGGGGGTTATTATTGAAGCCACTGATACCCATGCTGCAGGATATTACTACAGCCACTGACACCAATGCAGTAGGTTATTTTTGCGCCCACTGATGCCAATGTTGGGGTTACTATTACTGCCACTGACATGAATGATGGGCCTCATTTTACTCCTACTTTCTTGTCCCTGTGTATTTAATTTTTGTTTAGACTTTTTTGCATGCCCATACTTTTTATTGTTTGAGTATAAACTTTTTTTTTTTTTTTTACTGTTGGGGTATGGAAGGTTTTGGGAGAATTTATCAGGGCCTCAACTCGCTAAGGTTGAGAACCTTAGAGACAAACAAATATGATCATTTTAATTTGTGTATCAAATATTTAATAGACATGAACAGAAGCGTCCTGATTAATGAGTCCTGTGAGACTAATCATTATTCTTATTAAATGTACACAAGGAAAGATATATAAGACCTGCAAGACACCTTAATACACGTAGAGAGCCAACATCACACCTTGGAATTACAGGTATATTACTTTACAGACTATGTCATTAATTACATTGTACACTAGCTGATTAATGTACTGGCAAAGCCAAAGAAAAACTAAAAAACTTTACTGACACCTTTCATTCACTAAAATTGTAATATTCCAGTAGACAACAGCCCCAGATAGACAAATAATAGTCACATACACAAACATGGTGCACACATGTGTACAGTATCTCACAAAAGTGAGTACACCCCTCACATATTTGTAAATATTTTATTCTATCTTTTCATGTGACAACACTGAAGAAATGACACTTTGCTACAATGTAAAGTAGTGAGTGTACAGCTTGTATAACAGTGTAAATTTACTGTCCCCTCAAAATAACTCAACACACAGCCATTAATGTCTAAACCACTGGCAACAAAAGTGAGTACACCCCTAAGTGACAATGTCCAAATTGGGACCAAAGTGTCGATTTTTGTTTTGGCCACCATTATTTTTCAGCATTGCCTAAACCCACTTAGGTGTGAAGTTCACTAGAAGCTTCACAGGTTGCCACTGGAGTCCTCTTCCACTCCTCCATGACGGAGCTGGTGGATATTAGAGACCTTGCGCTCCTCCACCTTCCATTTGAGGTTGCAGCAGCAGATGTTCAAAAAGATTTTAGGTCTGGAGACATGCTTGGTCAGTCCATCACCTTTACCCTCAGCTTCTTTAGCAAGGCAGTGGTATACTTGGAGGTGTGTTTGTCATATTGGAATACTGCCCTGCGGCCCAGTCTCTGAAGGGAGGGGATCATGCTCTGCTTCAGTATGTCACAGTACATGTTGGCATTTATGGTTCCCTCAATGAACTCATGCAGCCCCAGAACATGGCACTCCCACCACCATGCTTGACTGTAGGCAAGAAGCACTTATCTTTGTACTCCTCACCTGGTTGCCGCCACACACGCTTGACACCAACTGAATCAAATAAGTTTATCTTGGTCTCATCAGACCACAGGACATGGTTCCAGTAATCCATGTCCTTAGTCTGCTTGTCTTCAGCAAACTGTTTGAGGGCTTTCTTGTGCATCATCTTTAGAAGAGGCTTCCTTCTGGGATGACAGCCATGCAGACCAATTTGATGCAGTGTGCGGCGTATGGTTTGAGCACTGACAGGCTGACCCCCCACCCCTTCAACCTCTGCAGCAATGCTGGAATCACTCATACATCTATTTCCCAAAGACAACCTCTGTATATGATGTTGAGCACGTGCACTCAACTTCTTTGTTCAATCATGGTGAGGCCTGTTCTGAGTGGAACCTGTCCTAGTAAACCGTTGTATGGTCTTGGCCACCATGCTGCAGCCTAGGCCATCTTTATGTAGAGCAACAATTCTTTTTTTCAGATCCTCAGAGAGTTGTTTGCCATGAGGTGGGATGTTGAACTTCCAGTGACCAGTATGAGAGAGTGAGAGTGATAACACCAAATTTACCACACCTGTTCCCCATTCACATCTGAGACCTTGTAACACTAACGAGTCACATGACAACAGGGAGGGAAAATGGCTAATTGGGCAGATTTTGACATTTTCACTTAGGGGTGTACTCACTTTTGTTGACAGCGGTTTAGACATTAACCATTTTGCGACAGCCCACCGCAGTTACATGACATCGGGGGAGGGGTTGGAATGGCTAATTGGACCCAATTTGGACATTTTTCACTTAGGGGTGTACTCACTTTTGTTGGCAGCCGTATAGACATTAATGGCTGTATGTTGAGTTATTTTGAGGGGACAGCAAATTTGCACTGTTATACAAGCTGTACACTCACTACTTTACATTGTAGCAAAGTGTCATTTCTTCAGTGTTGTCACATGAAATATTTACAAAAATGTGAGGGGTGTACTCAGTTTTGTGAGATACTATACTGTATATCTTCATGGTCATATTACCTTTTATATACATGCATCTTTATACAATGGCTTATACTGTATATATAGATATAAAACACTACATGGCCAAAAGACTATGGACCCCCAAATGGGCTTGTTTAACATCTCATTCCAAAACAATGGCCATTAATATGGAGTTGGCTTGCCTTTGAGGATATAACATTCTCCACTCTTCTGCTAAGACTTTCCACAATATTTTCAAGGGTGTCTGTGAGAATTTGTGGGGTCAGGTACTGATTTTGGATGAGAAGACCTGGCTCAGCATTCCATCTCATTCCAAAGGTGTTCAGTGGAGTTGAGGTCAGGGCTCTGTGCAGGACACTCAAATTCCTCCGCACCAAACTGGTCACATCAAATTGGAGCTGGCTTTGTACCGAGGGGCACACTTTTACCATAAGGTTGGAAGATCACAATTGTCTACAATGTCTTTGTACGATGCAGTATTACCAGGACCCTTCACTGAAACACCTAAACTCAATTAGCTATAGGGAGATCATATACGTCTGTGTATATGGTAGTTGTGATGGTCAGTTTCTACATTATTTTAGTATATAGTGTATGTTCAGTACCTTGAGGAAGGTCCTTTTAGTTTCCAGCATGACTGTGCCTCTGTGTACAAAGCCAGTTTTCCGAGCTGTCACCACAAGGTTGGTTGGGTTGATCATATAGTCCAGGGGGTCTCCAAACTTTCAAAACAAATGGCCAGTTTGCTGGCCTTCAGACTTTAGAGGGGCCAGATTGTGGACAGTGGGAGTAGATATTGTCTCAGGCTTGATGGTCAGTGGGTATAAAAAGAGTACATAGGACCCGTGTGGTTAGGTGGAAGAAGAATAGTTCCCAATCATTGGTATTAGTGGAAGAAATAGTGCCCCATTGTTGGTGTCAGTAGGTGGAATTGTGCCCCATTGTAAGTGTTACTGGGAGGAATAGTGTCCCATCATTTGTATCAGTGGGAGGAATAGTGCTCCATCATTGGTATCAGTGGGAGGAATAGTGCCCCATCATTGGTATCAGTGGGAGGAATAGTGCCACATCATTGGTGTCAGTGGGAGGAATAGTGTCCCATCATTGGTGTCAGTAGGAGGAATAGTGCCACATCATTGGTGTCAGTGGGAGGAATAGTGTCCCATCATTGGTGTCAGTAGGAGGAATAGTGCCACATCATTGGTGTCAGTGGGAGGAATAGTGCCCCATCATTGGTATCAGTGGGAGGAAAAGTGTGCCATCATTGGTATCAATGAGAGGAATAGTGCCCCATCATTGGTATCAGTGGGAGGAACAGTGCCCATGGTTGTTATCAGTGGGATGAATAATGCCCCATCATTGGTTTCAGTGGGAGAATGTGTACTTCATTATTGGAGTCAGTGAGAGGAATAGTTCCCCATCATTGGTTTCAGTGGGAAAATGTATGCTTCATCATTAGTGTCAGTGGGAGGAATAGTATTCCATCATTGGTGTCAGTGGGAGAAAAAATGCCCCATCATTGGTGTCAGTGGGAGGAATAGTGCCCCATCATTGTAAATGGTGGGGGGTACTGCGCTTCTGGGTAGGTGAACAATAATAAATAATAAATAAATAAATAAACTATACCTGGTGTGTGTGACTATCACAGTATATACAAAGGGGAACTAAACCATATAAATAAAATTCGTATTCATAGTGAACAAAGGTAAAAAAGCAATAACCTAAAAAACACTTGTGTTAATCATTCTTTAGTGATAAATAAAGTGCTCAGGTGCATATATATTAAACCACAGTGTCCTCTGTGCTTCACAGAAACTAAATCGCGGTCTGGGTGTAAATAAAGTCCAAAAACTGAGAAAATGTGTGCAAGTGAATAAGTATGAGTCCACAGGTGCTACTCCTTCACCAAACACCGTGCTACAAAAAGTGGGGTGCTTCTCCTTCTCCCCTCAGGGTGTTCAAGCCTCTCACCTTAAAGACTAAGGGTAAAAGCCTTAATAGTAATCCAGGGGGCTCCTCTCCATTTATATGCCGTACTCCACTAGTGTCAGATATCTGGGCTACTGCAGATGATAAGACTCCCTCTCCCTCTCCAGATTCTCCACAGTTCCAATGGCTCTCAAAACAGAATGCTCAAAATAGTGCAGTATGTCTGGATAACGGGTACTTTATTAAACATATCTTTAAAACTACTCACATTTGTTGAGTATACAAAACGCAAATACAAGGGATAGCGTCGGAGTGGGATAGCAGTCCTCACTTCCGCGATGTGCGTTACTTCCGGTCCGAACGTCCCTACGCGTTACGCCACTTCCGCGTCACGTGGCTTCTTCAGGGGTCCCCCTATCAGTGGGAGGAATAGTGCCCCATCATTGGTGTCAGTAGGAGGAATAGTGCCCTATCGTTGGTGTCAGTGGGAGGAATAGTGTCCCATCATTGGTATCGGTGGGAGGAATAGTGCCCCATCATTGGTGTCAGTGGGAGGAATAATGCCCCATCGTTGGTATCAGTGGGAGGAATAGTGCCCCATCATTGGTGTCAGTAGGAGGAATAGTGCCCTATCGTTGGTGTCAGTGGGAGGAATAGTGTCCCATCATTGGTATCAGTGGGAGGAATAGTGTCCCATCATTGGTATCAGTGGGAGGAATAATGCCCCATCGTTGGTATCAGTGGGAGGAATAGTGCCCCATCATTGGTGTCAGTAGGAGGAATAGTGCCCTATCGTTGGTGTCAGTGGGAGGAATAGTGCTCCATCATTGGTATCAGTGGGAGGAATAGTGCCCCATCATTGGTGTCAGTGGGAGGAATGGTGTCAGTGGGAGAATGTATGCTTCATCCTTGGTGTCAGTAGGAGGAATACTACTCCATTGCTGTTGTCAGTGGGAGCAAATATGTCCTAAGGGCCAGATAAGGGCAAGCAAAGGGCCGGATCCGGCCTGTGGCCATAGTTTGGAGACCAGTGATATAGTTATATATTGACTATCTGAGTAGATCCATGGATAGGAATTTTTATGGCAGAAAGTACCTGTTATGCTGCTTTGATTACCTGGTTGATTTAATGCAGGCTAAAATGAGACTTGTTTGATTATAATATATCAGCCCCAAGAAATAGTTCTGAACTGAGTTGTAAGCCTGCAGCTTGAAAGGATATGGAAACCTTCAGAACACCCTTAGGTAATCCATACTTTAGACAAAGGCTTAGATATGTGCAGGGTGTGTGCCAGGTGTGCCTGAGCACACCCTAATCATTGTATGCAGTGCCGATTCCTCCTATTGCCTGGGCTTCCCCCATGTTGCACCAACCCTCAGTCCTACCTGGCTTTCTTCCTCTCCTTATCCCCTGGCTGCTGCGGGGGATGTGAAGAGGAACAACACCGCTCAGGCCAGTCAATGTTCACAATCCAAAGTGGGCGCTGAACCTCGGCTCGCCACCGGGAAAAGCATATATGAAGAAATTGGTCGCACACCACCAAAGTATCAGATGAAGAAGAAATTTATTTTATTCACATGAATGGTACAAGGTACAACAGGGTAGGGAATAGTAGACACGTTTCACACGAATGCTACGTGCTTGTTCCTCAGTGCCGCCTGGCTCTCCTCTTCTCCTTATCCCCTGGCTGCTGCAGGGGATATTTTAGGATTGAGAGCGGGGGAAGGGACTAGTAAATATGTAATTTACCGGCCTCTTCCTTTTTTAAACAAACACAGTGAATATACTCACTCACTGTGTTCATTCATAACTGAAGCATAGTAAACTGTGTTTGAAATGGAAGCCGCTCAGCACAAAGCATTTTCTATTCATTTACTGTGCAGTGCAGCTGAGGCTACAGGGAAAGGCATGTGTGTTTGAGGTTTGGGGTGAACACCCTAATGCAATAGGCTGCGCACACCTATGGACAAAGGAGTGGCTGTGGACGTAGTATACTTGGATTTTGCAAAACGTTTGACACAGTTCCCCACACACCAGTGGCGTCGGCAGGGGGGGGGGGCTGACCGGGGCTATAGCCCCGAGTGGGCCACCCAAAAGCCCAGGGTCTCCTGTTGCTTTTTTAAAATGATTAGCCCCGAGTCCAAAAGCCTGGGTTTTTCCGAGAACTCGGGGCTACATACCTCAGCAGTGTAAGATTTATAAAGCACATCCAATGATTGGTGGGCAATCCGGGGCAGCCGCAAGGAGAGTGAATGCAGCTGTCAAGTTTCAGCATTGATGTCGGGTGTGGGCGGGGCCGGTATGCCCCGCTCACCTTCCTCACCGGACAGCTTCTGTTTCTCTATGCACGGAAAACAAAGGGGCGGAGCCCCGCATACCGGCCCCGCCCACACCCAAAATCAATGCTACTTGACGCGGCAATCACTCTCCTTCCTTGCGGCTGCCCCAGATCACCCATCAATCACTGGATACAGTGGAGTAAAGGGCACTGTGTGAAGGGCAGGCACAGGCAGTGGCAGCCCCTTCAGTCCGCGCTGCTAGCGGGGGCCGGAGCTGCTGCGTGAAGAAGGGGGTGGAGCCTCGGCGGGAAGAAGGTAAGTGCCCATTGCCCAAGTGTGTGTTCTGGATAGGAGAGGGATGGGGAAGCTGCATATAGAGGAATTCATCTTTCCCTATTCTTCCTGCAACTGCTGAATAACTGATTCTCCTCCTCTCCCTCCTGCAGGAAGAATAGGGAAAGATCAATTCATCTATATGCAGCTGCCCCACCCCCCTCCTATACAACTTCTTTTGCTGGCTCACCAGTGCTCTTAACCCCCCTCCAATGTTCTTATCCCCCCTTCAGTGCTCTTATCCCCCCTCAGTGCTCTTATTCCCCCTCAGTGCTCATATCCCCCCCCAGTGCTCTTATACCCCCCCAGTGCTCTTATCCCCCCTCAGTGCTCTTATCCCCCCCCCTCAGTGCTCTTACCCCCCCTCAGTGCTCTTACCCCCCCCCTCAGTGCTCTTATCCCCCTCAGTGCTCTTATCCCCCCTCAGTGCTCTTATCATCCCCCCCCTCGGTGCTCTTATCCCCCCTCGGTGCTCTTATCCCCCCTCAGTGCTCTTATCCCCCCCCTCAGTGCTCTTACCCCCCTCAGTGCTCTTACCCCCCCTCAGTGCTCTTATCCCCCCTCAGTGCTCTTATCCCCCCTCAGTGCTCTTATCATCCCCCCCCCCTCGGTGCTCTTATCCCCCCTCGGTGCTCTTATCCCCCCTCGGTGCTCTTATCCCCCCCTCAGTGCTCTTATCCCCCCCTCAGTGCTCTTACCCCCCCCCCCCCAGTGCTCTTAACCCCCCCCCCCAGTGCACTGGACTGCCCCCTGTTCTTTAGCCCCCCCCTCCCCGGTGCTCTTCAGCTCCCCGCGGTGCTTTTCATCTCCCTCTCCCCTATGCTCCCTGTGCCCCCCAGTGCTCTCCACCCCCTGAGCCTTCCAACCCCCTTGCAATGCTTTCCAAACCCCCTCTTAATTCTCTCCAGCCCCCCCCACCCCACCGTGCCCTTCAGCTCCTCCAGTGCTCTCTGCTTCGCCTGTGCTCTCCGGCCCCTCTAGTGCTCTTCTATCATGTCCTCAGTCTCTGAGCATCTCCTGTATCAGGTCTGCAGTCTCTGACCATCTCCTGTACTATGTCTGCAGTCTCTGATCATCTCCTGTACCATGTTTGCAGTCTCTGACTATCTTCTGTATCATGTCCTCAGTCTCTGACCATCTTCTGTATCATGTCCTCAGTCTCTTACCATCTCCTGTATCATGTCCTCAGTCTCTGACCATCTCCTGTATCATGTCCTCAGTCTCTGACCATCTCCTGTTTAATGTCTGCAGTCTCTGACCATCGACTGTATCATAACAGGAGATGGTCAGAGACTGAGGACATGATACAGGAGATGGTCAGAGACTGAGGACACAATTAAAGAGATGGTCAGAGACTGAGGCCATGATACAGGAGATGGTCAGAGACTGCAGACATGATACAGTCGATGGTCAGAGACTGCAGTCTCTGACCATCTCCTGTATCATGTCCTCAGTCTCTGACCATCTCTTGTATTGTGTCCTCAGTCTCTGACCATCTCTTGTATCATGTCTGTAGTCTCTGACCATCTCCTGTATCAAGTCTGTAGTCTCTGACCATCTCCTGTATCATGTTGGCAGTCTCGGACCATCTCCTGCACCATGTCTGCAGTCTCGGACCATCTCTTGTACCATGTCCGCTGTCTCTGACCGTCTCCTGTACTATGTCTGCAGTCTCTGACCATCTTCTTTAGCAAGTCTCCAATCTCTTACTCAAACTTAAACACATTGCTAATAGTATTAGCTATCTATTTATGCTGAAGGTAGGACTGTGCAGGGGAGGCAGAGAGTGCAAAAGGGGGAACTATGATTAGAGAGACAGAGGGCAGACTGCAAGGGGCACTGTGATGGGGGGCTGTGAAATGTGTGCAATAAATATTCTTGAAAACATTACACATTTTTGTGGGTGTTTTTACATTTTAAAGTTGGGGGGTGCCAGATATAGGATCCGCCCCGGGTGCCAAATGCTCTAGGTACGCCACTGACTGGATGTGCTGTAATACATTTTCTTTAAAGCAGTCCTAAACACTAAGATATACTCTGAATCTCTTTCAAACATTATTATTGCTTCTAAACTTAAGAAAGCATTAAAATCTCTTATTGAGCATCTGCAGGTTTCTTTGGGCTCTAGAGCTGGTAGAGCAGGGGTGGTATCAGTTTGTAGGCAGAGGTATTGATTGGCTGCGAAAATAAATCCAATTATTGGCTGCAGCTGCACACAGATCCCACCCTCCTGCATCAGATTGTTGAGCTGCCCAAAGGAAAGTATTACAGTCGTCTTCATCAATCTGGGTTAGACAGCATCAGAGGGAATTTAAAATAGATTTAGTGCATATTAGGACTCTGGTAAACTTTAAACTACACTCCGAAGCTCATTGAGCACAGCCACGTTTCCCATGCAAACATGTATGTGCAAGTACTGGATGTTGAGTAAGTGAACATGAAGGGAGATTGAACATTGCTTAAAATCTCTGGCAGTTTGCCTTTACTAATCACTAGTGCCCCAAAGTCTGACACCTGACGATCATACTTATGGTATATGAGATTGTTGGACATCTCTTTTAAAAACTATGGGCAAGAAAGTAGACTTTCACCCTCTGAATGCACTTGGCATCAAGTTATTTTTTTCTCCGGGTTGTTTTCCTTTTTTAATTTTTTTTTGTACACCCTGTCTTGCGGCTGCCAGGCTGTCTAGGTGAGAATGACGTCTCTAAGACTTTGAAATGTGTTCACCACATATACCGGGATGCTTCACTTTCCATTCACCTGTGGAAGAGGTGCTGCAAATCACAGCAGGACAATGC
Organism: Pelophylax lessonae; assembly: GCF_965119305.1. Lineage (NCBI taxonomy): Eukaryota > Metazoa > Chordata > Amphibia > Anura > Ranidae > Pelophylax > Pelophylax lessonae. The sequence goes on from NC_138768.1 coordinate 875,477,858, forward strand.
TTGCTGGATCTGTTGGGTTGGGCAGCTGAGTGTTCCCACATATAACATGTAAGAGGAGAGAAAAAAATGATGGGAAAATGGTTAAGTTCCTCTTTAATATTGAGTTGTCTCACCTTTGCATCTGTAAACAGCTTCCACTTTTCTGGGAAGGCTTTCCACAAGATTTTGTATTGAGCTTGTGAGAACTTGTGCATTTTTGAGGTCAGGTACTGATGTTGGACAAGAAGACCTGGCTGTTTACATTTACGCCAAAGGAGTTTAATAGGATTGAGTTTAGGCTGCATTAATTTATGTTCCATCTGATGCCGGCAGTACTCCTCTCCATACCACCCCATGTCTGACCCCCTGTACTCCTGTGCATACCACCCCATGACTGACCCCCTGTACTCCTCTCCTCTCCTCTCCTCTCCTCTCCATAAGACCCCATGACTGACCCCCTGTACTCCTCTCCATACCACCCCATGACTGACCACCTGTACTCCTCTCCATACCACCCCATGACTGACCCCCTGTACTCCTCTCCATACCACCCCATAACTGACCTCCTGTACTCCTCTCCATACCACCCCATGACTGACCCCCTGTACTTCTCTCCTCTCCATACCACCCCACGTTTGACCCCCTGTACTCCTCTCCTCTCCATAAGACCCCATGACTGACCCCCTGTACTCCTCTCCATACCACCCCATGACTGACCCCCTGTACTCCTCTCCATACCACCCCATGACTGACCCCTTGTACTCCTCTCCATACCACCCCATGACTGACCCCCTGTACTCCTCTCCATACCACCCCATGACTGACCCCCTGTACTCCTCTCCATACCACCCCATGTCTGACCCCCTGTACTCCTCTCCATACCACACCATGACTGACCCCCTGTACTCCTCTCCATACCACCCCATGACTGACCCCCTGTACTGCTCTCCATACCACCCCATGACTGACCCCCTGTACTCCGCTCCTCTCCATATCACCCCATGTCTGACCCCTTGTACTCCTGTCCATACCACCCCGTGACTGACCCCCTGTACTCCTCTCCATACCACCCCATGTTGGACCCCCTGTACTCCTCTCCATACCACCCCATGTCTGACCCCCTGTACTCCTCTCCATACCACCCCATGTCTGACCCCCTGTACTCCTGTCCATACCACCCCATGACTGACCCCCTGTACTCCTCTCCTCTCCATAAGACCCCATGACTGACCCCCTGTACTCCTCTCCATACCACCCCATGACTGACCCCCTGTACTCCTCTCCATACCACCCCATAACTGACCTCCTGTACTCCTCTCCATACCACCCCATGACTGACCCCCTGTACTCCTCTCCATACCACCCCATGTCTGACCCCCTGTACTCCTCTCCTCTCCATACCACACCATGACTGACCCCCTGTACTCCTCTCCATACCACCCCATTACTGACCACCTGTACTGCTCTCCATACCACCCCATGACTGATCCCCTGTACTTCTCTCCTCTCCATATCACCCCATGTCTGACATCAATAGTAGGCAAATTAATGGAAACCCTATTAACCACTTAAGCCCCGGAAGATTTTACCCCCTTCCTGACCAGGGGGTATTTTGCGATTCGGCACTGCGTGAATTTAATGGACAATTGCGCGGTCGTGCGACGCTGTACCTAAACTAATTTGACGTCCTTTTTTTCCCACAAACAGAGCTTTCTTTTGGTGGTATTTGATCACCTGTGCGATTTTTTGATCATGCGCCATAAACAAAAAATTGCGTAAATTTTGCAAAAATAGCAATATTTTTCACATTTTTTATATGAAATTCCCCCCCAAAAAAATGTAAAAATCTAAATTTTTTAACATTTTCGGCCAATTTGTTTTATGCTACCTATGTTTGGTAAAAAAAATCGCAAAAAAGCGTATTTTGATTGGTTTGCGCAAAAGTTATCGCGTTTACTAACAAAGGGAAAGATTTTTGTCATTTTTGTTGGTTTTTTTTTTACGCGTAATGGCGGCGATCTGCGATTTTTTTGCGGTACTGCGACATTGCGGCAGACAGATCGGACCCCTGACTGACATTTTTGACATTTTTGGGGTTACCAGTGACATTACTGCAGTAATCAGTGCTATACATATGCACTGTTACTGTAAAAATACACTGGCAGTGAAGGGGTTACATTTTTTTGAAAGGGCGGGGCTATGTGTGTCCCTAGGGGCGTGCTTTCTACTGTGATTGGCTGTGGCTTCATATGTATGAACAGTGATCAACGGTTCTACATAGTAGAACCGTATGATCATCCTTCATACACAGGGGAGAATGACAGGCAGCTTGTTTACACAAGCTGCCTGCCTTTCTCCCTCTCCCCCGACGATCGCCGAGTGACCGGCGGACATCGGGTCCGCCGGTCACACGCGCGGGGGGGTGCGTGACCACGCGGGAGCGGGAGCGCGCCTCCGGCGGCGCGTGCTCGCTCCCTAAACCCTCACAAGCTAGTGACGTAGCCCTACGTCACTTTGCCTGTGAGGGGCTGACTGCCGACGTAGATCGGCGTTAGGCAGTCGGCAAGTGGTTAAAGGATAGGATTGTGGAACATCTTAAATCCCATGGATTGCAAGATGAAAAACAACATGGGTTTACTTCAGGGAGATCATGTCAAACAAATCTTATAGATTTTTTTTTTTTGACTGGGTGACTAAAATAATAGACGGTGGAGGTGCAGTAGACATTGCATATCTAGATTTTAGTAAGGCTTTTGACACTGTCCCACATAGAAGACTTATCAATAAACTGCAGTCATTGAGCATGGACTCCCATATTGTTGAGTGGATTAGGCAGTGGCTGAGTGACAGACAACAGAGGGTTGTAGTCAATGGAGAACATTCAGAACAAGGTCATGTTACCAGTGGGGTACCTCAGGGATCTGTACTGGGACCAATTTTGTTTAATATCTTCATAAGTGATATTGCAAAAGGCCTCGATGGTAAGGTTTGTCTTTTTGCTGATGACACAAAGATATGTAACAGGGTTGATGTTCCTGGAGGGAAACGCCAAAGGGAAAAGGTTTTAGGAAAACTAGAAGAATGGTCAGAACTCTGGCAACTGAAATTTAATGTGGATAAGTGCAAGATAATGCACCTGGGGCGTAAAAACCCAAGGGCAGAATTTAGAATATTTGACACAGTCCTGACCTCAGTATCTGAGGAAAGGGATTTAGGAGTAATTATTTCAGAAGACTTAAAGGTGGGAAGACAATGTAATAGAGCAGCACGAAATGCCAGCAGAATGCTTGGATGTATAGGGAGAGGTATAAGCAGTAGAAAGAGAGAAGTGCTTATGCCGCTGTACAGAACACTGGTGAGACCTCACTTGGAGTATTGTGCGCAGTACTGGAGGCCATATCTCCAGAAGGATATAGATACTCTAGAGAGAGTTCAGAGAAGAGCTACTAAACTAGTACATGGATTGCAGGGAAAAACTTACCAGGAAAGGTTAAAGGACCTTAACATGTATAGCTTGGAAGAAAGAAGAGACAGAGGGGATATGATAGAAACTTTTAAATACATAAAGGGAATCAACTCGGTAAAGGAGGAGAGCATATTTAAAAGAAGAAAAACTACCACAAGAGGACACAGTTTTAAATTAGAGGGGCAAAGGTTTAAAAGTAATATGAGGAAGTATTACTTTACTGAGAGAGTAGTGGATGCATGGAATAACCTTCCTGCAGAAGTGGTAGCTGCAAATACAGTGAAGGAGTTTAAGCATGCATGGGATAGGCATAAGGCTATCCTTCATATAAGATAGGGCCAGGGACTACTCATAGGATTCAGATATATTGGGCAGACTAGATGGGCCAAATGGTTCTTATCTGCCGACACATTCTATGTTTCTGTACTCCTCTCCGCATCACCCTATGACTGACCTCCTGTACTCCTCTCCTCTCCATACCACCACATGACTGACCCCCTGCACTTCTCTCCTCTCCATATCACCCCATGTCTGACCCCCTGTACTCCTCTCCTTTCCATACTACCCCATGACTGACCTTCTGTACTCCTCTCCTCTCCATACCACCCCATGTCTGACCCCCTGTACTCCTCTCCATACCACCCCATGTCTGACCCCCTGCACTCCTCTCCATACCACCCCACGTCTGACCCCCTGCACTCCTCTCCATACTACCCCATGTCTGACCCCCTGTACTCCGCTCCTCTCCATATCACCCCATGTCTGACCCCCTGTACTCCTCTCCGCATCACCCCACGACTGACCTCCTGTACTCTTCTCCTCTCCATACCACCACATGACTGACCCCCTGCACTTCTCTCCTCTCCATATCACCCCATGTCTGACCCCCTGTATTCCTCTCCTTTCCATACTACCCCATGACTGACCTCCTGTACTTCTCTCCTCTCCATACTACCCCATGACTGACCCCCTGTACTCCTCTCCATACCACCCCATGTCTGACCCCCTGTACTCCTCTCCATACCACCCCATGTCTGACCCCCTGTACTCCTCTCCATACTACCCCATGTCTGACCCCCTGTACTCCTCTCCTCTCCATACCACCCCATGACTGACCTCCTGTTCTCCTCTCCTCTCCATACCACCACATGACTGACCCCCTTTATTTCTCTCTTCTCCATACCACCCAATGTCTGACCCCCTGTACTCCTCTCCATACCACCCCTTGACTGACCCTTGACTGAGGGGGCCATTGGGTGGAGCTTGGGCGGTACTTACTTTTAAATATGGGAGGAGCTTGGGCGGGACTTACTTTAAAATGTGGGAGGGGATTATCAAATTTATCTTCGGGCTGAAGCCCCTGGTCTTTTTCCCACCTAGCAACGCCCCTGCCACACACACAGTTCATCTGCAAAGACTGAAATGGTACTTTTAATCCCAGACCCTTTATCATTTATAAAGATATTAAAAGGAAAGTGTCCCTACACTGAACCTTGGGGTACACCACTGATAACCTTAGACCATGCAGAGTAAGAATCGTTAACCACTATCCTCTGAATTCTATCTTTTAGCCAGTTTTCTATCCATTTACAAACTGATCTTTCCAAGCCTGCAGACTTTACCTTACACATTAGCTGTGTGTGGGGAACTGTGTCAAACGCTTTTGCAAAATCCAAGTATACTATGTCCACAGCCACTCCTTTGTCCTTCGAAGCTTTGGCCAAAGTGAGTTTGGTGCCTAGGAGTATGAAAAATATTAGTGAAAGGCAGTGTTTGGGGGTCCCAGGGAGTTTTTCGTGAAGAAACACTGATTGAGGGGTTTGAGGTAAAGGGATACCCATGACGGTTCGAATGAGTTGTAATATTTTATTCCAGAAGCTCCTGATCCTGGGGCAAGACCACCATGTGTGCATGAAGGATCCTAAGTGTTCACAGCCCCTAAAACATAGCGGAGAGGTCTGTGGATACATGAAGTGTAGGTGAGTGGGAACTAAGTACCAGCGAATGAGAATTTTTACATTTTTTCAATCAGTGTGACGTTAATAATACCCTTAAAGGATCTACAGAAAATACGGTCCCGTGAGTCCACCGGAAGTTCAATATCCAAGTCCCTTTCCCAGTGAAGGGCATACGTCGGTTCGTCCAAGGAGGATATCAGGGCTGAATATATAATCGAAATGCCCCCTCTTTGACTCTGAGAATCAGCACACCAACGTTCATAAGGAGTAGCGGATGGGGGTACCTGTTTATTGGACCACAGTTTCTTAAGGAAGTGGGTAATTTGCAGGAAGCTGAATTTTTCAGATGCTGGCATTTTAAGTTTATTAGTGCAGTATGCCAGAGACAGCGGGCCAGATGGGGTAAGGAAGTGACCGATGCGATATAGACCTTTGTCTGTCCACCACTTAAATGCTTTAATTTCCTGAACGGGGGGAAAATGAGGGTGGTGAAATATATGAGATAGCGGCATCATTGGGGAAATTAAGGAATCCAATTTGAAAAGCTGGGTACAAAGTTTAATCGTATGTGAAAGGGTGGGGGCCATAATCGGGGGCTTAAGTAAAGTAGGGCAGCAAGCAATGAAATCAAGTGTGTGATGTGGGACGGCCTGCCTTTCTATGTGTATCCAATCGGGTTTGGGGCCTTGAGAAAATATTGTTGAAAATTGCGCCAGTTGTGCTGCTCTGTAGTAGCTCCATAAATGTGGTAAAGCCAGCCCCCCTTGGGAGTGTAGCCTAAATAGAGTCGATCTGGGACACCGATATCCCTTCTTGCCCCAGACAAATTGGACAATTTTCGATTGTTGTTTGAGAAGGTGGTTTTTAGGGACATGCAGTGGTAGGGAGCAAAATAAATACAGAAGACGGGGCAGCCGCAGAAGTGTCATTTTAACAGAATGTATCCTGCCTAACCATGAGAGGTTATGTAGGTTCCATGCCGGGAGTTCCGATTTCATTTTTTTCTAACATAGGGTGGTAGTTAGCTTGATAAAGTGTAGTGATAGAGGGGGTTAAATAAATTCCCAAATAGGGGATACAGTCCGTGTGCCAGGCAAACAGGAAATGTGATTTAAGGGTGTTGAAGGTCAAGTTTGACGCAGTGATATGGAGGGTCACTGATTTTGAAAATTTAACCGTCAAGCCGGATGCTTGGGAGAAATTCTGAAGCAGCTTGCAGACATTGGGGACAGTGACCATAGGGGAGGTGAGTAATAACATAACATCCGCAAAGAGACCACATTTCTGTTCTGAGGTACCACAATGGACCCCCCGGATATCCGGGTGTTGACGGATGGCTATTGCTAGAATTTCGATGGCGATAGCAAAAATGAGGGGTGAGAGTGGGCAACCCTGTCGGGTGCCCCTTTTGATACAAAAGGAATCCGAGTAGTAACCTAGCATGGGAATTTGTAACATATGTGAAACCAGAGCGCTAAAAACCTCCAACACAGGGGATGGGTATGATGAGTCAATTAAAAAAGCAAGGAGAAGGGGGAGGGGGGGGGGGGGGGAGGGAAAGGGACAAAAGCAAAACACTAAATAAAGCTGATGGAATAAATTTACTGTATTGTATGGGATCGACGTGTAGTCAGAAAGGAGTAGTCCATAAACACTGAGCCGCTCTTCCACAGACCAAGAGGAGATTCTGTTAGAGCAAAAAAACAAAAAGGAGAAGCGCTCTAAGTGTAGACAGTTTAATAATACATAAGAAGCAATGTGTGTAGTAACTCACAAGACATAAGTGAAAGTCAAGCTGTGTAACATCATCAGATCTTTAAAGCATCCTCTGGGGGGAGGGAGGTGGTGATGTCCAATCCAAAGCGCCGTCCGTGGCTGAGACCTGCTCCTGTGACCTGCTCCCTGCTTCCTACTCCCAGTACTTGGCTCCCTGCTCCCCTTGCCTCCTGTACCTGTCCTGACCTTGTCCTTAGGCATGGGACGAATGACCGCCTGTTCAGATGGCACCAGAACTTTCGAACATAGCGAAAGTTTGGAACCAAATAACAAACCCCATTGAAGTCTATGGGACCCGAACTGGAAAATCAAAAGTGCCCATTTTGAAGGATTATATGCAAGTAATTGGACATACAATGGTTAGGTGATCCAGTACTGCCCTGGAGGACATGTATCAATGAAAAAAAAGTTTGTAATATACTGATGCTTAAAACGAAAGCATAAAAATGAAAAAAAAAAATAAATAATCATTTTATTATAGTGCCTGATGGTCTGCTTAGTCTGCCTGTAAAGTGGCACATCTGTACCATGTATAGAAGCTGGTGCAGCAATAAATGCATTTTTTTTAACTCTTTTTATTAATTTTATAACCAACAATCATACAAACAAACAAACAAACAAACAATCAAAAGAAAAATAACAATCACAATAACTAGATCTATATTCTATACTCTATGGTAGAAAAGAAATGTATTTTTAAAGCAAAAAAACAAGCTTTATTTATTTAGTAAACAAAGGCTTAGGGAGCCAGTCTGTATGATGAGGCCACAATGTAGTGCACAGGAAACAAGATTACAGATTTTTTGGATAAATTCTGGTGCCTCTTCTGCAGACTTTGGATAGAGGTAATGGGTGCAGAAAAATTGGTCTTTGAGTGTCAGAGGTGCCTTAACACTATAACCCTTTAGAGGTACTCTTGATGAAAGCAAGAATTGCCCTGCTGTCAAAAATTGAAATGATATGTGCCTGTCAAACAGATGTGGAAAAATTGGTCTTTGGGTGTTAGTGGTGCCCTCACACCGTAACCCAATAGAGGTACTCTTGATGAAAGCAAGAATTGCCTTGCTGTCAAAATTTGAAATTATATGCACCTGTCTGTCAAACAGGTGCAGAAAATTTGGTCTTTATAGGGTTACGGTGTGAAGGCACCTTCGACACCCAAAGACCAATTTTTCTGCACCTATTTGACAAGTGCATATTATTTCAATTTTTGACAGCAAGGCAATTCTTGCTTTCATCAAGAGTACCTCTATAGGGTTACGGTGTGAATGCACCTCCGAAACCCAGAGGTACTCTTGATGAAAGCGAGAATTGCCTTGCTGTCAGAAATTGAAATAATATGCACTTGTGAAACAGGTGTGGGAAAATTGGTCTTTAGGTGTTGGAGGTGCCTTCACACCATAACCCTATAGAGGTACTCTTGATGAAATCAATAATTGACTTGTTATCAAAAATTGAAATGATATGCACCTGTCAAACAGAAGTGGAAAAATTGGTCTTTGGATGTCGGAGGTGCCTTCACACCATAACTCCATAGAGGTACTCTTGATGAAAGCAATAACTGCCTTGCTATCAAAATTTTAAATGCTATGCACCTGTCAAACAGGTGTGGAAAAATTGGTCTTTGGGTGTTGGAGGTGTTTAGGGGCTTCATAGCTGCTGGTAATCCAGAACTGATTCATTTTGATAAATGTCAGCTGGTCCACGGAGTCTGTGGACAGACATTTTTTATTATCAGCAACAAAACCTCCGGCAGCACTAAATGTCCGTTCAGAAAGATGCAGAGAAGCCCAGCAGCTCAATTGCATACTGAGCAAGTTCTGGCCAGTGATCTATTCTCATGACCTAGTAACCCAGTGCAAATTGCAACAGGGCGATTGGCTGCACATGTGCTAAACAAGACACAGACAGCTGAGCTATGGGAAATGGGCTGGGAGATAACAGCTCCACAATGTGTTGAACAGGGTGGCTGCTCTGTACTCTTCCATGATGGCTGCCTCGTTGGGGTTGTGCTTCACCCTCACTTTCCTCTTCTCTGTTCGGCACCCAAGTCACGTCAGTGACCTCATCATCATCATCTCCTCCGTCCTCATTATCACTGGAAACAATTTGGCAATACGCTGCGGCTGGGGGGAATATGACTGCCAATTTGAGTACCAGTGTTTTCCCCTCTCTGCAGGCTCATGTTCCTGCCTTCCTCAACCTCAGAACCAACATCTGAATCAAGTAATGGCTGTGCATCGTCAAGGAGCAAGTGGCTGACGCTGTTCTTAAATACCTCAGCTGACTCCTCCATGCTTAAGGCCTGAGCAGCGGCGCCGTGAAAAGCAAACCAGGAGGCCTAAACATGTTTTCTTTTGTATTTTGAAGTAGTGGTGAGAGGGCAACTGTTTTGTTGAACTGTATTTTGTTTAAATAAAAGTGGGCTACACCATTGAGTTAATTACTCCAAATGTTACAGTATTCTGCTTGTGTATGATCATGTCTGGCTGGAGTTCCATGTTATTGCCCAATTTAATTTTCACTTTAAATTTCCTAGGAGCATCAAAACAAAAAATGTTCAAAGACTAAGATTTGCTTGTTTTAGAAAGCACCTGACCCCTGCCAGCATGCCCTATGGAAAGGACCCCGTGGCGTCACTAGGGCTGGTGTCACCCGGTGCAGAAAAAACATTGTGTCATCCCTCCACCAACTAATGTCCCCCTCAGTGAAGGGGGGTCTTTACTGAGGGGAGGGGGGTCTGTACTGATGGAGAGGGGTTTGCATCTAGTAGGGGGGTCTATACTGAGGGAGGGGGGTCTGTACTTAGTGGAGGGGGGGTCTTTACTGAGGGAGGGGGGTCTGTACTAAGTACAGACCCCCCTCCCTCAGTATAGACCCCCTACTAGGTGCAGACCCCTCTCCATCAGTACAGACCCCCCTACCCTCAGTAAAGACCCCCCTCCCCTCAGTGTGGGGGTCTATACTGAGGGAGGTCTGCACTGAGGGGAGGGGGGTCTGTACTGATGGAGAGGGGTCTGCACTTAATACCACCCTCCCTCAGTATAGATCCCCTACTAAGTGTTGGGAGGGGGTCTGTACTTAGTGGGGGGGCCTATAATGAGGGAGGGTGGGACTTAGTGGAGGGGTGTGTGTACTGAGAGAGGGGGTCTTTACTTTGTGGGGGGTCTAAACAGAGGGAGCAGGGTCTTTACTGATGGAAGGAGGGGTCTGCACTGATGGAAGGGGGTCTGTACAGAGGGGGGTCTGCACTGATGAAGGGGGTCTGTACTGATAGAGGGGGGTCTGCACTGAGGGAAGAGGGTTTGCACTGAGGGGAGGGGGGTCTGTTCTGATTGAGAGGGGTCTATACTGATAGAGGGGGGTCTGCACTGAGGGTGATCGGTACTGAGGGGAGGGGGGTCTGTACTGATAGTGAGGGGTCTGTACTGATGGAAAGGGGAGTCTATACTAAGGGGGGTCTGCACTGATGGAGGGGGGTCTGCACTGAGGGAGGTCTCCACTGATGAAGGGTCTGCACTGAGGGGGGTCTATACCAATGGAGGGGGTCTGCACTGAGGGGAGGGGGTCTAAACTGATGGAGGGGGGGTCTGCACTGATGGAGGGGCGTCTGCACTGATTTAGGGGGGTCTGCACCGATAAAAGGGGCTCTGCATTGATGGAGGGGGATCTATACTGAGGGAGAGGGGTATATAGTGCCAGAAGGGGGTCTGTACTTAGTAAGGGGTCTGTACTGAGGGAGGGGGGTCTATACTGTGGAAGGGGGTCTATACTTAGTGCAGACCCCCCTCAGTATAGACCCCCCCACTAAGTACAGACCCCCTCCCACAGTATAGATCCCCCTCCCTCAGTACAGACCCCCTAACTAAGTACAAACCCTCTTCTGGCACTATATACCCCTCTCCCTCACTATAGATCCCCCTCCATCAGTGCAGACCCACTTTTATCAGTGCAGAACCCCCTAAATCAGTGCAGACTCCCCTCTATCAGTGCAGATCCCCCTCCATCAGTTTAGACCCCATCCCCTCAGTGCAGACCCCCTCCATTAGTATAGACCCCCCTAAGTGCAGACCCTTCATCAGTGCAGACCCCCCTCCATCAGTGCAGACCTCCCTCAGTATAGACTCCCCTTTCCATCAGTACAGATCCCTCACTATCAGTACAGACCCCCCTCCCTCAGTACAGACCACCCTCAGTACAGACCCCCCTCTATCAGTATAGACCCATCTCCATCAGAACAGACCCCCTCCCCTCAGTGCAAACCCTCCTCCATCAGTACAGACCCCCTCCATCAGTGCAGACCCCCCCTCTGTACAGACGCCGCTCTATCAGTACAGACCCCCTCCCTCAGTACACCCCCCCTCCACTAAGTACTGCCCTCCCTCATTATAGACCACCCCACTAAGTACAGACCCCCTCCCTCAGTACACACCCCCCACAGCTTAGTACCGCCCTCCCTCAGTATAGACCCCCCTACTAAGTGTAGACCCCTCTCCATCAGTACAGACCCCCATCCCCTCAGTGCAGATCCCCATCCCCTCAGTGCAGACCCCCCTCCATTAGTGCAGACCACCCCTCAGTATAGACCCCCAACTTAGTACAGACCCCCCACCAACAGTATAGATCCCCCTTCCTCAGTACAGACCCCCCTCACTAAGTACAGACCCTCCTTCTGGCACTATAGATCCCTCTCCCTCAGTACAGATCTCTCTCCAACAGTGCAGACCCCCTCCATCAGTGCAGTTCCTCCTCCATCAGTGCAGACTCCCCTCAATCAGTGCAGACTCCCCTCCATCAGTGCAGACTCCCCTCCATGAGTATAGACCCCCCTCAGTGCACTCCCTTCATCATTGCAGACCCCCTCCATCTGTGCAGACCACTTTCAATCAGTGCAGACCCCCTCCATCAGTGCAGATCCCGCTCCATCAGTATAGATCCCCTCTCCTCAGTGCAGACCCCCTCCATGAGTATAGACCCCCCTCAGTGCAGACCCTTCATCAGTGCAGACCCCCCCTCCATCAGTGCAGACCCCTTTAATCTGTGCAGACCCCCTCCATCAGTGCAGATCCCCCCTCCATCAGTATAGACCCCTCTCCATCAGTATAGACCCCTCTCCATCAGTACAGACCCCCCTTCCTCTCAGTGCAGACCTTGCTCCATCAGTACAGACCCCCCTGCATCAGTGCAGACCCCTCTCCATTAGTGCAGACCCCTAGTGCAGTTTGGATATGTGCTGGGGGGGCGCTATAGGAGGGGAGAGGGCTTACTCCCCCATCTTTTTTTTAACTTGCCCCCCTTCCTGGTCACTGTCCCCCTCCTCTGTCTATCTTCATTACAATGTACATATCTCAGATCAGCCTGAAACATGCACAGCGGTGTCCCTCCTCCTGTGTGGATGTAAACCAGTAGGAGGTGGAGGGGGAGGTGGTTTCGGTCCACTCCGCTGTGTGAGACAGGGAGACAGCTGGCGAGAGACGCAGATAAGTGTAGGGGTGCGGTGCTGCTGCCCACAGGTGTCACCCCTCTGGTGGGTGTCACCCAGGTGTGGTCTGCACCCCCTGAACCCCCTAGTGACGCCACTGAAAGGACCCTTGCTATCTGGGTAGAAGCAGCGATCTCTCTGTAGAGGTTGTTTTTTTTTTGGGGAACCCTGTTGGGTTTTTATAGAACACGCCAATAACTAAAAACAAACAGACTATTATGACTCGTAGTTACAGCTTAATAACTGTCAGTCCATTCTTTTCACAGATGGCACATCAAAAAAATCAAACACTCAATGCTGAAATCCTGATTGTTGGATTTGAGAACCTCACTGAATACAGAATCCCTCTCTTCCTTCTCTTACTGATCATATACACATTGACTTGCATTGAGAACATCGTCATTATAATTTTAGTACGTATAAGCCCTCGTCTCCATTGTCCCATGTACATCCTGATCAGCAATTTGCTCTTCTGTGAATTTCTTTACACAACGGATCTGGTCCCTCTGATACTGCACCACATGCTGTCCAAGAGACCTGTCATTTCCCATCTTGGCTGTTCTGTCCAGTTAAGTGTATCCGGAGCCATAACCATCGTTGAGACTTTGCTTCTCACCCTGATGTCATACGACAGATATTTGGCCATTTGTAGACCTCTCAGATACTCCGCTCTCATACACAACAGACTCTGCTTCTATTTGGTGACCATGATTTGGCTCATTTCAATTATATTCAGTACATCTATATTTTACTTTGTAATAAATCTTGAATTTTGTGGCCCTCTGACCATCGATCATTTTTTCTGTGATTTTAGCCCTTATGTTTCATTTGCATGTTCAGACGTAATGACTGTTGCCTTACTTGGCTTATCAGTCAGCATTACATTAACCATTATACCTTTCTTTTTCATTGTTCTGTCCTACATCTTCATTATAATCACAATCCTCAGGATACAAACGTCGGAGGGAAGGCAGAAAGCCTTCTCTACCTGCAGCTCACACCTCCTAGTGGTGACTATATATTACACTGCACTGTTTTGCTTATACGTGATGCCGAGGAGTGACCATTATCTCAATGTCTACAAAGGATTGTCCTTCACATACTTCTCAGTGACGCCGATGACAAACCCCATCATTTATACTTTAAGGAATCAGGAGATTCATAAAGCCCTGCAGGCAGCAATCAGTAAAATGAAAACTGTGTATTGTTAGGATACAACAAATACATTTGTATTATATTGTACCAAAAGTTACTTATTGTTTTCATCAAAAGTAACATTCTAATTCTTTTTTGTTATAATATTTATATTTTATTCCTGAGCCCACATGGGTGAACACACATATATACCAAAGAACAGCGGGGTAACAATTCTTGTCAGGTTACAGCATGACAACAAGCATGTACAGTATATCACGGCCAAGTGTAGGAAGAAAGAGCCTCATTATCGATTTAAAGGCAAAAAAACCCTCTGTATACAAGTTGAAAAGCAGGTGGGAATTATTATGTATGGACTGGACAACTGCAGCTTGTAGGGCAGCCTTTCTCAACCTTCTCAACACAGAGGAACCCTTGAAATAACTTCCCAGTCTCAGGGAACCCCTGCTAAAAATTAACATATCTACAACTCATAATACAGTAGTGTGATGGTCAGTGGGACTGGGAAGAATGTTCCTTACATTGGTGATCATCAGGTCTGCCCCCTTACAGAGAGCTAAAAAGATTAATGATGTAAGTGGGAACTTAGGTGAGAGGCAGAAATTGATTATTGCTCAAGGATCCCTTAGCAACCCCTGGAGGAACCTTAGTGGAGAAACCATGATGTAGGGTGATATAGCCAGGTGCTTGACTAAGAGAGAGAGAAAGCAAGTTATATGCTTAAATGTCCTGTTTTACTGTACTAGCTAACATTATCTGCTCCCAGGCAGAGGGGGAACTGACTTTGGGATTTTGGATTTTGGCATTTGACTGTGGGAGTTGGGGTTAAGAAGAGTAGTCATACTGTGAAAGTCTACTAATCATTGCACTACAGTTCCCATAGAGCCAGTTTGAAGAAGGAGAAAGCTGTTTTTCCCAGGCAAAAGGCCAAGGACTCTCTTATTTACTGTGGGGCGATCCAGGAGTGCTCAGGATCAGGACCGGATTGCCCAAACATGGAAGCAAGCCAATTCCTGGACAGCAGAACTAAAGTGGTTGTATCCCTGGGACTGGTGAGAGGGCAGTACTGCTGTTATCCTGTTGGTGATAGCAGAGATTGAGCACATAGGGACTGGACATTTGCCTAGCAGCCTTTACCACTGCATGCAGACTTCACTTGGACTGTACTTATGTGCACCACTTTAAAGATTGGGCCCCAACGCTAGCTGGCTTTACAAGGACTTCACTTACTGCCTATAGAAATGGGTACCTCTGTAGGAAGGTTTCGGATCTTGCATAGTCATTCATATAGAGTGCACTCCATGCAGTATAGGATATTTGTCACATCCCTGGTTGAGGCCAAGCTGACTAGAGGCCTTCCCCCTACACCGGAGTGGCTAGGTGCCATGTAGGAGATCCTGGCTGGAGGAACCTTACAGCAGGTGCCAAGCAGCAGATGGACTGATGAGCTGGCTGAAGTGGAGACACAGCAGGAAGTGCGGAACCATGGCCAGCAAGCAGGTGGATGCAGGATTCAGGCAGGCAAGAGTTGGCATCAGCTGAGCAGCAGAGGTGCAGAATCAGGAACAAAAGCGGAGTCAGGGCCAGGCCACTGTTGATATCGGGCAAGCAGAGAAGGTACCAAGACAGCAGGCAGAAGGCAGGGTCAGGTCACAAACCACAATCAGCAAATGATTATCAAAAAAAATCAGGGTAAAGACAAGCTGAGTAGTACAGGATAAGGTCACAAACGGAAGAACCTGATGACCACTCAGCAATTCTCTGTTCTCTGGAGCCACTTTAAATAGGAAAGTGAGCACTAAGTATTCACACACAGTCACGCCAACGCACAGGGGCATGTGTGTGGACACTTGAGAATTAAATAATAACGTGTGCACATCTTCGTGCATGTCTTTGTGCACGACTGTGCTTAGGATTTCCCTGAAAATACTGGTTGCAGGAAAGTTTTTACAGCACTGATGATCATTGCTGTTATTGTTATCTACAGTATCTCACAAAAGTGAGTACATCCCTCACATTTTTTAAATTATTTTATTATATCTTTTCATGTGACACTTTGCTTCAATGTAAAGTAGTGAGTGTACAGCTTGTATAACAGTGTAAATTTGCTGTCCCCTCAAAATAACTCAACACACAATTAGCCATTTTCCCTCCCCGGTGTCATGTGACTTGTTAGTGTTACAAGGTCTCAGGTGTGAATGAGGAGTAGGTGTGTTAAATTTGGTGTTGTCGCTCTCACTCTCTCATACTGGTCACTGGAAGTTCAACATTGCAACTCATGGCAAAGAACTCTCTGAGGATTTGAAAAAAAGAATTGTTGCTCTACATAAAGATGACCTAGGCTATATGAAGATTGCCAAGACCCTAAAAACTAAGCTGCAGCACGTAGCCAAGACAATACAGTGGTTTAACAGGACAGGTTCCACTCATAACAGGCCTCGCCATGGTCAACCAAAGACGCTGAGTGCACATGCTCAGCGTCATATCCAGAGGTTGTCTTTGGGAAATAGACATACTGTAGCAGGCACGGACTGGGACAAAAAATAGGCCCAGGCATTTTAGACTGAGCAGCCCATGACATGTTAACCGGCCCTTCTCCACTCTCCATCCAAGAGAGGGGAGGTTGAACCTGTCAGAGCTGCGGATGGCGAGGGGGCCCGGAAAAGAGCATGGGGGGCCAGAGAGCACAGGGAGGAAGTCAGAGAACACAGGGTGGACTGGCGAGCACAGGGGGGGGAGAACACTGTGGGGGGAGGCGTAGAGCACAAAGGGGGGGGACAGAGAACATAGGGGGAAGCGGAGAACATGGGGGGAGCAAAGAATGCAGGGGGGGCAGAGGGAAGAGGCGAAGAACACTGGGGGGAGGCGGAAAGCACTAACACAGGGAGGGGGCTTGAGATCACAGGGGAATGTCAGAGAGCACTGGGGGATGTCAGAGAATACTGAAGAGAATACTGGGGATGTCAGAGAGCACAGGGGGTGTTGGAGAACAATGGAGGATGTCAGAGAGCACAGGGGGTTGTCAGAGAGCATGGGGGAGGGATTTGAGAGAGCACGGGGAGGGATTTGAGAGAGCACGGGGGAGGGATGTCAGAGAGCAAGAGGGGGATGTCAGAGAACACGGGGAAGGGGATGGCAGAGAGCACTGGGGGATGGCGGAGAGCACTGGTGATGTCTGGAAGCACTGGGGGATGTTTGAGAGTACTGGGGGGGGGCGGAGAACAGTGGGGGGTGTCAGAGAGCACTGAGGGGGGGGGGACTGGAGAGCAGTGGGGGATGTTGGAGAGCACTGGGGGGGTGGGCTGGAGAGCACTGGGGGATGCTAGAGAGAACTAGGGAGGGGGGCTGGAGAGCACTGGAAGGGGGCTGGAGAGCACTAGGGGATGTTGGAGAGCACTGGTGATGTGGGAAAGCACGGGGGGTGGAGAGCAGTGGGGGATGTCGGAGAGCACTGTGGGGGTCAGAGAACACTGGGGATGTAGGAGAACACTGGTAGGCCAGAGAGCACTGGGAGATGTCTGAGAGCGTTGGGGGGGGGGGGGCGAGTGCAGTGGGGGATGTTGGAGAGCAGTGGGGGATGTTGGAGAGCACTGGGGGGCTGGAGAACACGGGGGGGGGGCTGGAGAGCAGTGGAAGATGTTATAGAGCACTGAGGGGGCTGGAGAGCACTAGGGGGGCTGGAGAGCAGTGGGGGATGTCGGAGAGCACTGGGGGGGCCGGAGAGCACTGGGATGGGCTGGAAAGCACTGGGGATGTAGGAGAGCACTGGTTTGCCAGAGAGCACTGGGGGATGTCGGAGAGCACTGGGGGTTATGGGGGGTCAGAGAGCACTGGGGGGGCAGGGAAAGCACTGGGGGGAGTTGAGTGCCCTGGGACTGATCAGAGAGCACTGGGGGTCAATAGAAAGACACTGGATAGGAGGAGCAGTAGAGGCTGGTGCATTTAGAAGAATCAAGCTCTACATTTCCTTCTGCAACCTCAGAATGCCCGCTTCTCCTCCTTTCCCTCCTGCAGGCTTTCAGAGGCTGCAGAAGGAAATGTAGAGCTTGATTCTTCTAAATGCAGCTGCCTCTACTGCTCCCCCTCTCCAGGCTCGCAGGGGGGCTGACGGCCACACTCACGTTCTCTCTAATATGGCTCTGTGGTGTCTGCAGTAGCTGCCTCCTCTAGCCCCTCCCCCTTTATGGTCATGCCCTCCCCAGGACAGCTGAACCTAGCTGGCTGCCGTGTGGCCAGTGGAGAGGCCAGAGGTGTTTCCTTTAGCTCCTCCCCCTTAACGTTTCCACCCCCCCCAGTGCCGATGGTTGAAATTAACTGGTGGGCGGCCGCAGAGAGGCTGGATGGGAGGCACGCTCAAGAAGCAGCCCAGCTTCCTTGGGCCCCAAAAGGACATGGGGCCCGGCCCACAAGGCAAGTGCCCAGTCTGCCCTATGGCCAGTTCGGGCCTGGCTGCCAGCATTGCTGCAGAGGTTGAAAGGGTGGGGGGTCAGCCTGTCAGTGCTCAGACTATACACCGCATCAAATTGGTCTGCATGGCTGTCGTCCCAGAAGGAAGCTTCTTTTAAAGATGATGCACAAGAAAGCATGCAAACAGTTTGCTGAAGACAAGCAAACTAAGGACATGGATTACTGGATGTCCTGTGGTCAGATGAGACCAAGATAAACTTATTTGGTTCAGATGGTGTCAAGCGTGTGGGATGGCAACCAGGTGAGGAGTACAAAGACAAGTGTGTCTTGCCTACAGTCAAGCATGGTGGTGGGTGTGTCATGGTCTGGGGCTGCATGAGTGCTGCCAGCACTGGGGAGCTACAGTTCTCTGAGGGAACGATGAATGCCAACATGTACTGTGACATACTGAAGCAGGGCACGATCTCCTCCCTTCAGAGACTGGGCCGCAGGGCAGTATTCCAACATGATAAGGACCCCAAACACACCTCCAAGACGACCACTGCCTTGTTAAAGAAGCTGAGGGTAAAGGTGATGGACTGGCCAAGCATGTCCCCAGATCTAAACCCTATTAAGCATCTGTGGGACATTCTCAAATGGAAGGTGGAGGAGCGCAAGGTCTCTAACATCCACCAGCTCTGTGATGTCATGGAGGAGGACTTCAGAGGCAACCTGTGAAGCTCTGGTGAACTCCATGCCCAAGAGGGTTAAGGCAGTGCTGGAAAAAAATGATGGTGGACACACAAAATATTAACAATTTGGGCACAATTACGACATTGTCACTTAGGGGTGTACTCACTTTTGTGCCAGTGGTTTAGACATTAATGGCTGTGTGCTGAGTTATTTTTAGGGGACAGCAAATTTACACTGTTATACAAGCTGTACACTCACTACTTTACATTGTAGCAAAGTGTCATTTCTTCAGTGTTGTTACATGAAAAGATATAATAAAATATTTAAAAAAATGTGAGGGGTGTACTCACTTTTGTGAGATATTGTAGATAAGATTATTTTAATTAGTTTAACAAACATTTAATAGACATGAACACAAGTGTTCTGGGTAATCGGTCCTGTGAGACTAATCAGTATTCTTAGAAAATATATACAAAGAAATATATATAAGACCCATCTGGCACCTTAATACAAGCCCAGAGCCGCCATCACACATTATTACAGGTACGTTATTTCGCAGACTGTCACTAATTACATTGTAGCTAATTAGTGTGCCGTGTTAGCCATTTAACCCTTTTTCTGCCAGGCCCCGTGGTCCAATTTTAAACTTAGCTGGCCAGGCTATTTTTGCAATTTTTCCATTGCTTTTTTATTCTTCCTTTACAGCTTTCAGAGTTTGTTAAAGACCCCCCCCCCCCCCCCAGCCATAGATTTTCTGAAAGCACATGACCAGTAGAATACTAATAAGGCGCTACTGATTTTTAGGGCACAATGATAATTGCGCAAATGTTTATCAAACAAATATATTCACTAAAAGCTCTCTAAAATCATTTTTAGCAGATATAAACAAAGCAAATTTTACAAAATTCCTGATAAATTCCTACTAAATATAAAAGCTTACCCTGCATTGAGTTAATAAATAAAACACATATTTGTAATTTTTAAATTACACCTTTTTGCAAAATGTTGAAAATTGAACATATCCAAAAAATGTAAATACCACATTTCTTTAAAAATCTAAAGGTTTTCATTTTTCCCTTACAGCTTTCAGAATTTGTAAAAGACCCCTCTAAACCTAAATTTAAATCTACATTTTCAGAATGCACATGACCTGTAGAATAAAAAGAAGGTGTTGCTGATTTTTAAGGCCCTGTGATATTTGCGTAAATGCGTAAATGTAACAAATATTTGTAATTTTTATATTGCGCCTTTTTGCAAAATGGTGAAAATCGACTGTACAAAAAAATGTCTGCTAAATCCCTACTAAATTCAAAATCTTAACCTGAATGGAGTTTATAAAAAACAAATATTTGTAATTTTTATATTGCGCCTTTTTGCAAAATGGTGAAAATCGACTGTACAAAAAAATGTCTGCTAAATCCCTACTAAATTCAAAAGCTTAACCTGTATGGAGTTAATAAATAACAAATATTTGTAAATTTTACATTGCGCCTTTTTGCAAAATGGTGAAAATCGACTATACATAAAAAATGTAAATATCCAAATTACTCTAAAAATCTGAAGGTTTTGATTTTTCCCTTACAGCTTTCAGAATTAGTAAAAGACCCCCCGAACCATATATTTTCTGAAAGTGCATAACCTGTAGAAATAAAAAGAAGGTGCAACTGATTTTTATGGCCCTATGATATTTGCAGAAATGTTTATTAAAATAATATTTTTTGCTAAAAATACACTAAAATCCTTATTAGCAAATAAAAACACAGCTAAATTGACAAAATGTCTGTTAAATCCCTACTAAATTCAAAAGTTTAACCTGTATGGAGTTAATAAATAACAAATATTTGTAATTTTTATG
The DNA here is from genome assembly GCF_965119305.1 of Pelophylax lessonae. NCBI lineage: Eukaryota > Metazoa > Chordata > Amphibia > Anura > Ranidae > Pelophylax > Pelophylax lessonae. The sequence goes on from NC_138768.1 coordinate 875,498,608, forward strand.
ATGCGCCTTTTTGCAAAATGGTGAAAATCGACTATACATTAAAACATAAATATCCAAATTTCTCTAAAAATATGAAGGTTTTGATTTTTCCCTTACAGCTTTCAGAATTTGTTAAAGACCCCCCCCCCCCCCGGACCATATATTTTTTGAAAGCATATGACCTGTAGAATAAAAATAAGGTGCAACTGATTTTTATGGCCCCATGATATTTGCGGAAATGTTTATTAAAATAATATTTTTGCTAAAAATACATTAAAATCATTATTAGCAAATAAAAACACAGCTAAATTGACAAAATGTCTGCTAAATCCCTACTAAATTCAAAAGCTTAACCTGTATGAAGTTAATAAATAACAAGTAGTTGTAATTTTTATATTGCGCCTTTTTGCAAAATGGTGAAAATCGAAGGTACACAAAAATGTAAATATCCAAATTTCTATAAAAATCTGAAGGTTTTCATTTTTCCCTTACAGCTTTCAGAATTAGTAAAAGACCCCCCAAACCATAAAGTTTCTGAAAGCACATGACATGTAGAAAACAAAAAGTGCTACTGATTTTTTAAGGCCCTACGATATTTGCGCAAATGTTTATCAAAGCGATATTTTCACAAAAAAGTATAATATATTAGCAGATACCAACACAGAAAAATTTTACAACATTCCTGCTAAATTCTTACTAAATATAAAAGCTTACCCTGTATTGAGTAAATAAATAACAAATATTTGTCAATTTTATATTGCGCCTTTTTGCGAAATGGCTAAAATAAAACATATGCAAAAATGTCTCCAAAACGTTGGATGTTTTCATTTTTTCACTTACAGCTTTCAGATTTTGAAAAAGACCCCCCAAACCATACATTTTCTGAAAGCACATGTCTAGTAGAATAAAAAGAAGGTACTACTGATTTTTAGGGCCTCATGATTAGGGTTGAGCGAACACCTAGATGTCCGTGTTCGACGGGTTCGGCCGAACTTTAAAAAAAAGTCCGGGTCCGTGTCCCGGACTTTTACCGAACTTTTCCCGGACACCGAACCCCATTGAAGTCAATGGGGACCCGAACTTTAAGGCACTAAAATGGCTCTAAAACACCAAAGGAAAGGGCTAGAGTGCTGCAAATGGCAGCAAAACGTAATTAAGAGCATGGCAAGTGCTCTGCAAACAAATGTGGATAGGGAAATAACTTAAAACAACAAAAAAAAAACAGAAAAATAAAACAATGTTCTTCTTCATCTCTGAAGGACGAGGCCCATATGGAGTAGGAGGGAGGTTGAGGTGGTGGTGGATGTGGCGGTGACATAGGCGTGCGCACAGGGTGTGCTGGGTGTGCCTGGGCACACCCTAATCACCTAGGGCACATAGCATTGCCAGTGAGGAGATGGGAAAGATCTCCCTGGGACCTGCTCTGCTCTATTTCTCCTTGCCTACAGGTACATGGCCCCGATACATTACTCTCCCTGCTGGCAAACACATGCATGTGTATTTCAACTTTGGGGTGCACACCTTAATGCAATAGGCTGCGCACACCTATGGGCGGTGTAGGTGGAAGCGGCGGTGGAGGAGGACCAGGGCCGGATTAACAGCATCATGGGCTTGGTGCTGAGGATTTTGAAGGGCCTTAAGGGCCGTGCCTTGCCATGCACCCAGAGGAGGAAGGGTGCAGCCATGCATGCCTAATTCAACATGGGATGCTGTCTCTGAAGCCCATAAACACATCCATGCATCGCCAACTGTCCCTCCTTGTCCGGCCTTCACGCTGTGTGGGGAGGTTCTGAGGGTGCTGCCTGGGGAAGCGAGCATAGAAGCCAGACTTCTGTGTTTACAAGTGACAGAAGAGCGGTAACAGTGAATATGGCCAACCCGGGGCCTATATAAAAGGTAGGGGCCTGGAGCTGCAGCTCCAATAGCCCCTACATTAATCTGGCCCTGAGGAGGAGGACGAGGTAGCCAACACTGCTTCTTTTCAAAAATTTTAAATGAGGGTACACCCCAAAAGAGTGAGAAAGAGCAAAAATGGAACAATGGGTGGGTAAGGTCGGTATCCATTGCTATTCTGCATAAGGTACGGAAAAGTCCCGTGGGATCCATGCCTGGTTCATTTTAATGAACGTGAGCTTGTCCACATTGTCTCTGGACAGGCGGCTGCGCTTGTCTGTTATAACGCCCCCAGCCGTGCTAAATACCCGTTCAGATAATACACTGGCTGCAGGGCACGCCAGCACCTCCAAGGCGTAAAGGGCAAGCTCAGGCCATGTGCCCAATTTGGAGACCCAGAAGTTGAAGGGGGCAGACCCGTCATTCACTACATGTAGGCGTGTGCACACATACTGCTCCACCATGTTGGTAAAATGCTGCCTCCTGCTAAGACGTTCCATCTGAGCTGCTGGTGCTGCTGTTTGTTGTGGCGTGCTGACAAAGCTTTTCCACATTTCGGCCATGCTAACCCTGCCTTCTGAGGTGCTGGCGGTGCCCTGGTTGCGTTGGCGACCTCCTCCTCCTCCTCCTCTGCCTTGTGCTTCCACTGTGGCCCCGCTGTCAGATGGGAATGCCAGCAGCATGGCGTCTACCAGCGTGCGCTTGTACTCGCGCATCTTGCGATCGCGCTCCAGTGAGTGAATTAAGGACGGTACGTTGTCCTTGTAACGGGGATCCAGCAGCGTGGCCACCCAGTAATCAGCACAAGTTAGAATGTGGGCAACTCGGCGGTCGTTGTGGAGACACTGCAGCATGTAATCGCTCATGTGTGCCAGGCTGCCCAGAGGCGACGAAAGGCTGTCCTCTGTGGGAGGTGTATCGTCCGTGTCCTCTGTATCCCCCCAGCCACGCACCAGTGATGGCCATGAGCTGGCCTGGGTGCCACCCTGCTGTGAACATGGTTCCATCTCCTCCTCCAGCTCCTCCTCCTCCTCATCCTCCTCATCCTCCAGAACTGTGCCCCTGCTGGACAATTGCGTCCCTGGCGTTTGCGTGTGCAGGAACCCACCCTCGGAGCCCCTTGCGAATGACTGCCCTGAAAGCCTTGGAAATGTTACCTCTTCATCCTCCTCCTCCTCCTCATCCTGTGCCACATCCTCTTCCATCATCGCCCGAATTGTTTTTTCAAGGAGGCATAGAAGTGGGATAGTTAAGCTGAGAACGGCGTCATTGCCACTGGCCATGTTGGTGGAGTACTCAAAACAGCGCAACAAGGCACACAGGTCTCGCATGGAGGCCCAGTTATTGGTGGTGAAGTGGTGCTGTTCCGCAGAGCGACTCACGCGTGCGTGCTGCAGCTGAAACTCCACTATGGCCTGCTGCTGCTCGCACAGTCTTTCCAGCATGTGCAAGGTGGAGTTCCACCTTGTGGGCACGTCACATATGAGGCGGTGAGCGGGAAGGCCGAAGTTACGCTGCAGCGCTGCCAGGCGAGCAGCAGCAGGGTGAGAACGCCGAAAGTGCGCACAAACGGCCCGCACTTTCTGCAGCAGCTCTGACATATCGGGGTAGTTTTTAAGGAACCTCTGCACCACCAAATTCAGCACATGCGCCAGGCAAGGGATGTGCGTCAAACCGGCTAGGCCCAGAGCTGCTATGAGATTTCGCCCGTTATCACACACCACCAGGCCGGGCTTGAGGCTCGCTGGCAGCAACCACTCATTTGTCTGCTGTTCCATGCTCCTCCACAACTCCTGCGCGGTGTGTGGTTTGTCCCCCAAACAGGCAAGTTGTAAAAACTGCCTGCTGTCGTTTACCCCTGGCCGTGCTGAAGTTGGTGGTGAAGGTGTTACGCTGTCCGGATGAGGAGGCGGTAGAGGATGAGGAAGCGGAGTAGGAGGAGTTACGAACAGGAGGCAAACTGAAGCGCCCTGCAATCCTCGGTGGTGGAAGGACATGCGCCAAATTGCTATCCGCCTCAGGCCCATCCGCCACTGCATTTACCCAGTGTGCCGTTAGGGAGATATAACGCCCCTGACCGTGCTTACTGGTCCACGTATCCGTAGTTAGGTGGACCTTGGCACAGATGGCGTTGCGCAGTGCACACCTGATATTTTCCCCCACTTGGTTGTGCAGGGAAGGGATGGCTTGCCTGGAAAAGTAGTGGCGGCTGGGCACGACGTACTGTGGGACAGCCACCGACATAAGGTTTTTAAAACTGTGCGTCTCCACCAGACGGAATGACAGCATTTCAAAGGCCAATAATTTTGAAATGCTGGCATTCAGGGCCAGGGATCGCGGGTGGGTAGGGGGGTACTTCCTCTTCCTCTCAAGTGTTTGGGAGATGGAAAGCTGAACGCTTCCACGGGACATTGTGGAGATGGTTGTTGGTGACCCAGGTGGTGGTGTTGCTGACAGATCGTCTGTTTGCGGGGTGGCAGGTGCCGGTATCACTACAGATGTGGCTGGAGCGGCCGAGACTGCAGCAGAAGAGGAAGCAGGATGAGCCAGAGACGTTTCTTGGTTTTGAAGGTGTGTACTCCACTGCAGCTCGTGCTTTGCACTTAGATGCCTGATCATGCAGGTTGTGCTCAGGTTGAGAAGGTTCATGCCTCGCTTCAAGCTCTGATTGCACAGGGTGCAAACCACTCGTGTCCTGTCATCAGCACATTTTCTAAAGAACTTCCACGCTAGAGAACTCCTTTGAGCTGACTTTGGTGCGCTCGTTCCCTTGCTGCGTTGGGCAGTAGCGGGCGTAGTGTCTAGGGCACGGCCGCTCCGCTTCTGCACCCTGCTCCCTCTTCTGCTGTGCTGGTGGCTCTGTGCGACCACCGCCTCTTCCTCCAAACTACTCAGGTCACCTGCATGACGTTCATTCCATGTGGGGTCGAGGACCTCATCGTCCTCCACATCATCTTCCACCCAGTCTTCACCCCTGCCCTCCTTGTCGGTCTCCACAATGCTGAACGCCGCAGCAGTTGGCACCTGCGTTTCGTCATCATCGGAGACGTGCTGCGATGATCCTTGCATGTACTCATCTTGAGAAATAAGTGGTTGGGCATCGCTGCACTCAATCTCTTCCACTTCTGGGGCAGGGCTAGGTGGATGGCCCTGGGAAACCCTGCTGACAGAGTCCTCAAAAAGAATAAGAGACTGCTGTATGGCTTGGGGCTCAGACTGCTGGCCTGATTTGCAAGGGGGTGAGGTGAAAGACGGTTGGACATTGGCTGCAGGTGCCAACTCTGACCTTTCTGCAGTAGACTGGGTGGGAGACAATGTGAAGGAACTGGAGGCACTGTCAGCAGCAAACCAATCTACTATCGCCTCAACTTGTTCTGGCCTCATCACTTCTAGGGGCGTTTGATGCCCTACCAAATACTGATGCAGGTTCTGTCGCCTACTCACACTTGAGGAAGGTGTTTCACTTGTGCGTGTAGCTGGCACAGATCGACCATGTCCTCTCCTTGCAACAGGAGCTCTACCAGCAGCACCACGACCCAGGCCACGGCCCTTATTTGACGGTCTCCTCATATTTCTGTAATTTAAGATCTTGCCCTAGAAAGGTTTTTATTGAATAGCGGAATAGAAAATATGATCCAAAAAAAGTGTATGTATATCACACGTACACAACCACACTAGGCCCCAATTACTATTGTTTGTACCCCTAAAAGGCTAGATGAGGAGTAGGGGGAGTATGGAACAGGCAGCACCCTCAAACCTTCAGAAGTATGAGATGAACCCCAACAACTTGGAAAGGTGGATCTCTCTCACACGTACCGACACAGACTATCCCGCAATTCAATTGATCCTCAAAGGTTTTTATTGAATAGCGGAATAGGAAATATGATCAAAAAAAGTGTATGTATCTCGCACGTACACAACCACACTAGGCCCCAATTACTATTGTTTGTACCCCTAAAAGGCTAGATGAGGAGTAGGGGGAGTATGGAACAGGCAGCACCCTCAAACCTTCAGAAGTATGAGATGAACCCCAACAACTTGGAAAGGTGGATCTCTCTCACACGTACCAACACAGACTATCCCCCAATTTAACTGATCCCCAAAGGTTTTTGATTAAATAGCGGAATAGAAAATATGATCCCAAAAAAGTGTATGTATATCACACGTACACAACCACACTGGGCCCCAATTACTATTGTTTGTACCCCTAAAAGGCTAGGAGTAGGGGGAGTATGGAACAGGCAGCACCCTCAAACCTTCAGAAGTATGAGATGAACCCCAACAACTTGGAAAGGTGGATCTCTCTCACACGTACCAACACAGACTATCCCCCAATTTAACTGATCCCCAAAGGTTTTTGATTAAATAGCGGAATAGAAAATATGATCCCAAAAAAGTGTATGTATATCACACGTACACAACCACACTAGGCCCCAATTACTATTGTTTGTACCCCTAAAAGGCTAGGAGTAGGGGGAGTATGGAACAGGCAGCACCCTCAAACCTTCAGAAGTATGAGATGAACCCCAACAACTTGGAAAGGTGGATCTCTCTCACACGTACCAACACAGACTATCCCCCAATTTAACTGATCCCCAAAGGTTTTTGATTAAATAGCGGAATAGAAAATATGATCCCAAAAAAGTGTATGTATATCACACGTACACAACCACACTAGGCCCCAATTACTATTGTTTGTACCCCTAAAAGGCTAGGAGTAGGGGGAGTATGGAACAGGCAGCACCCTCAAACCTTCAGAAGTATGAGATGAACCCCAACAACTTGGAAAGGTGGATCTCTCTCACACGTACCAACACAGACTATCCCCCAATTTAACTGATCCCCAAAGGTTTTTGATTAAATAGCGGAATAGAAAATATGATCCCAAAAAAGTGTATGTATATCACACGTACACAACCACACTAGGCCCCAATTACTATTGTTTGTACCCCTAAAAGGCTAGATGAGGAGTAGGGGGAGTATGGAACAGGCAGCACCCTCAAACCTTCAGAAGTATGAGATTGTGTTCACTGTACCCCACAAAGATTGAGTTCACTGCACCCCACAATGATTGTGTTCACTGCACCCCACAAAGATTGTGTTCACTGCACCTCACAAAGATTGTGTTCACTGTACCCCCCAAAGATTGTGTTCACTGCACCCCACAAAGATTCTGTTCACTGTACCCCACAAAGATTGTGTTCACTGCACCCCAAAAAGATTGTGTTCACTGCAACCCAAAAAGGATGTTGTTCACTGCACCCCAAAAAGGATGTTGTTTACTCCACCCCAAAAAGATTGTGTTCACTGCACCCCACAAAGATTGTGTTCACTGCACCCCAAAAAGATTGTGTTCACTGCACCCCAAAAATGATTTTGTTCACTGCACCCCAAAAAGGATTTTGTTCACTGCACCCCAAAAAGGATGTTGTTCACTCCACCCCAAAAAGATTGTGTTCACTGCACCCCAAAAAGATTGTGTTCACTGCACCCCACAAAGGATTTTGTTCACTGCACCCCAAAAAGATTGTGTTCACTGCACCCCAAAAAGGATGTTGTTCACTGCACCCCAAAAAGGATTTTGTTCACTGCACCCCAAAAAGATTGTGTTCACTGCACCCCACAAAGGATTTTGTTCACTGCACCCCACAAAGATTGTGTTCACTGCACACCAAAAAGGATTGTGTTCACTGCACCCCAAAAAGATTTTGTTCACTGCACCCCAAAAAGATTGTGTTCACTGCAGCCCAAAAAGATTGTGTTCACTGCAGCCCAAAAAGATTGTGTTCACTGCAGCCCAAAAAGATTGTGTTCACTGCAGCCCAAAAAGATTGTGTTCACTGCAGCTCACACACAGAAAAATGGATGTGGATCACTGACACCTGCCTATCTCCAATCCCACACCACACAGCAATATCGATTGTAGTTTGTAGAACACAGTTTCCCTAAAATTCAGCAGACTCTGTCCCTAACAGGATTGAGAAGAGATCGTAGATCAGGATTGAGTGCAGACCCCACCCCCCACACAGCAATATCGATTGTAGTTTGTAGAAGACACTGACCCTATAATTCAGCAGACTCTATCCCTAAAATGCCTACAACTCGCCCTGCCTAAACACTCCGACCTGTCCCTCAATTCTATCCGGACACAAATGTTTTTTTCCTGCCTATCTTTCCCTAATCAGCAGCCAGCACGTTGATGTGTGCTCTGTCCCTGAATCTAAGCAGCATAATGACGCCGCTGCGGCTGCCTCGAACTTATAAAGACTTGGTCACATGCTTCAGACGGCCAATCACAGCTACTGAGACATTTGCAGGCATGGCTGGGATGGCTTAAGGCACACCAGTTAAACGATTGTTGATTGGCTGTTGAAAGCCCGCCATGAAAAGAGCGCCAAAGCATGCAAAACCCGGAAATAAAACGACCGAACACGGATTTTTACCCGAACATACAGTAAAGTGTCCGTGTCCGTGTTCGGGTACAAAAAATCCAATTATTCGGTACGAACACGAATAATACAGTCCGTGTTCGCTCAACACTACTCATGATATTTGCACAAATGTTTCTCAAATCGATATTTATTTATTTTTTTCAAATCAATATTTTTATTAACTAAGATATACTGCGGCAGGCAGCCGCTGCTGGGCAAAGTGACGTAGGGGTACGTCACTCGCTCAGCCACCTGTGGGGGGCAAGCGCGCCCCGGCGGAGGTGCACTCCCGCCCCCGCTCATTCCCTGGGGAACTAGCGCGAGTGACCGGTGGCTCCGATGTCCGCCGGTCACTCGCGATCTCCCGCTGGAGAGGGAGAAGGACAGACGGCTGATGTAAACACATCCATCTGACATTCTCCCTGATGTAAGCACAGAGGCTATGTGATCCTGCTATGTAGGATCGTATGTCTCTGTCATTACATCACAAGCCATGTCCCCCCACAGTTAGAATCACCCCCCTAGGGACACACTTAACCCCTTGATCACCAATAAAGTTAACCTCTTCCCTGCCAGTGTCATTTTGACAGTAACAGTGCATATTTACAGCACTGATTACTGTAGTAATGTCACTGGTACCCCCAAAAGTGCCAAAAATGTCAGTTAGGGGTCCGATCTGTCCGCCGCAATGTCGCAGTCCCGCAAAAAAAAAATCGCAGATCGCCGCCATTACTAGTAAAAAAGCAAAAAAAACAATAAAAATGACATAAATCTTTCCCGTAGTTAGTAAACGCAATAACTTTTGCGCAAACCAATCAAAATACGCTTATTGCGATTTTTTTTACCAAAAAAAAATAGATTTTTACTTTTTTTTTGAGAATTTCATATAAAAAATGTGAAAAATATTGTTATTTTTTCAAAATTGTCGCTTTTTTTTTGTTTATAACGCAAAAAATAAAAATCGCACAGGTGATCAAATACCACCAAAAGAAAGCTCTGTTTGTGGGAAAAAAAGGACGTCAATTTTGTTTGGGTACAGCGTCGCATGACCGCGCAATTGTCCGTTAAAATCAGGCAGTGGTCGAAATAGGGCCTGGTCATTGAGCAGCCAAATCTTCCGGGGCTTAAGTGGTTAAATGTACACAAAAATGATTATTAGCAGATACAAACAGCAAATTTTACAAAATGTATACTAAATATAAAAGTTTACCCTGTATTGAGTTAATCAATAACAAATATTTGTAAAATTTAAATTGTGTTTTTTTTTATGCAATGGTGAGAATCTTACAGACGCAAAACTGTAAATAACCAAATTTCTCAAAAATCTGAAGGTTTTCATTTTTCACCTACAGCTTTCAGAGATTGTAAAAGACCCCCCAAAATATATATTTTCTGAAAGCACATGACCTGTAGAATAAAAATAAAGTGCTACTGATTTTTTTAGCCCCACAAAACTTGCATAAATGTTGATCAGATCGCTATTTTCACTGAAAAAATGCTAACAAAAATCCTTATTTGCACATAAAATCACAACATAACTTACAAAATTCCTGCTAAATTCCTACCAAGACCTCACTCAGTGGGATGTGCTACATCGTATGCCCATGGAGGGCTGTGTTTACCCGCACGTGGATGCACAGGTGCATCCTTGTGCAGGCAGTCCTATTCATGTCAACTGGGATGCAGAGGCTGTAAAGACAGATTTAGCATCTATGCAGGTGTAGGTGCATGGCCCCAAATGCATACAGGGTGAGTTCAGGGACATACAAAAGAAAAACCTGGCGCTGAGAACTAATTACCAAAGAAGAAACCCAAAAAGTTAACATATGGCCAAAAATGTGTTAAAAACATAGTAAAGAAAAACAACATGGGGAAAAAATAGCATGGACAAAAAAACACAGGGATCTGAGGAAGGGGCGAATCCCCGAAACATGTCATCTCAAATTTGGCGTTTAGAATCTTTCCCCCATTGTCTCACTGATACTCCGTATGTGGACCCTTGCTGTTTATACCATCTGCAATCTGTTGCTGTGTCCCCGGTCTGGTGACGTCATCAGTCGGCGCGGCTCAGGACACAGGAAGTGCTGGAGGAGCCGGCAAGCCCTGTGTGTATGGCTGATCCTCCTGTGCGCACAGAGGTGTCACCACATCCAGCTCGAGCGGACGCCGTGGATTCACCCTCCTCCTCTCCTCTGTGGTGTAGGTGAAGGATCACACCAGGGAGTGCATCACAGACAGCCCCTTACCATTGGCTTTCCTGGATACATCAGCAACAGCGTCAGCCAGCCCTGCAGGTATTGTTCCATTGTCCATGTTTCTTATGGTGACCTGCGGATTGGGGTTATTTATTTTTGCCATCTTCCCATCGGAGCTTCTGTGGACAAGTTTTTAATCATTTTATCACATTAAACTGTGACATTGTATTCCAACATGTTTAGCCTTGGTGTATTTTTCTGTGTTGGTAAGAGCTAAAACTCCTTCTTTGTTCTGAGTTCAGGGACATACCCCCACATGGATGTCAAGTTGGGAACAATGGATGCAGCCGCTGTGTCCCAATTGGCATCATTGGAATTGTCAGCATGGGATGCAGGGAACACCTATGCATCCCTGTGCAGCTAAACATGGCCTTGCTGTAGTATGCTCCATGTGAACAAGGCCTTTGCGGTTGGGGGCAGCAAAAATGCATGGTTGAGCTGCACTGTTGCCGCCTGCCAAAAAAACCCCGCCCCTAAAGAGGAGCTCTAGTCTCTAAAAATAACAATAATAACAAATACTGTTTTTTCATACAAGGACACTTACCTGTCCAGGGATCCAGTGATGTCAGCACCCAAGCTGATTCTTAAAACGGAGTTCCGGGCACAAAAACGATATTTTTTTTTGTGCCCCTCCGCTAGGTAGACCTCACCTGAAAAGGAATTGGATAGTTATTTTTTTTTTTTTTTTGTTTACTTACCTTGTAATTGAAGATCGAAGATACTCACCTCAGAGTACTTCCTCCTTCGGAGCCGCGGCTCCCCCCGTCACTTCCTGTCTCGCTATGATTCCTGGGAGCTGAACGTCATAGCTCCCAGGAATCAATGCGACGGCACCGGCCCCGCTCGTCATTTCCGGGCGACGCCGCATTCCCCTGCTAAACAGCTTCTGGGCATGCCCAAAAGCTGTGGAGGAATGCGGCGCCGTACCGGAAGTGACGAGAGGGGCCGGTGCAGGCGCATTCTGGGACAAGAAGACGCGGAAGAAGACACAGAAGAGGACTGCACCGGCTTCAGCTGCCCACAAGAGAGATGGAAACGCTGTGGAAGAAATTTTCTAAGTAAGTATTTCTTCTAAAAGGTAAGTGCGAACCGGGACAGATCAGAGGCTAGCCATTGTGGAATATGCTAGCCCTGACTGTCCCGGGGGTATGTTTAGTAAAAAATGACTTCTGTGCCCGGAACTCCGCTTTAAATCGACTACAGGTGGAAGCATCTTCTCTAAGGGAAACCGGCAGTGAAGCCTTCACAGCCGGGTTCCTACTGCGCATGACAGAAGGCTGCGGTCTCAGAAGGCTGCAGGGGGAAGGAGAAGGGGCCAAACAGCGTCCTAGATTTATAGCATCCTAGATTTATATATATAAAGCCCTATATGCTTTCATATCTGTCTTATCTATATATAATACACTCTTCACATGTGCTTTAAAATGCATAGTTTTCCCTTTTATGAACAAGAAAATAATGACGTTATGCTGTTGGGCCGGTATAATAATGCTATGGGGCTGGTATGAAATTATTTCCAGGGCTGAATTGTATTCCCAGTCTGGCCCTGATCAGTGCCCCCTCTGCAGCCTCACCATTGTTGCAGCCTGATCCGTGCCCCCTCGGCAGCCTCATGTCAGATTACACAGAACAGGGATCTCCCATTTACTCGGCAGCCTCTTTCATAGGAAGTCCCGCCTCCCGGCTCCTATATTTGACAGAACACTTGTCCAATGCCGATCCAGGAGACGGGACTTCGTATTACAGAAGCCGCTGAGTAAACAGGAGATTCCTGTCTATGTAATCTGACAGTGCTCGTCCCCCCCCCCCCCCATCCCCTCCGAGGCAGCCCAAAGCAAACATTGGCGTTTAACACGCTATAACACCCGCTAGTTGCACCCGGTTTATTGGGAGAAAAAGTGCGTGTTATACGCCGAAAAATACGGTAAATATTTACAAAAATATGAGGGATGTACTCACTTTTGTTAGATACTGTATATAACCCATTGCATAACACTATATGGCAAAAGGCTTATGGACACATACCGTAAAGTCTGTACATGAGCTCGTGACGGAAGTTACATTGGGCGGGGGGCTTGAGGAACCCAGATTACCTTAGAGAGGTCGGGAAACTCCTTGCCCAGTACCCCCGTCCCTCCTATGTGTAAGTCACCCTGTGTCTATTAGGGGCACAAGGTGACCGAGAACCCCAGTTGGGTCTGCACTAACCAAACTCACTATACCAACAGACCGAACTCAGCATTTTGTGTTACCCCAGTTATCCTGGGTTCTATTTGTGTGGTTTAGGTTAAAAGAATGAAGGGGCTCTTTCACTTAGGACAGTAATATTTATGAACAATATCCCTCAAGAAATAAATGAAGATAAATTGGTTGAACCTTTTCTGGCTGCTTGTAGGAGTTTCTCTCATAGACCATTACTAGATAGTTTGAGGTGGGGTTTGTTATTTTTAAGTGCTTATTTCCCATTGTTCAATTGTTTCTGTGTGCCTTGGGATCAACCTATTATGGGATGTATATGTGTATGGGGATTAGCTGCTATGGGGGGGGGGGGAATTTTCCAGCAGCCCTTCCTAAAGACTGTTTACTGTTGGAAAGTTGAAGATACCTGTGTGTCATGTTACTGAATGTAGTTTACCCCGCCCTGCGTCATTATGCAAAGAAGGGGGGTTTGACCCCTGAGTGAATATCTCTTTGTGCCTGTGTTTGAATAAACAGTCTTATGCTTCTTACTACTGTGCACTGATGTCTCGACAAGTGACTGGGTGGGCTAAAGGATCTTGGATCATGCTGGTACAGGGCAAGGGAAGCTTACACGGCAGACATACTCCTTCTATAGTACTGGTTCTGTCACATTGATGGCAGCAGTGGGATGCTTCCTGCAGTCTGGGACATCCAAACCTCCACCAGGATCCAAGGCCCCAATAGCAGGAGAGAAGAGGTACAGATACCAGCCGCCTTGGAAAAGGAATTCGGAAGGAGGTTGCGAGAGATGCGGATACAGCACAGGGGACCAGTGTCAGAGCAGGTCCTACTAGGATGGTATGATTCAATCCACTGGGAACTCTGGAAAGAAGCACTAGCCTGTGAGCAGCGACACCAGGGAAAAAATAAATCTTGGAATACAGAGAACAGATGCTGAATGTCTTGGAAGTGCACTGGAAGATTTGGAGTTGCAAGCCAATAAGGAATGGGACCTGGAGATCGCCTGCAGAAGGCTACTAGACTCTACTCAGCAGCAGGTCTGGGCTCCCTTTGCCTTGGACTATCAGGAAATGCCAGCTGACCTCTCTGAAATCCTGGCTGAAGTGTAGGCAATGGGGAAGAGTAGTAAAAAAGGTTTGGGGTGCACCCGCGCTATGGATAGCAACACAAGCACTGAATCAACAGTTTTAAATGCAGAGTGTGGGGATCAGATGGTTATGCTGCCTCCAACTTACCACAAGGGTAAAGGAATGTGGGGGTTTATGGGAGGTGTTGGTATGGGGCGCTACCACCTTGCACAGCGAATTACTTCGTTGTATATGATCCAAAAAATGAAAGTGCACAGTGCTTATTGGTGAAATATTAAATGTGCAATATAGTGCAGATTTAAAATTAAATTAAATTAAAATTATAAAATTATAAACGGTAGTAATCGTGTATCAATTGGATTGTACCGTGTATGTATCGCTCATCGGATGTAAACAATCATATAGTGACCAGTGCAAAAAAAGTGCTAAGTGCAATATAGGTGATCAATAGATACTTTATTGTGGCCTCCTTTGAAAGAGGAAACTGACATCCGTGGTGAATATTACAGAACACTATGCAGTGTAAAGTGAGAGAGTAAAAACGCCTGTGGCGCGTGTTAGGAGTGAGAAGTGCTAATACCGTGGGTAAAGCACTTACCAAAAGTCCTCTCCCTTCTCACTCTAATATACTGTGTCTCCCTTCTCCTGATGCCTGTGAGAGCTGGTTGTTCCGTGCATACAGTTGCGCTTGCATCTAGGGAGTCAGTATACAAAAGACCAAGAGAGCTTCCATTGCGTAGTATAGTACATTATTGAGGGAAAAAATAGCATCGACTCACTGTTAGGAAGTTCACCGTCAGCTTGTTTGGTGTGTCTCCAGTGTTCGGCCGCGCGGTACTTCCGCGTTCCACCGGCCGGAGCCACCTAACCGGAAGTGACGTTGACGCTGCTTTGCCGCTCTACGCGTTTCGTCACTGCGACGTCATCTGGGGCGGTACTAGGCCACGTACTCCCGGAGCTTATATAGGCCTGCGTATCCTAGCGACCATTATGTGTACCTCCGCCATCTTGGTACCCTCGCGCGAGTCATACCGGCGGCCATCTTGGTATCTTTGGATATAATGGTCCGCAAATACCGGATACCAGGTTATTTGTTTACATCACGTGAACTTCCTTATACAGCGGTCCCCACATATTAATGCATACATCTCATAAACATAAAGTGACAGTAATTAGTGAAAAACGTGCCTTAAAAGTGCTGAGAGATGAGCCGCGTGGGTGATCCGCTTTTTTATAGAGAGATTGTAAAATGTTAAACTTTTATTGTGAACACATTAAATTTAAAAATTAAAATGAGGATAAAAATTAAAATTTAAATTAAAAATTAAAATATATATATAAAAATATATAAAAATATATAAAATATATATATAGGAATACTCGATGGGAGGGACATATCGAGTATGTAAATTCCAAATAAATCCATAGAGGGTATAAAAACCATACTATCTAAATGGGACTGGGCCCAACATCATGACCTCAAGTTCCATTAATGGAGGAGAGGGGTTAGGTAATATGTGTGGAGGAGGAGCCATAATGTTTGAGTTGGGGGAAAGAATTACAGACTTATTATTGTGTTGGAGCAACCATTGCGGAGGGATAAAAAATCAGCATAAAATTAGAAAAACAAGAGAAAAAAAAGAAGAGAAAAAAAATCGGTGTATACGCTTGAGTTCGGATGCTTTAATTAATTTTTTTTTTCTCTTGTTTTTCTAATTTTATGCTGATTTTTTATCCCTCCGCAATGGTTGCTCCAACACAATAATAAGTCTGTAATTCTTTCCCCCAACTCAAACATTATGGCTCCTCCTCCACACATATTACCTAACCCCTCTCCTCCATTAATGGAACTTGAGGCCATGATGTTGGGCCCAGTCCCATTTAGATAGTATGGTTTTTATACCCTCTATGGATTTATTTGGAATTTACATACTCGATATGTCCCTCCCATCGAGTATTCCTATATATATATTTTATATATTTTTATATATTTTTATATATATATTTTAATTTTTAATTTAAATTTTAATTTTTATCCTCATTTTAATTTTTAAATTTAATGTGTTCACAATAAAAGTTTAACATTTTACAATCTCTCTATAAAAAAGCGGATCACCCACGCGGCTCATCTCTCAGCACTTTTAAGGCACGTTTTTCACTAATTACTGTCACTTTATGTTTATGAGATGTATGCATTAATATGTGGGGACCGCTGTATAAGGAAGTTCACGTGATGTAAACAAATAACCTGGTATCCGGTATTTGCGGACCATTATATCCAAAGATACCAAGATGGCCGCCGGTATGACTCGCGCGAGGGTACCAAGATGGCGGAGGTACACATAATGGTCGCTAGGATACGCAGGCCTATATAAGCTCCGGGAGTACGTGGCCTAGTACCGCCCCAGATGACGTCGCAGTGACGAAACGCGTAGAGCGGCAAAGCAGCGTCAACGTCACTTCCGGTTAGGTGGCTCCGGCCGGTGGAACGCGGAAGTACCGCGCGGCCGAACACTGGAGACACACCAAACAGGCTGACGGTGAACTTCCTAACAGTGAGTCGATGCTATTTTTTCCCTCAATAATGTACTATACTACGCAATGGAAGCTCTCTTGGTCTTTTGTATACTGACTCCCTAGATGCAAGCGCAACTGTATGCACAGAACAACCAGCTCTCACAGGCATCAGGAGAAGGGAGACACAGTATATTAGAGTGAGAAGGGAGAGGACTTTTGGTAAGTGCTTTACCCACGGTATTAGCACTTCTCACTCCTAACACGCGCCACAGGCGTTTTTACTCTCTCACTTTACACTGCATAGTGTTCTGTAATATTCACCACGGATGTCAGTTTCCTCTTTCAAAGGAGGCCACAATAAAGTATCTATTGATCACCTATATTGCACTCAGCACTTTTTTTGCACTGGTCACTATATGATTGTTTACATCCGATGAGCGATACATACACGGTACAATCCAATTGATACACGATTACTACCGTTTATAATTTTATAATTTTAATTTAATTTAATTTTAAATCTGCACTATATTGCACATTTAATATTTCACCAATAAGCACTGTGCACTTTCATTTTTTGGATCATATACAACGAAGTAATTCGCTGTGCAAGGTGGTAGCGCCCCATACCAACACCTCCCATAAACCCCCACAATGGGGAAGAGTAACACTGTGCTTTGACCATCTCCGCCTGCAGCTTTGGATGCAGAGGTCTTATGGCGGATGCAGCAAGTGTTGACTGACCTTGACAATCCTGTTTCTGCATGGGATGATCTTGAATGGAGGAATGCGTCTGTCCAGCAGCTGGATAACGGTATGGGAGATGGAGCAGCCATCCTCACTCCCCAGCCAGGAATCACAAAAAGCATAGATTTAATTGTCTTTTCATCAGAGGATGTTATGGATGATAAGTCACCTGTGAAAGTGTTGGCACTGAGCCCAAGGGCCAACGGCCCCTGCCCTGGAGTTTCAGTAATTTCAGAGTCTGGGGATTTAATAGAATTTTCTGCTGAGGAAGAACAGCCTGGTAAGCCTCCAGCAAAAGAGCTGGCTTCAGAGCATGGCGCTGTTGACCCCTGCATACAACAATTGGCAGCCCTGAAGGATTTGTGCAAGGCCACCAATGTTTCACTTTACTTCCCAATGGAACAGCTGGCAGCTGGGCAGAATGCTGCTAGCCTCTGCCAACAACAATCAACTCTGCAGGAGCTCCAGGGAGAGAATGCAATCTGCACCTCACAACTGCAGCTTGAGCTAATATCGGTGGATGGAACTGTGGTATTCAATGACAGCAACCCAGCAGAAGAGCTTGCCACAGGGCAGAGTGCTGCTGGCCTCTGCCCACAACTAACAGAAGATGGATTTCCTGTGGTAGTGGATGGGACTTCTCTTTCAGGGTTGTGTTTATAGGAAACCAGTCTGGCATTGGGGCAGGAGGATGTCAGCCTTGCTGTGCAAGCACTGGGTGATTTTCATCTAGAAAAATTGGATGAGACTATGGTCTCCACCTGGATACCTCAGGGATGCTGGGCAGTTGGCCGAGATCTCCAACAACATAAGGGAGTGAACTCAGCCACCCTGTCTTCTCTCCAGCAGCTTAAAGGACTTCGGGTAGAAAGGCCAGTCCACACTTCTTCCCAGCAGCGGGATGTTCTACGAGAGAGGCAAAGTTTGGCTGGGAGAGCAATGCTCTGTTTGGGGCAATTTGTTTGGGATACTGTGTGGGTATGGGCATTAGGGGACTGAAACTATAAACTAACTTTGAAGTAATCCATCTGGGGTCTCCTCCTGTGTTAGTCTCCTTCCAAAAGGGGAGAGATGTGGCGATAATCACTTTGGGCGAGGGGCCCGTGGAACACAGCTTACCTTAGAGAGGTTGGGAAACCCCTGTCTCAGCGCCCTAGGCCCTCTTATGTGTAAGTCACCCTGTGTCTATTAAGGGGCACAGGGTGACCGAGAAAATGATGGACAACTACTTAATGGACATTGAGAATGTGGTTTGGATTACATCAAATGGGACAGTAATATTTATCCACAAAATTCATGAAGAAATCTATGATACATTAAATCCATTGTATCAGAATGATGGAAAATTGTATGAGCTTTGCCATATAGCCTGTTGCAGATCATTGCCATGAAGTCTGTGACTCCTGAATATTCAAAGCATTAATTGACTCACCCATTGGTTGCCTGTTAGCATTCTGTGTACTCCACATAGGCTGGTTTAAGTGCTGAGTTAATTAGCATGTTAATTATAACATTGTCTAGGTGTGGATTCCCATTCACCTATTGTTTCTGTCCAGATGGCTAGTTAATTATCTCAAGTTAATTATGTTTCTGGTTACAGTTTGTATTGTAAGGGTAATCTGATCAGGAGGGGGATGTCCTCCTGTGTGGGTATATATTCTGTGTGAGTTTGTTTAATAGAGAATTCCAGATTTCATACAAGCTAAGTTGTTGGCTAGACTTGTATGTAGGGTGGCTATAATATCTGATATCTATGTTCAAGACTGAAGGAAGCCGTATACTGACAGGAGCACACAAGCACATTGTGGGTCAGTTCCATCACAGAGCTTTTCTGCATCCCATTCCAAAACCATTGCCATTAATGTGTATTTTTTTTTCCTTTTATGGCTATGACAGTCTCCACTCTTCTTGCATGGCTTTCCATGAAATTTTATTGTGTGTCTGTGGGAATTTGGGCCTATTTGTGAGGCCAGGTACTGTTGTTTGATGAGAAGACCTGTCTCAACATCGGTGTTCCAACGCATCCCAAAGAGTAGTGTTGTGATCAGGACTCTGTGCAGGACACTTGAGTTCATCCAAACCAAACTGGTCAACCCATGTCTTTATGGAGCTGCCTTTGTACACAGGGAGGCACAGTCATGCTGGAACAGAAAATGATCATCACCAAACTGTTACCACAAAGTTGGAAGAGCACAATTGTCTACAAAGTCTTTGTATGACACCAACAATGGAACACTATGCTTCCTACTGATACCAATGATGGGCACTATTCCTCCCACTGACACCAATGATGGGGCACTATTCCTCCCACTGACACCAACGATGGGGCACTATTCCTCCCACCGACACCAACGATGGGGCACTATTCCTCCCACTAACACCAGTGATGGGGCACTATTCCTCCCACTGACACCAGTAATGGAGCACTATTCCTCCCACTGACACCAATGATGGGGAACTATTCCTCCCATTGACACCAGTAATGGGGCACTATTCCTCCCACTGACACAAGTGATGGGGCACTACTCCTTCCACTGACACCAGTGATGGGGCACTTTTACTCCCCCCACTGACACCAGTGATGGGGCACTTTTACTCCAAACTGACACCAGTGATGGGGCACTTTTCCTCCAACTGACACAAGCGATGGGGCACTATTCCTCCTACTGACACCAGTGATGGCGCACTATTCCTTCTACTGACACCAGTGATGGGGCACTATTCCTCTCACTGACACAAGTGATGGGGCACTATTCCTCCCACTGACACCAACGATGGGGCACTATTCCTCCCACTGACACCAGTGATGGGGCACTATTTCTCCCACTGACACCAGTGATGGAGCACTATTCCTCCCACTGACACCAATGATGGGGAACTATTCCTCCCATTGACACCAGTAATGGGGCACTATTCCTCCCACTGACACCAGTGATGGGGCACTACTCCTCCCACTGACACCAGTGATGGGGCACTACTCCTCCCACTGACACCAGTGATGGGGCACTACTCCTCCCACTGACACCAGTGATGGGGCACTTTTACTCCCCCCACTGACACCAGTGATGGGGCACTTTTACTCCAAACTGACACCAGTGATGGGGCACTTTTCCTCCAACTGACACCAGCGATGGGGCACCATTCCTCCTACTGACACCAGTGATGGCGCACTATTCCTTCTACTGACACCAGTGATGGGGCACTATTCCTCTCACTGACACAAGTGATGGGGCACTTGTCCTCCCATTGATACCAAAGATGAGTACTTGTCCTCCCATTGATACCAAAGATGGGACACTATTACTCCCACTGACACCAATGATGGGACACTAATCCTCCCACTGATTCCAATGACGGGACACTAATCCTCCCACTGATACCAATGATTAGGGCACTATTCCTCATATTGATATGAACAATGGGGCACTATATCTCCCACTATTTCGACTGATGGGGCATTGTTTACGCCCACTGACAAGACATTTTCTTCTCTTACTGGTCACAGTCCCCCCCCCTTAAATATTGAAGGACATTAAACTGGCCCTTTATTTAGGAGGTTTAGGGACCACTCCCCTACTGTCAGCAACAGTGGGGCATAGTTCCTGCTGCTGACAATGGGAAACTAGCCCTCTTATATACCTCTCACGTATAACGCAGTATATTTCAGTGTGTTACTGCGTGTTTAACGAAGCATATTTCAGTGCGTTACTGCTGTCAGGGTGCCAGGAAACCAGACCACACGAAGATGCAAGTAAAATAAAGCAATTTATTTATGCAACAATAATAATCGCACGACAAGAGAGAGGAGCCAAATCAAGAACAGCTAGGGTCAAGTTCGGAAGCGGGTAGTCATCCAAGCCAGGATCGAGTCCAGGAACAGGTAGTCATCCAAGCCAAGATAGAGTCCAGAAGCGGGTAGTCTGCCGAAGCCGGGTCGTCATCTGATGCGGGGTCGTGTGCCGATGCGGAATCCAGAGCCAGGAAGGTCGTCAGCGAAGCCAAGTCATGCACAGAGAAACCACAGAGACCAGAGGACTGCTAGCAGTGATGCACCTTGGAGCACAAACGCAAGGGCAAGGTCGGAAAGCCATCAGGTGATATATATATATATATAGTCAGGTGTGTAACATCATCACTGAGCGACGCTGAGGCAGCAGACAAGTGATAATGCAAACAGAGTTTATAAGAGACAGCGCTCTGCCAACAGGAAGGCAAGGTAAGACTTTGACAGTACCCTCCCCTTAACGGCCCCTCCTCTGCGGAGCAAAAAACGGTTTCTGAGGAAAGCGAGCATGAAAAGCGCAGAGAAGGGCGGGAGCATGAACATCAGTGGAGGGAAGAACGGAGGGCATGAAGGTGATCCTCCACAGCCAGAATGTCCTGTGGTGAGAACGACTCGGGCAACACAGACGGTTGGAACCCATAATTGGCCATGAATGGAGACATTCCAGGGGACGAGTTGACGGCAGAGTTCCTGGCAAACTCTGCCCAGGGTAGCAGATCAACCCAATTGTCCTGATGGTCAGCAATATAGGAGCGGAGAAATTGCTCTAGAGCTTTGTTGGAATGTTCAGGGGCACCATTGGACTGGGGATGGTAGGCCGAGGAGAAGGAGAGTCGAATATCCAATGAGCAGAATGCGAGTCAGAACATAGAGACAAACTGACTCCCACGGTCCGAGACAATCTCCTTAGGCAACCCGTGTTAGCGAAAAACCTCCCTGGCAAACACTGAGGCAAGCTCCTGAGCGGTAGGCAGCCGCTTAAAAGGAACACAGTGGCACATTTTGGAAAGCCGGTCGACAACCATGAGTGTAACCTCGAGACGCAGGAAGTTCCACAATAAAATCCATGGCCAGGTGAGACCAGGGAAGCTCCCCATTGGGAATGGGATACAGTAGGCCCAAGGGAAGGTGCCACGGAGATTTGTTCTGGGCACAGACTGAATAAGCAGCCACGTACGCAGCAACATCTGTGAGGAGAGATGGCCACCAGCCCAGGACATCTGGTTCTTACCAGGATGACCAGCAGTCTTGGAATTGTGGTATGTGCTCAACAGTCTGATGCGCAACTCCTCAGGTACAAAACATTTGCCAGCAGGTCTCTCAGTGGGAGCAACAGGTTGGGCTTCCAAGATCTGTTTTCCAAGAGGAGAGGTTAAGTTGGTGCGGATGGCAGCCAGGGTATAATCTGAAGTTATGACCGGTGTCGGCATGGAGTCCTCCCTGGACAACTCAGAATACTGGCGAGACAAGGCTTCAGCTTTAACATTTTTGGAGCCGGGCAAATAGGAAAACACATAGTTAAAAGGAGAAAAGAATAAGGCCCATCTGGCCTGATAGGGTGTGAGCCTCTTGGACTCCGAGAGATACGTCAGTTTCTTATGATCGGTGAGAATGAGAAACATAATTGACCTGAACTAATTACCTAGCCATCTGGACAGAAACAATAGGTGAATGGGAATCCACATTTAGACAATGGAATAATTAACATGTTAATTAACTTAGAACTGCAGCAAGGCTAAAACAAAATACATTACACATTATCCTGCATATAAACACATCACACCTTATTAAACAGACAATAGCAGGAGACCATCAGTAACAGACTGTCCGTCTCCTACATTGAAGAACATGGAACAGAGGCCTATGTGATTAGCTCTTTCAATGAACATGTTCAGAATCAAACAGGCTAGGAATAGTCTCTAAGTATTTCTTGAGATATATAGTTGATAAATATTACTGTCTCATTTGAAGTAATTTAAACCATATTCTCAGTGCCTGTCCATCATTTCCTTGGTCACCCTGTGTCCCTAATAGACACAGGGGGACTTACACATAAGAGGGGCCTAGGGGGCTGAGAGAGGGATTTCCGAACATCTCTAAGGTAAGCTGGGTTCCACGGGCCCCCCAACCAAAGTGACTCTCGTCAAAGAGCTGAATCCAGCTTTGTTTGGGTCTTTGGCCAGCTGGTGGACATGATGGCTGGTCACTCGAGCCTCCTGATGGGACAGGAGACCCGGGCAAACAGCGGAATGCGCTGGAGGGAGGGACCATACCCTTCCGCTCCTTGTAATAACAACCAAGCGGCTTCTCTGCCACATTGGTTGATATTACAAAAGAGCCGATCATAAGCTCTAAAAAACGGTACCGGGGGTGATGCCTCTAGCTGCAGGCATCACCCCGGTACACCCCTTGAAGCTGAGGCCACATAATTGTGCTCTGTCAGTGGGAAGGGTTTAATGCCCATTTGGAAAGTTTAATTTGGCTAAATCTAGTTCAGGTGCATCAAAACAAAAAGTGTTCAAAGTGTTCACAGTGTAAACAGAAAAGCCTGGCCCCTGACAGCATGTTGTAGGGAAGTATCCTTGCTCTCTGGGTAGAAGCAGGGGTCTCTCTGCAGAGGTCCCACACACCCCCTGTTGGGCTTTAAAAAACACACCAGTCACTAAAAGCAGACAAGTTACTACAACTAGTAAGTTACAGCTTAATAACTGTCAGTCCATTCCTTTCACAGATGGCACACCAAAAGAATGAGACCCTCAATGCTGAAGTCTTGATTGTTGGATTCGAGAACCTCACTGAATACATAATCCCTTTCTTCCTTCTCTTACTGATCATATACACATTGACTTGCATTGAGAACATCCTGATTATATTTTTAGTATGTATAAGCCCTCGTCTCCATTGTCCCATGTACATCCTGATCAGCAATTTGCTCTTCTGTGAATTTGTCTACACGACGGATCTGGTCCCCCTAATACTGCACCACATGCTCTCCAGAAGACCCGTCATCTCCCATCTTGGCTGTTCTGTCCAATTAAGTGCATCTGCAGTCGTAACGGTTGTTGAGACTTTGCTGCTCGCCCTGATGTCATACGACCGATATTTGGCCATCTGTAGACCTCTCAGATACTCCGTTCTCATACACAACAGACTCTGCTTCTATGTGGTAGCTGTGTTTTGGCTCATTTCCCTTATATTAATTGGGTTTGTATTTTACAATGTAATGAATCTTGAATTGTGTGGCCCCGTTACAATCGATCATTTTTTCTGTGACTACACCCCTTATGTTTCCTTTGCATGCACAGACATAATGACCTTGATTTTATTTGCCATAGTGATGACCATTGTAGTAACAATTTTACCCTTCCTATTGATTGTTCTGTCCTACGTCTTTATTATAGTCGCAATCCTCAGGATAAAGACGTCGGCGGGAAGGCAGAAAGCCTTCTCTACCTGCAGCT
The DNA here is from genome assembly GCF_965119305.1 of Pelophylax lessonae. Lineage (NCBI taxonomy): Eukaryota > Metazoa > Chordata > Amphibia > Anura > Ranidae > Pelophylax > Pelophylax lessonae. The sequence goes on from NC_138768.1 coordinate 875,522,965, forward strand.
CACACCTCCTAGTGGTGACTATGTATTACACCGCGGTGTTTTGCTTATACGTGATACCGAGGGATAATCATTATCTCAATGCCTACAAAGGATTGTCCTTTGCATACTTTTCAGTGACACCGATGATCAACCCCATCATTTATACTTTAAGGAATCAGGAGATTCATAAAGCTCTGCAGGCAGCAATCAGTAAAATGAAAAAATTTTATTGTTAGAATGCAATAAATAAATTTGTATTATATTGTACCAAAAATGATTTATTGTTTTCATTTTCTTAAGGAAAATTCCAATTCTTGTACTCTTATTCCTGGGCCAACATAGAGACAAAGGAACGGGGGGGGGTTAAAAATTATTGGCAAGTTTTAGCATGACAGAAAGCATGTACAGTATCTCACAAAAGTAAGTACACCCCTTACATTTTTGTAAATATTTTATTCTTTCTTTTCATGTGACAACACTGAAGAAATGACACTTTGCTACAATGTAAAGTAGTGTACAGCTTGTATAACAGTGTAAATTTACTGTCCCCTCAAAATAACTCAACACACAGCCATTAATGTCTAGACCACTGGCAACACCCCTAAGTGACAACGTCAAATTGGGCCCAAAGTGGCAATATTTTGTGCGGCCACCATTATCGTCCAGCACTGCCTTAACCCTCTTGGGCATGGAGTTCACCAGAGCTTCACAGGTTGCCACTGGAGTTCTCTCCCACTCCTCCATGATGACATCACGGAGCTGGTGGATGTTAGAGACCTTGTGCTCCACCCCCTTCCGTTTGAGGATGCCCCACAGATGCTCAATAGGGTTTTTTTTTTTTTTTTTTCTCAATATAAAACTTTTATTTGTGAAAACGAACAAACAAGTAAAAGTATGCATTACCATAGTAAAGTGCACATTAAGTTTAGACATTTTGTTCAGTAACATTCAGGAAAGACTAATGAACATTCGCATACGGCATCTACAATCCAATCTCGATGAGAAGGTGTGAGATGCATAAATGTTAACAAAACTTGCATATAAATTTCCAGATGTATACATTTTATAAGTATATAGTCTATAAAGAGGAGCGTAAGTCGGTTACTGTTGTGATATTATCAAACAGACGAGTCACATGGCGTGGCTCGTCCATATAACAAAGAGAAAGTAGAAAAAAGGAAGAAAAAGAAAGATTAGAAATGAAGAATATAAAGGAGTGAGAAGTAGAGATTTTAGAAGAAATGGGACGGGGTGGGAAGGAAATAGGGTGTGGGGTAGGGGTGGGGTAAAAGTTGTTAACGTGTCCAGGTTTGAGTGAATGACCTATCAAGTCTTATTGAGCTGCCATAAGGTCTTTGTACTCTGAAGAGACCGTAAATGTTTGCCAGTGAACCCACATTTTTTGAAAGATATCGTTTCTCTCCAGTTTTATAGCCAAAGTCTCCTCCATCTCATATATATAGCTAACCCTGGTCAGCCAGTCTTTTGTCGTGGGAACCACTTTTGTATTCCAATGTATTGGGATGAGGGATTTAGCTGCATTAAGCATATGTCTTGTCAATGATTTTTTGTATTTTCTATATGGAAAATGATTAATATGTAGTAGACAGCATGCTGCATCTAGAGTAAGCGTAGTTTCCGTGATATGTCGTATCCATTTGGAAATTTCTTTCCAGAAACCTTCTATGACAGGACAGTCCCACCAAATGTGGAGGAATGTGCCTGGAGATGAGCCACATCGCCAACACGCACTAGAGTTTTGTTCAGACCAACGGTGAAGGACAACAGGTGTACGATACCATTGAGTCCTGATTTTATAGGATGTCTCCTGTATTTTCGTGCTTAGAGAACATTTATGAGAGAAACAACAGGCTTTCTCCCATTGAGCTGATGTGAATAAACAGCCCAGTTCTTGTTCCCATTTTTCTTTATATGGGTCAGTAAAATCTGGCGACGCTGTGATAAGCTTTTTGTACGATTGAGACGTGGCTCCCTCAATCCTCTCTCCTTTCATGCACTGTTCCTCAAAGTCTGTTAGTGGCCTATAGAGGAGTTCTCTGTGTTTAGTGTGCGAAATGTAATCGTGCAGTTGTAGATAGGACCAGAACTTTAAGGGATTTTCGCTTGAGCAGTCCAGTTTAAGATTATCAAAGGATTTAAACGTATTATTTCGGAAACATTGGTAGACCCTCAACGGAAGCAGCCGGCCATTCTTTTTTAGTAGAAAAGAATTGTTCTCCGTACCAGGCAAGAAGTCTGGATTTTTGTGAAGTGGTACAAGTGGACTTGGAAAGGAAGATATCTTTTGCGCTAATGCTACATTTTTGAAAATGTTAAGGGTATTACTTATGAGCGGGTGTGCCTTGATGTCTGCGGGATAATTTCGTTGGTCTGTCCATAGAAGGTGGTGTGAAGGTATAGAGCTCCAGCCAACCTCCACACCCACCCAGTCTTTGCTGTTAGAGTGGCAATGCCAGTCCAGTACTCTTGTCAGGTGCGTTGCCTGATAATATTTTTGGAAGTTTGGTAACGCTATGCCACCACTTAGTTTAGGCAATTGTAAATAGCTAAGTTTAATTCGTGGTTTTCTGTTTGCCCAAACAAATGTTCTTTGTAGAACCGTTAATTTGCGAAAAAAAAGTGAGGGTATCTTGACTGGGAGCGTGTGGAAGAGGTAGAGCAACCTCGGCAGTACCGTCATTTTTATGATGGACGCTCTGCCAAACCAGGAAAAAGTCCTCACATTCCATTTTTTAAGATCATTTGCTATTTGTTTCAGTATGGGTATAAAATTTGCTTCGTATAGGTCAGCTGTCTGTTTCGTAAGTTTGATGCCTAGATATTTCAACGCCTTGGGTTCCCATCTATATGGGCAATTTTCTTTCGTTAGTTTGAGGAGATCATTAGAGAGGGTCAGGTTAAGAGCTTCGGATTTACTGTGATTAATTTTAAAATTAGATAGGTATCTATATTTATTGAATTGGTTGTTTAAATTTGGAATAGATATGTGTGGTTGGGATATGAAGAATAGAAGGTCATCTGCGTAAGCTGAGAGTTTAAACTCTCTAGTTCCTCTTTGGAATCCATGAATATCTGGAGAAAGGTTTATAGTACGAATTAGGGGTTCAAGGGTCAAAATAAACAAAAGTGGTGATAAGGGACATCCTTGTCTGGTACCATTTCTCAGTGGGAACGGAGAAGATAGGTTGTTGTTAACCTTAACCCTTGCTGTGGGGTTTGAATACAAAATTTGAAGCCAACTCAACATATTCGGTCCCAGACCAATATGCCTACATGTGTGCATTAGGAAATCCCACGCCACTCTGTCGAAGGCCTTCTCCGCATCTGTGGAGAGTATCAGGCCCTCGACAGCAGTGTCCCGTACTCCATGGATCAAGTTTATCGCTTTTATGACACTATCTTTGGCCTCCCTTCCCTGCATGAATCCCACCTGTTCCGGCCCTATGACATGATGTAACAGTGTACTCATTCTGGTTGCCATTATTTTAGTTAAAATCTTTAAATCCAAATTTAGGAGCGAAATTGGCCTATAGCTTGCACAAAGAGTAGGGTCCTTGTCGGGTTTGGGGATGACTGAGATGTGTGCCATCAAAAAATCCCTGGATGGGACATGTTTTCCAAGCATGGAATTCAATGCATTTGTGAGATGAGGCGCTATAGAATCTATATATATTTTATAATACTGGGATGTAAAGCCGTCTGGGCCGGGACTCTTCCCTGTTTTCAATTCTCTTATTGCAGTCTTCGTTTCATCTAATGAAATCATTTTTTCTAAATCATCCAATGCATCTTTCGGCAGAGTTGGTAACCCACTGTTGAACAAGTAGTCCTGAATTAGCTCATCTCGGGATCCTTCCAGCCCTTCGGGTTTTTTCTGCGGTGGGATATGATATAATTTGGAATAGAAGGATCCAAAGCTGTCTGCCATTTTATGTGGGTCTCTTATCAATTCACCATTTTTGCCTTTGATGCAGTGGATGTTATTGTCTAGTTGGGTTTCCTTCAAAGCCCTAGCTAATAGTTTACCACCCTTGTCCCCCTGTTCATAGTAGATTGATTTTTTGAGGAACAGTGACCTTTTAATCTTAAATTGTAGAAGATCATTCAAAGCCTTCCTTTGTGATATCAGTTCTTGCTCTACTTTTTGCGAAGTACTGAGTTTGTGCTGCCCTTCAAGTTCAGAGATTTTCCTTATCAGGGTTTCAGTGAGTTTTTCCCTCTCCTTTTTACATATTGCTCCATGCCTAATGAGCTCTCCTCTGACCACACTCTTGTGTGCTTCCCAGAGCAATAGGGGTGAGATGTCCCCTGAGACATTTTCTTTAAAATAATTTGTTATGGTATTCTGGATATCATCTTGAATGTTTTTTTTCACTAACAATGATGAGTTCAATCTCCATGTGAACTCATTTCTAGATGATGTGTCTAGTATAAGCGAAATGGAGATTGGTGCATGATCCGAAAAGGAAATAATGCCTATGTCAGCATTAGTCAGTTTGAAAAGATCTCTTTGGGTTATGTAGATATGATCTATCCTAGTGTATAGTTTGTGTGGAGCTGAGTAAAACGTGTAATCTTTTACCGTCGGGTTGAGCGCTCTCCATGTGTCAATAAGTGTTAGAGATCTGAGGAGTGTTTTAATTTTTTTAATGATTTTGTATGTGATACAAGATTTACCCGAGGATGTGTCTTGCAATGGGTCTAGGGGCACGTTAAAGTCCCCCCCTAATATTATACATCCTTTTGCATGTTGTTTAAGTTCATCTATGATCAGATTACAGAATGTGATGTGTGCTGTATTTGGGAAGTAGACGTTCGCTAACGTCATTGGGCTTCCGTTGAGGGTTCCTATCAAGAACAAGTATCTACCATCTGGGTCTGATATCTGCTCGTCCAGTTTGAATTTGCAATTCTTATGGAGCAGTATTGTCACTCCTTTTGTTTTGGCTTGAGTATTGGTTGCGTGAAAAGTCTTAGGATAATATCTAGTATTTAATTTGGGTATGTTTTCGCTACGGAAGTGTGTCTCCTGCAAATAAACTATTTGGGCTTTAGATTTTTTAAGCTCATATAAAAGACGACTTCTTTTTTCTGGGATGTTAAGGCCATTTACGTTATGGGATATAACAAAGGGCACCTTGTCTAGTCTCGAATAGGCCATATTGCAATATTTGGGAGGGGGGAGGGTGGGATGGGGGTAAAAAAAAAAAAAAAAAAAAAGAGACAGAAAAGAGAAAAGAGTGAAGCTTAAGGAAAGTAGAGAAAGAGGATACCAAATAGGTAACAACGACCACCTGTGACTATTTAGTCCAGGTGGGATATCAGTTTCAGAGGCTACAGTAGTATAAAATGGCTCCTGCTACACCTTAGAAACGGTGAACAGGCTGCCAGCCTCTGTCTAGGGAACAAATGGTTGGCACATCCAAGAATGACCACTACACTCAAAAGAGAAAACACACCAGGAATTGGAACCAATAATAGGTTCTCCAGGTGTATTAAATCCTACGAGTAAATCAGTCACTCCAGGAGGCCCCCCTACTCCATTTAAAAGAGTAACATTAAACAGTGAAAACAGGTATACTACAAGAAGCATACCTTTAAAATACTTACAGCTTTTTAACAATAAATTGGGTACTTTAGCTGGAAAAAACGGTAACTGAAAGAGAACTCACATTTCGGTACCCCAATCTGCTAGCTCCTGTGAGACCGCATTTTAGCCTGAATACGATGGTAATCTTCCGTTGTGGATACTCGCGTGCACATTATGACAACGATATGGATACATGGAGCACTCGCCCAGTACTCAGCAAGGGGATCCCCAACATTGGATCCGGTAGTGACATTTCTCTATATAAATGTCCGCTAGAGATCATTAGTCACCTTGCGCACGCGAGCAGAACGAGGATAGTTCTTGCATCAACAAAAGAAAACTGTGATATCAAATAAGACTGAAAAAATGTAAAGCACTTATCATTAATAGATGTTTATGAACTAGGGCGTTCAAGGAAGTATATGTCACTACACATCTCTACGTCTCTACTGTAAAGTCCAACACATTCACAGGGATGGTGCCTAAAGACTAATGACTTAATTCACGGTTAATTCTAACTGCATTATGTTAGCATAATAACTGCAGCCATCTGGTTGTGCAGTCGTGTACTACCGTTCCGTCAATCAACAGTTATAAAAGTCATTTCTTATAGTTTAAAGAAGTGTATATAGACAATTAACCTATAAAGAAAACCTTAGCGGTAGAAGATAATGGTGATATCTTAAGAGAGGTTCTCCAGTGCGTTATTCTCATTCTCATTGCTATGGTAATCACAACCCCATTTTTAATGACCAATCGTCATAAATCAAAAAGGAATAGTGGTTTGTAGTCTCCATAGCAGCACGAAACTGGTATAGATGTGAATGTGTCTCAGCTTCTTGTAAGACCATGGATCAAGAAAGTATAGTGGTGCGTAGACTCCGCTGAAATAAGATCATGGTATAGTTATGAATGTGTCTCATCTTCTCAAGTATCAGTACTCCCAAACAGTTGGAGTCATATTTTTGAGTATAGACATCTATTTCTAGGAACAAACTTGAATTCAAGGTAAGGAAAAGTCGTCCTCATCCCGTCTGGGCATGAGCGGAAAGATGTGGTCGATCACCTGTATTCATCACTTATCAAGAATGCGGCCATGTGGGCAGAGGGTGACAAAGTTCATGCAGTACTGTCATTTATGATCTCTTATTCTCGGCGTCCTAGGTGGAGACGAGAATGGATTTCCAGGATCACGGAACTTTTGCCTCTTCCCACTTTTCCCGCCTGGGGTCCGCGATGGAGAGGGGTTAGGGGTTTTTTGGTTACCCATAGGATCTGGAGGGAGCAAAAATTCGGCATACCAATCTGGAAGAGATATTGGCTCAAGGTGTAAGGATTCACAGAAGGCTGGCAGATCATCCGGGGTTTTGAGCATATATTGTCTGCCCCCTGAGCTGGCCTGAAGGGCAAAAGGAAATTTCCAGCGGTACGGTATATGCTTAGCCTGTAAAATTTCCAGTAGTGGTTTCAGTGCCCTTCTGTTTTTTAGCGTGATAGGGGACAGATCTTGGAATAAGAGGATTGGTTGCTCGTTAAAGATGATCTGATCATTTTGGCGTGCCTGTTTTAGAATCTCTTCTTTCAAAGGATGACTGCTTAGACAGCATATGATGTCTCGAGGAGGGGTATTGTCAGGTGCTTTGGGTCTTAGGGCCCTGTGTGCTCTGTCAAAATCAATTGGAGATTCCGCGGGTCTGCTTAAGAGTCCGTTAAAGATCGAGCATAGGGCTGGTTTCAATCGATCACTATCAACCTCTTCTGGTACCCCTCGCACCCTGATGTTATTTCGTCTACCCCTGTTGTCCAGGTCTTCTAGTTGACGATTCATCATAATTAGATGTGATGAATGTGAGTTGGTCACCTCCTCAAGCCGTTGTATAGCTCTGTCTCTTGACCTACCGGCCTTCTCTCCAACTGCCATTTGTTCCTTAATCCCCATAATGTCAGTCTTAAGGTCAATTAGTGCTGCAGCAAATGACCCCTTGATGTCTGCTGCGATGGCAGTCATATCATTGAAAGTCAATGTGCGGTCCGGTCTAACACAGTCACTTCCCAGGTCTTCTGACGCGGCCAACGACTCTAGATCATCATCTTCTTCCCCTGTTGGGGCCTGGACTTGTGCTGTTTTGGAATTTGCCATTTTATTTTTGCTCTTAAACTGAGTCTTGAATAGATCTGGTATAACCTTACTACCCTCTGATTTTCGGGACCTTAGTTGTTTTGAGTGTAGTCCAGGCTTTGAGAGCTTGCCCATTTCAGGAGCGAGTTGTTATAGATAAAGCTGTATTGCCGTGGAGCAGGAGGGCCACCAGCGGAATCGCTCTAGCAGGCGGCCATTCTGTTTGTGTGCCAAGCCACGCTCCCACACGTCATGTATGTAAAAAGTAAAGTCTTATGTCCCTTTAACCGTATTAGTGCGTGCTGCTAATGAAAGGGTTTCTATGATATTGAGGTAGTTTTGCAGTACACTGGGGGCCAGTCAAACAGTGTAACAAGGACCAATTCAGCTTAGAGGGCGGGGATGATTGTGGCAGAGTATGGGTTAAATGTTCAGTGTCTCTTATATGGAGTAAAGCTGTGCTTGAAGGATATGAACAGTCTGCTTTAAGCCGTGTTGTATCCACTGACTCCTTTAGGGTGGCAGATGGTGCGGCCTGTAGTGAGCTCCTGAATCACAACTGGAGTATCTGAGTGGGGTAGTGGATGGCAGTATTGTTGGGGGATGTCTGAGAGTTGGTTGGAGTGCTCAGTACCACCATGCTAGGGTTAATTAAATCACTTGTGCATGCTAGAATGCTCCTCCTCAGGCAAGGCCCCAGGCTCAGGTAATGTCTAGGCCGCAAGCACAAAGCCCCTCTGTTCGGCCTTCCAACTGGTCTAGGAGGGTCTGGCTGGGACTTGTAGTCCTTCAGGTGCACTTTGCTGGAGTGTGCTGGCCACTGGTGGGGAGAGGGATGCCGCCGAACGGCTCCGGGCCTAGGCCAAGATGGCGGTCGCGGCCGTGGAGGAAGGAGTCGGCACTAAGTCCTGGGGCCCCCACTGAAAAGATCCCGGGCTGTGTGTGGTGTTGATGCCTACCTCCTTCCCCGATGACTCGGTCCCGTACTGCGTGGACGGTGTCGGCGCTCGCGGCCAGATGCCGCCGTACTCGAGTCCGCGGCTTCTGGTCCGGCCTAGGCCGCAAATGTCGATCCTCCACGAATGGTCCGAATTTAAAAATTTTTGGCCTGGTATGATGTCCAGGGGTTGTGGAAGCTCGATGGGCACTTTTGAACTCCGTCGGTGTAGGCGAATCCGAGGATTACCTCGGATTCACTCAAGGGATCGGCGGAGCTCTTGACTTCCACTTCTGCCTCGGTCCCCTTCCGGTCACGCCCCCCTCAATAGGGTTTAGGTCTGGAGACATGCTTGGCCAGTCCATCACTTTTACCCTCAGCTTTTTTCGCAAGGCAGTGGTTATGTTAGAGGTGTTTTTGGGGTCATTATCATGTTGGATTACTGCCCTGCGGCCCAGTCTCTGAAGGGAGGGGATCATGCTCTGCTTCAGTATGTCACAGTACATGTTGACATTCATGGTTCCCTCAATGAACTGTAGCTCCCCAGTGCCGGCAGCACTCATGCAGCCCCAGACCACGACACTCCCACCACCATGCTTGATGGTAGACAAGGCACACTTGTCTTTGTACTCCTCACCTGGTTGCCACCACACATGCCTAACACCATCTGAACAAAACAAGTTTATCTTGGTCTCATCAGACCACAGGACATGGTTCCAGTAATCCATGTCCTTAGTCTGCTTGTCTTCAGAAAACTGCTTGCGGCCTTTCTTGTGCATCATTTTTAGAAGAGGCTTCCTTCTGGGACGACAGCCATGCAGACTAATTTTATGCAGTGTGCCGCGTATGGTCTGAGCACTGACAGGCTGGCCCCCCACCCCTATAACCTTTGCAGCAATGCTGGCAGAACTCATACATCTATTTCCCAAAGACAACCTCTGGATATGACGCTGAGCACGTGCACTCAACTCCTTTGTCGACCATGGATGGCGAGGTTTGTTCTGAGCGTAAACTGTCCTGTTAAGCCACTGTATGGTTTTGGCCACCGTGCTGCAGCTCAGTTTCAGGGTCTTGGCAATCTTCTTATAGCCTAGGCCATCTTTATGTAGACAAACTTTTTTTTTTTTCAGATCCTCAAAGAGTTCTTTGCCATGAGGCGCCATGTTGAACTTCCAGTGACCAGTATGAGAGAGTGAGAGCGATAACACCAAATTTAACCCACCTGCTCCCCATTCACACCTGAGACCTTGTAACACTAACAAGTCACATGACATCGGGGAGGGAAAATGGCTAATAGGGCCCAATTTGGACAATTTCATTTAGGGGTGTACTCAACGTTTGTTGCCAGCGGTTTAGACATTAATGGCTGTGTGTTGAGGTATTTTGAGGGGACAGCAAATTTACACTTTTTACAGACCTAAACCCTATTGAGCATCTGTGGAGCATCCTCAAACGGAAGGGGGTGGAGCACAAGGTCTCTAACATCCACCAGCTCCGTGATGTCATCATGGAGGAGTGGAAGAGGACTCCAGTGGCAACCTGTGAACCTCTGGTGAACTCCATGCCCAAGAGGGTTAAGGCAGTGCTGGACGATAATGGTGGCCGCACAAAATATTGCCACTTTGGGCCCAATTTGACGTTGTCACTTAGGGGTGTTGCCAGTGGTCTAGACATTAATGACTGTGTGTTGAGTTATTTTGAGGGGACAGCAAATTGACACTGCTACAATGTAAAGTAGTGAGTGTACAGCTTGTATAACAAAGTGTCATTTCTTCAGTGTTATCACATGAAAAGATATAATAAAATATTTACAAAAATGTCAGGGGTGTACTCACTTTTGTGGGATACTGTATATCGCAGCTGAATGTAAGAAGAAAGAGATAGCCTCAATATCAAACTAAAGGCAAATAATCCTCGTATTGAAAAGCAGATGGGAACTATTACATATAGGCTGGACAACTGCAGCCTGTAAGGTGATTGAGTGAACACTAAGAACTAGAGGAGGAATGAAAATAGTTAGACCTGGTGGTCTAAGATAGAAGGAAGATTTGAGCAACAAGTCACAAAAATGAATGTCTACCTAACAGAGCCAAGTGTGTCAGAATTTCTGTTCACTATCATAGTGAGTGGAGGTGATGTCCTCCATAGGTAGAGTGTCATGAATTCTGGAGAACCACTGGCCATCAAATGTCGCTACTGCGCTGTTCACTGTTCTCCTTGCCTCCGCTCAACCTGTACCAAGATGGCCACCTCTATACAGGGCCCAGTGCTGAATAAGGCCATAAGATGAGGAGGAGAGTGCCACTATGCCATTTACACCTCCAACAGACAATGTTACCGTACATAGTGTACCAATGTACCTAATATAGAGACCGCTTTGGAGAAATGAATTTGATAAGTATTACATATATCTGTATCTATTTGGGATGTTGAAGCTTTGATCAAGTTTTGATTATAGAGCTTATATGGACTGTTCCACCACACTTTTGGGGGAATCAAGTTGAGTCCCCATAAGTGCAATATCCTGTTTTGATCTACAGTGCGAGGGGGGCTGTCAAAGTACTTATTGACATTTTCTGGCAGAACCATGCAAGCAAAGCTAGCTGGTTGATATTCTACAAAGCTTCGACCAGGAGCCCCCTCTAGACCACTGCAACTGTATGAGCTTTCTATCCATATCGGCATTTATTATGGAGGTAATCCCATTTAGTAACATTGTTACATTAGTAAGTTTGGATTTATAACTATCTTACTTTCTTCAATTCCAAATGGCGGACTCATCAAATGTGATTACCTGAATATGTGATTACTTAATCCTTGGGCTGGAACATCCTATGTCTATATGACCCTTTAGGATCATTAGGTCACTATCATGGATGAGCGAGTTTGGGGTGGAGGAACTTGACTGGCCTGCACAGAGTCCTGGCCTCAACCCGATAGAACACCTTTGGGGTAAATTAGAGCGGAGACTGAGCCAGGCCTTCTCATCCAACATCAGTGCCTGACCTCAGAAATGCTCTTCTGGAAGAATGGTTCTTAAAAGCTGTCAGTTAAAAAATGGATGCACTCACATGTTTGACAAATGATTCTGGGCATATCAGTAGCCTCCTCTCCTATATGGCCTCTTAAGGTCAAACAGGGGGGTCTGATCGATGCTCCTGTGTAGGGATGATCGAACAGTTCGGGTCGACCATCGTTTCGACCCGAACATTGGGTGTTCGAGGTTCGGCCGAATTTAGAACTTTTTGCTGAAAAAGTTCGGAATTCGGCAACCAGAACCGACCAAAATGCAATGGTTCAGGAAATGGGCTTTAAAAGCCAGTGATTGGACCAGAACCATTAGCAAAAGCCAATTGAGGGGGCAGGTGAATGCTAGCAGTGTTGGGGTAGTTACTCAAAAAATGTAACTAGTTACTTCTGTAAATTGTAATGAGATTACTTTACTAGTTACTGCATTTGAAAAGTAACTTCACTACTTATTACTTTACTTTCCTCTTTCTTAATTGACCGTGTAGAAGAAGATACATGACACTCTTTCTGCATAGAGTTTATTGTATAAACACAGGCTTTGGGAAACATGAGAACAAAACCTGAAAAAAACAGAATAAAACATAAAGTGCAACAAAAAGTCATAAACTTCATCCCTCTCTATTCTTCCAAATAACAATTGTATCGCATGGCTTGGGTAACGCAGGAAAGCGCGTTCCTATAGTCTAGTAAAGTAGTGTAGTTACTTCCTATAGCCTAGTAAAGTAGTGTAGTTACTTCCTATAGCCTAGTAAAGTAGTGTAGTTACCAATATTAGTATTGTAACTAGTTACTTTACTTAGTTACCAAAAAAAGTAATGTAGTTACTGTAATCAGTTACTTTGTAACTAGTTACCCTCAACACTGAATGCTAGGAATGTGATTGGAGTGACTAGGGGGTCCATAGTCCAATCATTAGTGAATACGCCCCCAGTATATAAGATACCCCGCCAAATTCCTAGCATTGTTAAACAGGAACATGGAAGAGAGTGGAAGCAGTTCTGTTAATTTTACTTTAAAAGTGTCATTTAGCATTTATTAGTGTGAGGAAAGGGATATCTAGTGGAGTTAGGGTGCTCTTTTAGAATTTAGTTAGATGCAAAAATTTAGTTTCTGTAGGGAAAGTGTGAAGTGTCAGGGTGACCGTAATGTAGTGTAGGGTGAACTGACTGCTATGGCAGGGTGACCAAACCCTTCCATATCAGGATGACCGCTATAGAGAAAAGCTAGTTTCTCTGAAGTCACTTTCGCTGCAGTAATATGGCTTTGCCCCTGTCAGCTTGCTTTTTGGCTGCAGGCGTCTATAGGGATTTTTTGAGCACATGTTTGGAGTCAGGCATGACATCTGAACATGTGTATAGGGGGTATATATACACACCCATGTATGTATATATATACACCTGCACATATATAGGTGTGAAAGGAGCAGAAAACACTACTTGCGCTAATGAAATAATTAACACCAATATAGTTACGCTCCTATCACACCTATATATGTCTAGGTGTATATATACATATAAGTATGTGTGTATATATAACCGTATACACAAGTTCAGATGTTTTGCCTGCCTCCAAAGAACCCAAGAAAATGCCCAAAAAAACGCTAGCGTAAAAAAAAAAACGCCCAGGTGTGTTGTTGCAGGCATTTTTTTGGGGTTTTTGGAGGCAGGCAAAACATCTGAACTTGTGTATAGTGGTATATATACACACATACTTATATGTATTTTACACTTAGACATATATAGGTGTTATAGGAGCTGAGCCATATTAGCGTAAATGATTTCATTAGCGCAAGCATATATTTCTGCTACTATCACACCTATATATGTCTAGGTGTATATATACATATAAGTATGTGTGTATATATACCCGTATACACAAGTTCAGATGTTTTGCCTGCCTCAAAAGACCCCAAAAAATGCCCAAAAAAACGCTTGCTACTAAACCGGCAAGGTGTGAAAAGAGAGAAGCCACTAACCTGTTCTATAAGTGACCTAATACAAACGATCTTTTTTTTATGGTTCTGGACATGCTACAGAGCTGAAACTTCACAGGTACACGTTTTAGACCCCCCAGATACTAAATCCAAAGAATTTTTTTTTTTTTTTAATTTTTTTCAATAATTGGCTCTCTATCAAAAATGAAAATTTTTAAGAACTTTTTTTTGTGTGATTAATAGTCCCTGGGGTATGACCAAGGACCCTAGGCACTTTTGGGGGCATTTATTGGGTTTTAGGGCTTCAAAATGGTGTTTTTTGATTACCGAAGTTCGGGTCCCATTGATTTCAATGGGGTTCTGAAATCCGGGCCGACATTTCGGGAAGTTCGGATGTTCTGGCCGAACCGAACTTTTGAAAAGTTTGATCATCCCTACTCCTGTGTCCTCGCGAGATGATAATCCCCTCCTGGTCTCCTGTGAAAGCTGTCCGCCTCGGCGTCTCCAGCTTGTGTGCCTGCGCCCGACCAGGCTTGCACGGTCACCACCGCGCATGCGCGTGCCAACCCAGCCGAAGGACCGGTGAAAACAGGGAAGTCACGATAGATAGGAGAGAGGAGCAACGTCAGTCCAGGCCGTTGCTATGATGATGTGTTTTGGAGGCGTGGCTTCCCTCTTCAGGTCACACCTACACCCAGGCCCAATGGCATTTTATATGTACTGGCCCCTCCCCCTCCCCTCAACTTAAAGAGGCCATGACAGGAGAGGCCCCATAGCTTGGGAAAATGAGCAGGCATTTACAGGTAGCCATAATTACAAAAACAACACATAATGTCATTTAAAAATTATTTTAAAAATGCCTTAAAAACTTTCTGAATAAATATGAAAAAAAAAACCTCTAAAAGGTTTTTTCAGGCACACCATTAATCCAAATATATATAAAACCTATATATATTTTTACATTTTATATATATTTTTATATTTTATATTTTATATATATATAAATTTTTACATTATATATATATATATATATATATATACACACACACACACACACACACATATATATATATATATATATATATATATATATATATATATATATATATATATATAAAGATGCATAAAATATTATTTATCCAATTGTCTAAAAAAAAAAAACAATTGGGGATTTTAACAAAATTTTAATCAAATATAAGCACAGGCTCAAAGGTCATTTTACACCGCAAACTAAACAAATCATGAACTTATATAAGGGTATTTACTTCCAACTCTTCATTCAATCCCCCAGGTGACATGGAATTCAAAGTAAAAATCCAACCGAACCGTCCTTCCCACATAGAACAAACCACATGGGCACCTCAATCCATAAATCACAAATTGAGTACTACAGCAGATGAACTGCCTGATGTTGAAAACCCGACCATCCCCCAAGCAGAAACTTTTCTTCCCATGGTCCATAAACGCACTAGCCTTAAATCGTATTGATTTACATTTGTAAGGCCCTGACATGTTCAGGAACATAAAAATGTCCTTTACTCGTCGTGGTGTACCCTTGATCTTACTCGGTGCCACCATGCTCTTCACATTCTTGGCATGCCTAAACACAACTTTGGGCTTTTTTGGGAGTATACGATGGAGAGACGTGTCCTGTTCTAAAATGGGCCAGTGCTTCCCGGTGGCCCTTTTGATGGCCCAATGCTGGTCATTGAACCCAGTGATAAACATAATGTCTCCTGGGCCCCTGGCCAACATATTGGACCTCTTACTCTCACAGCCATCCCTATAATGGTCTCTTGCCTTCTGGACATGCTCTCTTTCATACCCTTTTTTCCGTAAATTTGATAATAAGGACCTCTGCTTGGGAGAGATATTCTTGAGTATCCATGCAATTTTTACGCAACCGAAAGAACTGGCTGAAGGGGATGTTTTCTTTCCACTTAGGGAGGTGACAGCTCCTTCGGTGTAAGTAGGAATTGCCAGCAGTTTCCTTGAAATGTGTTCTGGACACTATATTCCCACCCTGAGTCCAGGACAGTTCAAGATCCAAAAACACCATGGACACCGCATCAACAACATGCGTGAACTTGATGCCAAATTAATTGGCATTACAGTAGGATACACACCTATCCACTGCATCCAATGAACTGTCCCAAATGATGATCACATCATCAATATAGCGCCTATAATACACAAGATGTTTGGCAAAGGGGTTCTGGGTCCAAATATTGTACTTCTCCTAGAAACCTATAAAGATTTGTGCTAGAAGGGCCGATTTTTTTGGGGGGGGAGGGGGGATTTTAGCAGAGGGGCAGGATGGGCATTTTTGCTTAGGGAGTAAACATGCAGATTCGTGTACATTTTTTTTTTTTTTTTTTGGGGGGGGGGGGGATTTTTGCTGACACATAATGCTCATACATCTTGGGGGAGCGCAGTTTGGCATGTTTGGCCTGGGCTCTAGGTAACCTTGTCCCAGGACTGTCAGCCAGAGTTTAAACTAATCTCTATGTGTTGTTTGGACCAACTTCATTCCAAGACCAAGACACTCACACGGACTAAATCTCAGTGGTGTAAATCAGTGGTTCTTGAGACGAGAGCCCAGTAAATTTTTCCAAAACTTTTCATACACCATCAGTAAAAAAAAATGATTATACTCATACTGTAAAAGTATGGGAATCTACTAAATCCTGCTCATTCAATGTTTTAGCCGTAGAGACAAATTATAAAGCATTGACGAGATGGTACCTTGTTCCCTCTGGAGTGGCCCGTTATAACCCATTGAGCCCACGTTCCTGCTTCCAAAACTGTAGACAGACAGCAGGGGCCCCAGGGTAAGTACAACCCAGAAGCCCACTGTGCAGCGACTTGGGCCCCTCCCCCTCTTCCCTGCCTCCTCCCAACCCACATTCCAAGCTGAAGCTCCACTCAAGGTACTCTCTGCTCTCTGGGCAAGTTGGGCTGGACAGCGCCTGCTGCACAGACTCTGGGTTCCAGAACTGGCCGACAAGGGGCAGCTGGGGGCTGCAAGGGGGGGACGGGGCAGCTCGGTCAGGGCTGGCCAGGGAAGCTGCTCAGACACGGCATACACAAACCATGTGGAGGGAGGGGGGGAGGCGGCCTGCTTTCTGTCCTTATACTCATCCTCATCCTCATCCTGCGCTGTGTAGTACACAAGTGGGGAATTTTTATTCATCTTCGACAGAAAGAGGCATGTCTGTGGTGGAAGCAGTGTGGAAGTGGCATAACTAGAACCTTGTTGGGCATCTATCAAATGTTCCCTGAATTCTTGGACATCCTTTGAAAACACTAACTGTGCATTTTGCCACCCAATACACCCTCCTTAA
The DNA here is from genome assembly GCF_965119305.1 of Pelophylax lessonae. Lineage (NCBI taxonomy): Eukaryota > Metazoa > Chordata > Amphibia > Anura > Ranidae > Pelophylax > Pelophylax lessonae. The sequence goes on from NC_138768.1 coordinate 875,539,918, forward strand.
TCTTAAGTCCCCAGGGATAAGTAAGAATGCTTTCAAGCTACTGCTGTATATACTTACTGCTACAAAGCAAAGGATTGATAGAGCATGGCAAATATCCACTCTACCTATAGGTGACACCAAGGCCAGGGTTAACTCTATTCTTTTGCATGAAAAGCTGCAGGTGAAGCTCCTGGATAAAGTCAAATACTTTTGGGTCACAAGATCTGCTACTCTCACAATTAAATGGAACTACCCACGAATCTTCCTCTTCCCCTATCTATCCATGCACCTCATCCATGCTGTCCATGCTGCAGCTGCAGCATTGACCAAGATATAATTTTCTTCAGCCCCGCAATTCTGTGACCTGTAAAAGTAATCTGAGAGGCTAAGGAGGGGCTGGATTACTTTTACTGATGGGAAAAGGGGATCCCACCGCCTTCCGCCTTAATCTGGCTCTCCCGTGCAATCAGGAAGCCCTGTAAAGATGCATCTAGGGGCATCCTGCTCCTGAGACACAGTGGAAGGAATGGATGGTGTTCCTTCCACTGTGTGGCATCAGAAACTGTAAGCGATGAGGATTAAGAGCCGGTTCACACTGGGGCGACTTGTCAGGCGACCTGGTCGCCTGACAAGTCGCCGTGGGTCGTCTGCCATAGATTAGCACAGGACCCGTTCTAATAGGAGCGACACAAGTCGCTCCGACTTAGAAAAAGGGTCCTGTACTACTTTGGGGCGACCTGGAGCGACCTGCATTGACTTCAATGATATGAAGTCCGTGCATGCCGCTCCGAGGTCGCGGTGCGAGCAGGTCGCCCGGGCAAGTCGGGTCGCTCCTATGTGAACCGGCTCTTAGTCACTTCCAGGATCTGCCTGTTGTTTACCTGCCATTACTGGCTTAGGAAAGCTTTCGATTGAAAAGATCCGACTTTGATCACAAGCTTTCAAGGGCAGAGGAGAAATATAGGGTCTTCTACCCCAAGTGTCTCAGTAAGACCTCAGATGTCTCAGTAAAGAGGACTTTTCACTGCTCGATGGTATCACAAGAGATGTTTACATTGAATGACCTGACCAAATAACAGAGTGGGCAACGACTTGGCAAATGAGGCTTAATGTGGAGAAGTGTAAGGTTTTGCACTTGGGGACTAAAAACATAAAAACACAATACACTTTAGGGGGAGAACCTTTGGGGGAATTAAAAATGGAGAAAGATCTGGCAGTCTTGGTTTATGATAGATTAGGCAATAGCATGCAATGTCAAGCGGCAGCTTCCAAAGCCAGAAGAATATTAGCGTGCATAAAGGGATGTATTCCAGAGATAAGACTATAATCCTTCCACTTTATAAAACTCTGGTCCGACCGCATCTGGAGTACTCTGTCCAGTTCTGGTCTCCAGTCCTCAGGAGGGATGTGATGGAGCTGGAGAAAGTCCAGAGAAGGGCAACTAAACTAATTAGGGGATTGGAGGACCTTAATTATGAAGAGCGTCTGCAATCGCTTGATTTATTCTCCCTGGAGAAGAGACGCCTGAGAGGGGACATAATAGCAATTTATAAATACCTCAATGGTGATCTCAGCATAGAAAAAAAGCTATTCAGTCGCAAGGATTGCATGAGGACTCGAGGACATACAATGCGAATAGAGGAGAAGCGTTTTAACCTCAGGCAACGTGGGGGGTTCTGTTAGGGCTACAAGATTGTGTCTCTACCACAAGAGGTGGTTTCTGTGGGGAGTATGGCTACTTTCAAAAGACTCTTAGACGTACATCTCAAGGATCAGAACATTCAGGGCTATGTGAGATGATTACATCCACACACACCTACACAGGTTGAACTGGATGGACTATTATCTTTATTCAACCTCAACTACAATGTAACTATCTAGGAAAGGTGCGTACATAAACAAAGCCTATATATGCACTAGCAGCGCTAATCAGCCCTTAGACCAAGGGCGGCGAATATATTGCTAAATTGATTGCAAGTATGATCCTGATCAATAATGTTCATAAAAAGCTGGTCATGCAAAAAATGGTGAAACCAAAGTCTCTTTCCCCGATGGAACCAGGTGGGAATGGTGTGGAATAGACACAGGATATTCTCCTTCACTTTCACCACAACAGCCACCAAGAGCCTTCACCACACTGCCGTGCTCCCCCCTAGGCAGTAAACACGTACCCTAAATGATTAGGTTAAGCGCTTTGAACAAAACCAGTGTTCCTCCACTATCCAATGGCGATCCACCTTTTATTCTCGGTACCAGCTGGTTGAATGGAAATCAGCGCCTCCTCATTTTACTTGCTGTCAGTGTCCATTCAGTTCCCCCTGCATTGCTGGCTCCCTCTGCTCCCTCCAACTATGTAACATTGCTTGTGATAGCAATAAAAAAATAAAAATAAAAAACTTAAAGAAACTGTTTAACCACTTAAGCCCCGGAGGATTTGGCTGCTTAAAGACCAGGGGGTATTTTGCGATTCGGCACTGCGTGACTTTAACGGACAATTGCGCGGTCGTGCGACGCTGTACCTAAACGAATTTGACGTCCTTTTTTTCCCACAAACAGAGCTTTCTTTTGGTGGTATTTGATCACCTGTGCACTATAAACAAAAAAAAGAGCGTCAATTTTGCAAAAATAACAATATTTTTCACATTTTTTTATATGAAATTCCCCAAAAAAAATGTAAAAATCTAAATTTTTTAACATTTTCGGCCAATTTGTTTTATGCTACATATGTTTGGTAAAAAAAAACGCAAAAAGCGTATTTTGATTGGTTTGCGCAAAAGTTATCGCGTTTGCTAACAAAGGGAAAGATTTTTGTCATTTTTGTTGTTTTTTTTTTTTAACGCATAATGGTGGCGATCTGCGATTTTTTTTGCGGTACTGCGACATTGGGGCGGACAGATCGTACCCTTGACTGACATTTTTGACACTTTTGGGGTTACCAGTGACATTTCTACAGTAATCAGTGCTATACATATGCACTGTTACTGTAAAATGACACTGGCAGTGAAGGGGTTAACTTTATTGGAGAGGGAGGGGCTGTGTGTGTCCCTAGGGGCGTGCTTTCTACTGTGATTGGCTGTGGCTTGATCTGTAGGAACAATGATCAATGGTCCTACATAGTAGAACCGTATGATCAGTGTACCTACACAGGGGAGAATGACAGGCGGCTTGTTTACATTAGCCACCTGACTTTCTCCCTCTCCCCCGACGATCGCTGAGTGACCGGCGGACATCGGGTCCGCCGGTCACACGCGCGGGGGGGGTCCGTGACCGCGTGGGAGCGGGAGCGCGCTCGCTCCCCAGAGCCTCACAGGCTAGTGACGTACCCCTACGTCACTCTGCCTGTGAGGGGCTGACCGCCGCAGTATATAGTCGTGCGGCGGTCGGCAAGCGGTTAAAAATAAAAAAATTCAAATAAAACATAAAAAAATAAAGCACCTCTGTCCGTCCTTGCATGCACACAAATGGGAATGCACAGGACGGTCCTGGGTGAATATGTAAACGATGATTGCAACACACATGTGAGGTATCGCCACAAACATCAGTGTGAGAGCAATGCTTCTAACTCCAGACCTCTTCTGTAAACTGGTAACCTGTAAAGGCTTAAATAAATGGGGGAGGGGTATTGCGCTACAAGGGGATGGTGGTACGTTCGCAGAAAATTAGCATCAAATTACTATATGTCTGGTGATCAATAAATAATTATAAATAAATAAAACTATAAAGTGTGCAGTAATCAATATTAAATAAACCTTATGAATATCTTAGCCCCCGTTCACACTAAGGCGACCTGTGAGGCGACCTGTGAGGCGACCTGGTCGCCTCACAGGTCGCCGCAGGTCGCCTCCCATAGGGAAGCTGCGGACCCGTTCTAATAGGAGCGACACAAGTCGCTCCGACTTAGAAAAAGGGTCCGGAGCTTCTTTGGGGCGACCCGGAGCGACCTGCATAGACTTCAATGTTATGAAGTCCGTGGCGGCCGCTCCGAGGTCGCGGCGCGCTGCTCGCACCGCGATCTCGGAGGTCGCCCCGGGAAGTAGCGTTGCGTGTATGTGAACCGGCGCTAAAACATGATCCTAGTGCATATATCTACAAATACACATGTGATGGGTCATAAATAAATCAACATAAATTTAAATATTAAATATAAAATATTCAACAAAAGTGCTCTGTGCTCCTAACTGTATATAGATGAGTGATAGTCTCTCAATATCCAGTGTTAGCTTAAAGTGTTTAGTTGTCCAAATTAAACTTCATCAAAAATGGGGTGAAATTCTTCTACATCCAAGTGATGATCCGCCACCATACACCGTGAAAAACAAAGCAGGGTGATTTTCTGCTCCTAATCACCCTTCTGGGTGTGCTAGCCGCTCACCTTCAATTAGATAATATTGTGCCTTTATTATTATAATCCTTGGATCCTCCTCTCCTTCCTCTTTACTCTCTATCCTCTCAAAGTGGTACTTGGTTTCAGTCTCTGGATCAGGGTATCCCTCCTCACACCGGGGTCCCAGATATCTCAAATAAAAGTACTCACATAGTGCAGTATTGCCATAGACTTCAAACATTTATTAGAATAAAAACACACTTACAAACAACTGTGGTTTCTCCGCTTGGTTTAACCTCTTTACCACTAAGCCTATTTTTGACACTTTTTGTTCACAAGTTAAAACCAGTATTTTTTGCTAGAAAACTACTTAAAACCCCCAAACATTATATATATTTTTTTTAGCAAAGACTCTGGAGAATAAAATGTCGGTCATTGCAAAATTTTTGGTCACGCGGTATTTGCGCAGCGGTCTTTAAAACGCCATTTTTTTGGAAAAATTTTGAAAAATCACATTTCACTGCATTTAAAAAATAATAAACAGTAAAGTTAGCCCATTTTTTTTGTATATTGTGAAAGATGATGTCACGCCGAGTAAATAGATACCCAACATGTTACGGTTTAAAATTGCCCCCCCCCCCCCCGTGGGATGGCGACAAACTACGGTCAATAGAGATCTCAATCTGCGACGCTTTAAATTTATTTAACGGTTACCAGTTTAGAGTTAGAGTGTAGCTCTTTTTTTTAAGTTATTGCCCACGCTCTGGCAATTGCGGCGATACCTCACATGTGTGGTTTGAACAGCAATTTAATTCGCGGCTCGACTTGCGTATACGTTTTTTTATTGCTCTCACAAGCAATGTAAACATCCCTTGTGACACCAATATGTAGTGACAGGTACTCTTTATGGAGGGATCGAGGGTCTAAAAGACCCCAGACCCCTCCACTACACTTCCCTGTATGCAAAACGCCGAAAACGGCATTTTTGCATACAGTCGTTTTTCAAATCTGCCGCCTTTTGCAGCACAGTAACGTCATGGACGCCGCCTCCGGGTTACGTCATCGGAGACATGATCAATGCCATTTCCGGCATTCATCGGGACTCCATCCAGCCGGCGGACGTGTTGGCTGGGTGCTCGGGGCTCCCGGTGGGACGGGAGCCCCGGGCAAAGCCACGGAAGGCGGCGGAAGGGGGGGGACGTCCCCTCCCACCCCCCGGGTAACGATCGAGCGGCTCCCGAGCCACATCGGTCGTTACCAATGGAAAGCCGACCGTCGGCTTCAAACCACGGTAGCGGGATGATGCCTCTAGCTAGAGGCATCATCCCGGTATAACCCAAAAAAGTCAGCCGACGTAGATCTACGTGGCTAGACGTTAAGTGGTTAAGGTACAGGGAATCGCGGACCTACTTCCACAAACAAACGTCACTTCTGGCTCTGACCCTACGCGTGTTGTCACGTCCGCCTTATTTAGGGTGTCGCCTATGGGAATTTTTAGGTATGGTAGTTTAAAACTGCATCTGTCTGTGCAACTGTGCCAAAGTGTGACATGTTTAGTATCTATTTACTTGGTGTAACATCATATTTTATCTTTTACCAAAAATGGGGTATTATATTGTATTCTTGTGCATTAAAGATTTATGTTGAAATTGAAAAAATTACTTTCAGGCATCACAAAGATTCTGTTTGAGGAAATAGAAGACAACTGAATGCCCTTGGACAAGGCCACTATATGAGATTATATATGGATATCCAAAAGCAACAATGGAACATAAACACACAGACAAGTGCTGAAGAGGTCTAACATTCTTCTCCATGACTGGGCTTGTGGACACTCCATTTACAAAACCCATGTGTTGAGAGATCACTGAAAGGAGAATACAGTAAACCCCCCTCCATTGCGGGGGTTACGTTCCGGACCCAGCCGCGAAAAGTGAAATTCCGCGAAATAGAAAAACCCTATTAAAATGCATTGTAGGCATATTTTTTTTACTGTCACTGTACGTGTAGAAGCATTTTAAGGTCTTTAAATGAGTTTCTATTGTTTTAAAAGTGTGTTTAAACACATAAAAGATACTAAGAGACATAGCAAGAGCTATGGAAACACAAAAATATTTCATTTTTAATGATTTATATAGTAAAATAACATTACAGAAAAAACACAAATTACCGGGACCGCAAAAACTGAACCGCGATGGAGCGGGGGATTACTGTATGTCACCTTTTAGCTGTGAGGCAATCTAATGAGGGTGACATGGTTCTCCAATGTGTATTAGAATTACTGCTGTATGATAGACATCACGTTTACAAAACCTTAACTGAAGAACATCACGTAGTGGTTCTCTAAACTCTTTTTCAGTGTTATAGCTGTGTATCTCCTCAAAATTCAGACAAACTAATGTAGCGCACCCCCTTAACCACCTAAGTCCCGGAGGATTTGGCTGCTCAAAGACCAGGGCTTATTTTGCGATTCGGCACTGCGTGACTTTAACGGACAATTGCACGGTCGTGCGACGCTGTACCCAAATGAAATTGACGTCCTTTTTTTTCCCACAAACAGAGCTTTCTTTTGGTGGTATTTGATCACCTGTGCAATTTTTATTTTTTTGCGCTATAAACAAAAACCGAGCGTCAATTTTGAAAAAATAATATTTTTCACATTTTTTTTATATGAGATTCCCCAAAAAAAATGTAAAAATCAAAATTTTGGAACATTTTAGGCCAATTTGTTTTCTGCTACATATTTTTGGTAAAAAAAATTGCAATAAGCGTATTTTGATTGGTTTGCGCAAAAGTTATAGCGTTTACTAACTAAGGGAAAGATTTATGTCCTTTTTGGTGTTTTTTTTTTTAACTAGTAATGGCGGCGATCTGCGATTTATTTTGCGGGACTGCGACATTGCAGCGGACAGATTGGACCCCTGACTAACATTTCTGACACTTTTGGGGGTACCAGTGACATTACTACAGTAATCAGTGCTATACATATGCACTGTTACTGTAAAAATGACACTGGCAGGGAAGGGGTTAACTTTATTAGTGATCAAGGGGTTAAATGTGTCCCTAGGGGCGTGCTTCTAACTGTCAAGGGGCGTGGCTTTTGATGTAACCACAGAGACATACGATCCTACATAGCAGGATCGTATGATCTCTGCTGTTACACCAGGGAGAATGACAGACGGTTGTGTTTATATCAGCCGCCTGCCTTTCTCCCTCTTTACCGGGAGATCGCGAGTGACCGGCGGACATCAGAGCCGCCGGTCACTCGCGCGGGTATCCCTGTGAACGAGCGGGGGTGGGAGCGCGCCTCCGGCGGCACGCACTCGCCCCTATTGGCTCGCGGACGAGTGATGTACCGGTACGTCACTTTGCCCAGGAGGGGCTGACTGCCGTCGTATATGTACTGGCGGCGGTCGGCAAGTGGTTAAAGGCTGCAGCCAGGAACACCAAATTTTCACAGCACATAGTCAGAGAACAGTCAGTAACTTTGTTGTTTTTTTTTTTTTATTGTGGGTAATAAACTTGGATGGGAATAGGGGTATTATGGGATGGCCTCTTGACTTTAGAACAAACTCCTACCGGATACTGGTTCAGCTAACAGACGGACGTTTCGAGACATACAGTACACTAGCCGCAAGTGTCTGGATGATCTGCAGTGTGCAGGCCTAGAACAACATAATATAGTGAAGAGCCTAGGACTATTAGTGATACATCTGACCAGTCATCACCTGTACCCACGATATATATTTTCTTGCACTTGATAATTTGTTCGGTCCAAAAGGATATATGCTCCATTACCATTCGCAACAGGGACCTTTGTTGGAGGCAACTGGGACCACCTTTCTGATTTTCTGTTGTCTGTTTCTATTTTTTATCTCCATTGGTCTACCTTTGGGTTCTTAGCCCATCGCTATGCCAGTAGCTTTCTTACTTATGAAAAGCTATATACGCACATGATTTTACATAATCCCTTGATGAAGGGCTTCTACCGAAACGCGTTGGGTACCTTGGAAATTAGTGCAAACTCATTACTCTTAGTCAGGATATATTTTTATACACTATCTTTGTATGATTATTTTTCTCTTATATGTATGTACACACCTGTTTTTTGTAATTTTAACATGATTGATTAAATTTATATCTTTTATATATGTTTGTGGTGTTCTTTTGGCCTTTAAAATCCCTCTACCCTGAGGGGGGTTCTTCTTCTTTACATTTATTTGGGATGTTGACGAGGAGACACCGAACTCTGTATAGATGAGTCCTCTTCTGATTTAGAACAAACTTTGTGGGACACTTCTCCTATATACAGTCTATATACAGCCCCAACCCTTCTCTCCAGCACACACTTGCTTGGAGCATCCCAGCTGTGTTACTCTAAAAGGATTTGTAGCAATGGCCCATTACAGGCAGGGAATTGCAACCCCTAATACTTATAGAGCATTGGAGTGACACAACTAACACATTTCCAGCCTTCCTCCCATGTTTAATGAGCCTAGCACCACCTCTACAGGCACTGCCAGCCTGCCTGGCTGCAGCTGCCCCTTTCACTAGCCCTCCTGGCTAACTTCTCCACAGTCCTCCCAGACAGTCTCTCCGCAGTCCTCCCAGACTGAACACTCATCAGACCACCCGGCTGACTTCTCAGGAGCTCTCCCGGATGGGCTGACCTGCTCCGGCTGTCCTTTCACTTGCTCCCGTGCCTCCAGGATAGGATTCCTCCATGTGTTGTAGAAGGTCCCTCCAGCACCCAATCCCCAGTGTGTTGTAGGGACCACCCGATGTCCCAGGTCTAAAGTCACCCCCCCCCCCCATAATAGGGGGCACCCTCTGCAGAAACAGGGGTAGGCACCAAAGAAACTGCTTGCTGAGAGAAAAACACAAAAAAAATAGCTCCTTTGCCCAGGAGCAAGAGCATCCCATAAAAATACAGAGGAGGGGAAAGGGGAAACAAACTTTAAAGGGGCTATGTAACAATAAATTAGTAGGAATCAAAAACATACATTCCTCTCCAAAATCACATAAGCACATTGCTTGGCAACAATATTTACACTTCCTAGCTACAGGTCCCTGCAGCTAACTCGGACCACAGCATAGGCACATGCACATTTTTTTTTTTAAAGCTGGAACACCTCCTCCTAGACCAGTGGTTCTCAACCTTCCTAATGCCGTGACCCTTTATTACAGTTCCTTATGTTGTGGTGACCCCCAATCATAAAATTATTTTCGTTGCTACTTCATAACTGTAATTTTGCTACTGTTATAAAACGTAATGGTAATATCTGGTATGCAGGATGTATTTTCATTGCTACAAATTGATGCAGGGGCTGTGGGCTTGGTGCCGGAGATGCAGAGGCTGCAGGCATGGTGCAGGAGATGCCGGGGCTGCGGGCATGGTGCAGGAGATGCAGGGGCTGAGGGCATGGTGCAGGGACTGCGGGCATGGTGCAGGGGCTGCTGGCATGGTCCAGGAGATGCAGGGGCTGCGGGCATGGTCCAGGAGATGCAGGGACTGCGGGCATGGTAGAGGAGATGCAGGAGCTGCAGGCATGGTGCAGGAGATGCAGCAGCTGTGGGCATGGTGCAGGGGCTGCTGGCATGGTCCAGGAGATGCAGGGACTGTGGGCATGGTGCAGGGGCTGCTGGCATGGTCCAGGAGATGCAGGGACTGCGGGCATGGTAGAGGAGATGCAGGAGCTGCAGGCATGGTGCAGGAGATGCAGCAGCTGTGGGCATGGTGCAGGGGCTGCTGGCATGGTCCAGGAGATGCAGGGACTGCAGGCATGGTACAGGAGATGCAGAGGCTGCGGGCATGATGCCGGGGCTGCAGGCAAGGTGCAGGGGCTTAGGGTATGGTGCAGGAGATGCAGCGGCTGCGGGCATGGTGCAGGAGATGCAGGGGCCGCAGGCATGGTGCAGGAAATGCAGCGGCTGCGGGCATGGTGCAGGAGATGCAGCGGCTGCGGGCATGGTGCAGGGACTGCCGGCATGGTCCAGAAGATGCAGGGGCTGTGGGCATGATGCAGGGGCTGCGGGCATGGTGCAGGAGATGCAGAGTTGTGGGCATGGTACATGCAGAGCTGTGGGCATGGTACAGGAGATGCAGTGCTGCGGGCATGGTAAAGTAGATTCTCCTGGAGAATCTCCTGCACCATGCCCACAGCACTGCATCTCCCGAGGAGATGCAGGGGCTGCGAAGGGGTCTCATTTACCGTTTGGTGAGGCACCTTGCATTTAAAAATGGCGCCGCCTGGTGCCAACACATCACCGTGCATGCGCTGTCTGCACGAGAATAGCCGAGCGTGTACGGGCTTTCCTGAGCAGTGGCGGTGCATGCGCAGTGTATCTGTCAGGCTAGCCGAGGCCATTATTTTTCCAGGTGCCGGTGCGGCAGTTCGTTCCCTGCCTAAGACCATTGGAAATATGTGTTTTCCGATGGTCATATGCAACCCCTGTGAAAGGGTCGTTCGACACCCCCCCCCCAAAGGGGTCGTGACCCACAGGTTGAGAACCACTGTCCCAGAGGGAAGCCCTCCCAGCAAGCTGGAAAATGTTGAGTCCATCACAAAGCTGTCCACAACAATACCTAAAGAACAGAACAAGGGAAAAAAAAACACATTCCTTTCACTAACTTCATTAGCTAATCTCTACAGTCTGTCAGCAGTGGATTTTAAGCCTGCTGGCAGAAACAAACAGCAACAGCACTTTTCAGAAAAGTCTCTGGTAGGAGGAGCCCCTCCTGTTGTGGTCTCTTTTCAAATAGGCCACTAGGCCTCACCCAAAGTTCGCCATCAGGAACAACATCCATCTGGAACAGGTCAGGGTGTTAGGCCGGTCTAGTCTGTTAGTGAAGAAAAAAAAAGAGACAGAGGTAGCAATCTTCTCCTTGCTGTCCATGAAAATTTACCTGTGAGCTGAAGGTTTTCACATCAGTCCTTCACAACTGTGAGAGAGATGGGCTTGTAATACCAATACAGAGACCTGTGTTTCTAAATAGGAGGAGCTCAGGGTCTCTGTGTTGATAGGAGAGAGAACAACGGTCTTCTGTGTTTATAACAGCAGACCGCTGTTCTCTCTTCACGGGAGCGATCGTGGGTGTCCCACTGGCACGCCCCCAGGATCGCTCCCGTGAGCCATATAAATGGCTGGTCAGCAAGTGGTTAAAATAAAAAAAAAAATAAAGACAGTCCAAAGAGTGATAACACAAAGTCCATCCAATCAGAAAATGCACTTTTCATCACCTGAATGATGTGTGATCCCACGAGAAAAAGGCCTCCACCTCATAGATTGGCTGCTTACCAAATAGTATTGACTTCCTATCACTAAAGGTCTCTCTCACTTGTGGCTATAGCCCAGCCTAGGCCTCTGTTCAATCAAGGGGCCTTAGGTTGAAGAGACCGATACCCGCCACACTTGAGGAGACTCAGTCACAGATAACCTCAGAAGAAATAAAGCTTCCATAGCATAAAATCTTTATAACATTTAATGGGTAAATTAAAAGTTGCGTTTACATAAAACACTTGAAAACACGCATAGAAGAAAAAGCCGGCCGGCTTCCGGGACTTGCGCAAACGCGGTGACGTCAGCACGTTGCTCCTCCCGATGCGTTTTGTCACAATCTTACGTTGTCCTGGGGCACTACTAAGCAGGGCAATAACTTTACAGCAGTCAGTTATTCCCACTGACACCACAGATGGAGTTTTATTTTAATCCCACTTTACCTTCCATGTGAAGTTAACATATTGTCAGGACCTGAACCTGGGACCTCCACGGTGTCTGGCAATGGCTCTACTCGCTGAGCTACCTGGAATGCTGGACAGCTCCCTGGACAAATCCTTAAATGATCTTAATTCCCTTGAACCTTGAACCCTTTGCTCCTCCCATGAACTTCCTGATTTTATTGTGCCTTCACCAGCCAATATCTCACTTGTCTCTCCTGCTGCCCTCCGTATCTTCGCTATCATCTGTTATCGACACTTGGCTTGTTCCTTAACTACTCTTCTGCTTAATCCCAACCTGCAACTACTCGTTATTGACCTTTGGCTACTCTTTGACTATGCTTCAGCTTAATCCCTATCTGCTACTGGACCCTGGCTTGCTCACCTCCTGGTGGGGCGATCCTGAGGACCGTGACCTGGTGCTGCAACGCAGCAAAATCCATCCCCACCATCAGGAGCGCTGGTGAAGACCGGTTAGTACTTAGATTCTGCACCTCAGGTGAGCCTGCGTCATCTGCCTGGGTGACCTGCCTGTGTTCCTATCCTGCTGGCTCCTGTGTGAGCTTCCAATGCTATAGCTACTGGTCTTCAAGCCTGACCCTGGATTGTGACACATATTTTTTCAGACATATTTTTTTTCTTCCCATAAGTTCAATGTGAGCATAAACTTTGTATTTTCCTGTTGTGGCATGGAAGGTTTTGAAAGAATTTCTCAGGTCCTGATCTCACTAGAGTTGAGAATTCCTCCCTCAGAGACACACAAATAAGGTCATTTCATTGAGTTTAAACATTGAATAGACATGAACACAAGTGTCCTGGTTAATGGGTCCTGTGAGACTAATCCATATTCTTATAGGTATTTCCTTGTGTACATTTTCTGAGACCCATCTGGCACCTTGATACATGTACAGAGCTGCCATCAGCTGGGAATTACAGGTATGTTAGTTTACAGACAATGTCACTTATTATATTGTAACTAATTGGCGTACCGTATTAACTATCCAAAGCTAAAGAGAAACACTTCATTTACACCTTTTATTCACTTAATGTACTCCACTTGTAATATTCCAGTAGACAACATTTTCAAACACTCTCAAACGCACCTATAATTGTCACATACACAAACATACTGGCAGACACATATACATATATACACATGGCCATAATACCTTTCATACACACTTATATAAAAATATTTACAAAAATGTGAGGGGTGTACTGACTTTTGCGAGATACTGTATATAACTATATATATCTTTTCATGTGAAAACACCGACGAAATGATGCTTTGGCATCCTCAAACAAAATGTGGAGGAGCGCAAGGTCTCTAACATCCACCAGCTCCGTGATGTCATCATGGAGGAGTGGAAGAGGACTCCAGTGGCAACCTGTGAAGCTCTGGTGAACTCCATGCCCAAGAGCAGTGATGGCGAACCTTGGCACCCCAGATGTTTTGGAACTACATTTCCCATGATGCTCAACTACACTGCAGAGTTCAGAAAGCATCATGGGAAATGTAGTTTCAAAACATCTGGGGTGCCAAGGTTCGCCATCACTGCCCAACAGAGTTAAGTGCAGTGCTGGAAAATAATGGTGGCCACACAAAATATTGACACTTTGGGTCCAATTTGGACATTTTCACTTAGGGGTGTACCCACTTTTGTTGCCAGCGGTTAGAGCTGCACGATTAATCGTATGAAAATCGATATCTCGATTCACCCCCCCTGATGACCTAAACCTGACATATGCTTGATTCTTTGCATAGCTGCATAGCTAAGGAAGCAGAGAGAACAGCTGTGGAAAAAAAAGCAAACGCCTATCAGCATTAAGTCTCCCAGTAACTATAAACAAAATGATTACATTGTATCTTTTCCTTCCCTCTGCCAGGGAGAAAGGAAGTTTAACCTCTTAAAGACTAGACCTTTTTCTGACACTTGTTGCTTGCAAGTTAAAATCATTTTATTTTGCTAGAAAAGTACTTAGAACCCCCAAACATTTTATATATTTTTTTAGCAGAGACCCTACAGAATAAAATATTTGTAAAGTTATCCCAATTTTTTTTTTTGTTACACAGAGAATCGTGAGAGAATCGTGATCTTTATTCCAAGCTAAAAAAATCGTGATTCTCATTTTGGCCAGAATCGTGCAGCTCTACCAGCGGTTTAGACATTAATGGTTGTGTGTTGAGTTATTTTGAGGGGACAGCAAATTTACACTGTTATACAAGCTGTACACTCACTACTTTACATTGTAGCAAAGTGTCATTTCTTCAGTGTTGTCACATGAAAAGATAGAATAAAATATTTACAAAAATGTGAGGAGATACCTGGACCCTATAGAGGTTGCGCAAGCAGCCCAAGTCCTCCAGGATGGCCAGGAAGGTGTCATTGCCAGAAGGTTTGCTGTGTCTCCCAGCACAGTCTCAAGAGCATGGAGGAGGTTTCAGGAGACAGGCAGTTACTCTAGGAGAGCGGAACAGGGGCGTAGAAGGTCCTTAACCCATCAGCAGGACCTTTGTGCAAAGAGAAACAAGAGGAGCTCTACCAGAGCCCTACAAAATGACCTCCAGAAGGCCACTGGTATAAATGTCTCTGACCAAACAATCAGAAACTGGTTTATGGTTGCCCAAGTTTAAGGAAAATTGTTACCAAATACTTGCATATGTTGGCCTTAGACCCGACTTTGGGACAATATGTCCCGGATTGTCCCCATTTCACTTTAAAAAAGTTGAAAGATAAACTGGTACAAAGTGAATATAAAACAAATAAGAACAAAGATCTGTGTAAATACAAAGGGACGTATATTTGTGGAAACTGCAACTGCTGTGGCTTCATGCTCACCCCAAAAAAACCCTATTCTCCCCAATGGGCACAAATTCACTGCCAAACATTTTGCCAACTGCCGCACTCAAGGAGTGATCTATCTACTCCTCTGGTCTTTCCAGCATAGAAACAGCCGCAATCACAAACTTGAATTTTCGAAACGAGCATATCATCACATTAAGAGCATGAGGTCTTGCGACCCCGAACTACCTTTGGGCCACCATACCAGTCTAGTCCATGCTGGCAAATTCCCTAAAATTAAATTTCTCATCTTGGACAGAATCCACCCCAATCCCAGGGGTGGTGACTGGAACAAGATCCTTTTACAAATGGAGTTAAGATGGATACATATTCTTAGAGCCACTGAGCCACCTGGTCTGAGCGAAATGGTGTCCTTTAAACCATTTCTAGAAGGTTTCACATCAGGAGGCATGGAAAAATAATTTAACCTTTTATATTCTCCTTATACACTGTATACTCTGTGTGTTTTGCCTTTATTTGTGTTCTCTGGCATTATGGCAAAGTTTTTTCCTTATGCTGTCACGCACAAACTGTCAGAATGCTCAGATCTGACCAATAGCTGCCATATTATAAATAATACTTCAACTCTGCCCATAAACAACACACCACGATCGGGTGAGAGCCTATGTATTTACTACTCTTAAGATTAATTGAATTTTTGTTAGTACCTTTTTTTTTTATATTAAAATCCTATTTTTATGGATTCCAGTGATGCCCCTACACATAGGTCCTGTATCTGGTTTTTGTTAAGTCTGCACTTTGGGGACATGCCCAGCACGGGGACGGGCACCACCTTGTGGCTGCCCAACGTGTAAGACGTTGCATATCCATCCAGATCTCGTATGAGATCTATTGTGCACGCCCACCGTCTTCCACCTGCGTTCCATGCTGACGGAATAACTCAGTGGCGGTGGAACGCAGGAGCTGGCCGCATCTCCACCGCGTCATGCAATGCGCATGCATGGAAGGGGCCGCGGTCAGCCCCAGTGTACCAGGGAATCCACACAGGAGGCAGCTGATCGAGATTTGCCATAAGGCAAACCACGAGGATGTAACCAATTTCTCATCAAATAAGGTAATATATATCCAAGCTCCCTGGCAGTCATGTGTAGACATATGCCGGTTTTCGGTAATTCGATATATCGCGGTATTGCATAGCCACGGTATTGTTATTGTGGCATTTTTAAAATACCGAGTTTATCTGCTCCTGGGTCTGACTTGTGAATTGATACATTTCAGTGAGCTGGATGACTCATTCACTCACACAGCTCTCCCAGTAACTATAAACAAAAATGATTACATTGTATCTTTTCCTTCCCTCTGCCAGGGAGAAAGGAAGTTTAACCTCTTAAAGACTGGACCTTTTTATGACACTTGTTGCTTGCAAGTTAAAATCAGTTTTTTTTTGCTAGAAAAGTACTCAGAACCCCCAAACATTTTATATATTTTTTTAGCAGAGACCCTACAGAAAAAAATGGCGATTGTTGTAATATTTTATGTCACACTGTATTTGCGCAGCAGTCTTTCAAACGCAATTAAAGAGGTTGTAAACTCGTTCAAACATTTTTTTTTTTTTTACAACCTGCAAGAGAAAGACATAATGAGCTAGTATGCATCGCATACTAGCTCATTATGAAATACTTACCTTAGAACGAGCCCCCGCCGTGCCGCTCTCTTACCTGTATGACGAGCGACATGTTCAGTCGCACGTCTTCCGGGATCGCGGCATCCGGCCATCTGATTGGCCGGAGCCGCGGTGACGTCACTCCCGCGCACGCGCGCGGGAGCCGACGGTCACGGCACGGGGCTCTGAAGGAACGGCACGATCAGCCGTTCCTTCAGAGCGCATGCGCCAGTGACGTCACTGGCTGCATTAAAGGTAAATATCTCCTAAACGGTGCATGTTTAGGAGATATTTACAGTACCTATAGGTAAGCCTTATTATAGGCTTACCTATAGGTACAACTTCCTGAGGAGGGTTTACTTCCTCTTTAATAGACTTTAATGAATAAAAAAAAAAAAAAAAAAAAAACGTAACAGTAAAGTTATCCCAATTTTTTTTTTTTTTTTTGTTACACAGAGAATCGTGATCTTTATTCCAAGCTAAAAAATCGTGATTCTCATTTTGGCCAGAATCGTGCAGCTCTATATAATAATAATAATAATTAATAGATAAAAACACCGGTCCTCCTGCAGGTTTAACCAATTAATGACTTTACTATTGCTTTAGGCCTGGTTCACATGTATGCGGGTTGGGGGCCCACATTTGCACAGGCATAGCAGCCCATTGATGTGAATGGGCTTGAGCTGCTATGCCTGCGTTTTCAGCTGAAAAAAGGTGCATGCAGAATTTAAAAAAATGCAGTGGCCATGAAATCCATCCTTCTTTGCACCATGCAACTTACCTGCCGTTGCTGCACACGCAAACTGTTTTTAAATGCCGTGCCCACGTATACAAAAAATGCAGAAAGCTTGCCAGAGCATTAACTGCAGGTTAGTCGCATGGTGCAAAAGCAGGATGGATTTCAAGGCCACTGAATTTTAAAAAAATGCTGCATGCACCTTTTTTCTGCGGAAAATGAGGGCATAGCAGCCCGTTCAAATCAATGGGCTGCTATGCCTGTGCAAATGTGGGCCGCCAACCCGCATACATGTGAACCGCCAACCCGCATACATGTGAACCGCCAACCCGCATACATGTGAACCACCAACCCGCATACATGTGAACCACCAACCCGCATACATGTGAACCACTAACCCGCATACATGTGAACCAGGCCTAAAGCAATAGTAAAGTAATTTATAAACAACACCTCCTTCAGGTTTAACCACTTCTTGACCACAAGGATTTGCCCTCTTAATGACCAGGCCATCGGATCGGAGCCGAGCGCCAGAACCAGTTATCACCAGTTAGGCCAGACACTGCTTGATGACCTATTTTAGGCCTGGTTCACAGAGTCTGTACTGACTGACTATATAATAATGTGCATAAGTGAACCAAAGCCCCTAAATTCAGCAATGAAATTGAAGTGAGGTGGAAATTTAATAATTTAAATTTAATAATAGAATACCGTGATAATACCGTATACCGTGGCAAAACCTTAATCAATTAATCGCAGCATGAAAATCTGATACCGTCACAAGCCTAGTCATGTGTATCACTATCTGCCAGGAACATAGGGACTTCTTATACTCTTCTTTGAATCCGACCAAGGTAATTCTTATATAATTTTTGCCGTCCATAGCCTACTAACATTATCAGAACATCTCTCAGTCACAGCCCCTGATTACCGTATATACTCGAGTATAATCCAAGTTTTTCAGAACATTTCTTTGTGCTGAAAACGACCCCCTCGGCTTATACTCGAGTCAAGGAAAAAAAAAAGGCCCTGGCCGCTCCGACGTGCTTAAGCTTTAAAAATGGCGCCGCCCGTAGTCAGTTCCTGGAGGATGAAGGAATTGATACCATTGAATGGCCCATCTTGACCTAAATCCAGTGGTCCTCAACCCTGGCCCTCAGGGCCCACTAACAGGCCAGGTTTGCAAGATAACTGAAACACATCACAGGTGATATAATTTGCTGCTCAGTGATTGCAGTATTCTAGTCTGCATCTCCCCAAGGTAATACTTAAAATCTGGCCTGTTAGTGGGCCCTGAGGACCAGAGTTGAGGACCACTGCAATAGAACACCTCTGGGACATTATGTTTTGGTTCATCTGAAACACTGGGTTGCACCTCAGTCTGTTCAGGAGCTCAGTGATGCCCTGGTCCAGATCTTGAAGGAAATACCCCAGGACACCATCTGTTGTCTCATTAGGAACATGTCCCAACATTGTCAGGCAAACATACAAGCACGTGGGGGCCATACAAACTACTGAGGACCATTTTTAGTTGCTGCAATGAAATTTCAGAAAAATGGAATAGCCTGCTGCATAATTTTTCACTTTGATAGAAATTAAAAAGATCAACCGACAGAGGGCTGAACTCAAAGACACCAAAATCAAATGATGTGACATCCTTTCATTCCTAAAACATTACCCAGTTCATATCAGTTTAGATATACAGCATGATATTTTTCCCCATTTATACTCTAGGGGAGTGGTCTCCAGTCTAACCTTTATCCAGCCCTTGGGGCACTTTCCTCCTGATATGAGGCACTATTCCTCCCACTGACACCAACATTGGGGCATCATTTCTGCCACTGAAACTAATGACGGGGCACTATTCCTCTCATTAGTATCAATGATGGGGCACTTTTCCTCCCATTGATACCAACAATGGTGCACTATTTCTTCCACTGATACCAATGATGGGGTCATATTCCTCCCACTGACACCAACAGTGGGGCACTATTTCTACCACTGGTACCAATGATGGGGCATTACTCCTCTGACTGACACCAATGATGGGACACTCTTACTCCCACTGACACCAAAGATGGGGCACTATTCTTCCCACTGACACCAACAATGGGGCACTATTTTTTTCCACTGATACCAATGATGGGGCACTATTCCTCCCACTGACACTGAACAGTGGGGGCACTATTTCTACCACTAGCACCAATGATGGGGCACTATTTTTCACACACCTGGTTGGAGGACAAAGTGCTGAGTGGGCCTCCTTGCGGATAAGTGCAAAGCACCCCTGGAAATGATACAGAAGGTGCAGTGCCCAAAGACGCACAGGCTACCAGTAGTGTTCTGAAGAGCTGGGAAGCTGATCGCTAGATAATAACTGGAAGAAGCAGGATGCGCTCTAGGGCAGGTGTCCCTCAGAAGTTCCAGGCATACTAGGCAGCAGTGCAAACAGGAAATGGTACCGGAAGCCCGGCAAGGGATTATGCATGGTGATTCAGTCAGTAGTAAAGGCAGATATCTCTTCTCCAGCATGGAGTTCTGTCTTTTGAGATGTGCATACCTGTCTTCTAATCGGAGCTCTGAGCTATGGTCCAGTCCTTCATTATAAGGGCTATGTATACCTGCACTCACATCCTGCCAATCTCCTGAAAGGCCAGAAGACCCAAAACTCTTTGACGTCTCCAAACTCTGGAACCAAATCCGAGAATACCAAAACTGGGAAAAAGCTGTAAAAGCTTCTCCAGTCATAAGCGATACTCCAAAGTGCTGCACGTTGCATACATATGAACCCTGTGCCATTTCTACTTCCGTTGTCACATTGACAAGGACTTACACTGTGAAGTAAAACAATAAAAATAATGGCACAATATTGAACACAATAGTAGTGGGAGAGAGGGGTTGGCCTAAGGGTTAAATTACAAAGGCCCTATGGCTAAAGAGTCACTAAATGGTGGTTACAGCTCCTCAGTATCCAGGTCTTGAGTTGGTCTTGAGTTTAACCTAATGCACAGATA
This sequence comes from Pelophylax lessonae, assembly GCF_965119305.1. Classification (NCBI taxonomy): domain Eukaryota; kingdom Metazoa; phylum Chordata; class Amphibia; order Anura; family Ranidae; genus Pelophylax; species Pelophylax lessonae. The sequence goes on from NC_138768.1 coordinate 875,560,156, forward strand.
ATGTATAAAGAGAAAAGAGTGCCTTTGCTTTGACAAAGGGGTGTTCCCTGCCCCGAAATGCCTAGCCACGCCCACTGCAGACATTGTGACATTATCAGTACAACCGAGCTGAGCCAAATCCAGCTGAAGCTTAGTCCAAAAACCCCCACCCAACTGCATCTATAGTATCTTGTATTTCAGTGTGGCTCATGACTGCCGCTTACACCACCATTTTCCCAGCCCAGCCCTGCATCCACTGGCCGTCTCCCTGTTTGCCAATCCTGGTTGCTTCCCAAAGGAACTATAAATGTGGTCTTTTGACTGTAATTCATACCTCTATGATAATGCAGTGAGTCCTTTTTTTTTTTGCATATTTTAACCTCCCTGGTGGTATTCCCGAGTGTGGCTCGGGGTGGGATTTCACTGCCATAAGCGGTAACCCCCGAGCCACACTCGGGCTACCGCCAGCGAGCATCACTGGATCTTTATAGAGGGTTACGTACCTTGTCGCCGGGATCCAGCGATGTGTCCCTTCGGCATACGGCGGCCAGATCTTCCGCCCGATGCTGTAGAGCCCCGGCTTCCGTCTCCTGCGACGTGACGCTCGCAGGGGTGAGGAACCGGCGGCAAATTTGGAAAGTTATACACACAAACACACTGATTTCATTACAAAATAAAATAAACTGATATTAGTTTGCCCCCCAGTGCCCTTTCCTGCAGATTTACTGTTATTTATTAATATATATATATATATATATATATACACATACGTGTATGTATATATATATATATATATATATATATATATATATATGTATATGTATATGTAGATAGATAGATACATAGATATGTGTATGTATATATATATATATATATATATATATGTATATGTATATGTAGATAGATAGATACATAGATATGTGTATGTATATATATATATATATATATATAGATAGATATAGATATAGATAGATATAGATATGTATATATATATAGATATGTATGTGTGTGTATATATATATATATATATATTGGTTTGGGCTGCTCATTCTTAAGAATTACATGCAAAATAATTGTACCGCTTTCAGTACCTAAAATCGGAAAGAATCATAAATAACTACACTTTAGATACAGTGATGATCACTATATAAGCAATAGTTTTGGGTGTCATTAATGGGTTAACTATTTATGAAAGGCTTGCTTATGGTCACGATCTGTGATTGGCTAAGCTAATCACATGGTACAAGTAGCCAGGTACAATGTGACTGCTTGGGGCCAATCACAGATCACACCAGTAAGCCATGATTGCTTACTGGTGTGAGTACATTTTTGTATCATACTAAAAAACATTACTTTGTACCTTTGACTTGTCTGAGCAATGTTTATAAACACTGCACCTGAAATTTTTTTTTTACCAGCTGCTGCACAACACAACAACTCCTGGGTGTCATTTTTAAATTGCTGGCAAATAGAAAGGATGGGGACAGCGGAGAAGGACAAGGAGTACCTCAAATGCCTTGTGCACATTTAATACATTTTTTTTTTTTGGGTGCATATCACACCCAGTGCTCGCAGCTGGGTAAAATTCTATTAGCTACTGGGTAGTGATAAAGTGGAACTCCATGTAGTTCTTCTAAAAGTCTACTATTTTTCAGATACCTGGTTGGAGGTCAAAGTGCTGAGTGGGCCACTCTTGCAGCTAAGTGTAAATGTAAGCACTATGTGCCAGTGCAGCCAACCAGGGTCTCTAATCACTAGCCACAGCAGTACAGCATCACCATAATGACACTGCATTGGTTTGGTGACTGATCATTTTTTACACATTCTCACCAGAGCAGTTCATTGTCACTATGGTGACATTGTACTGCTGTAGCGGTGATCATGTACAATGGCTGGCTGCTCTGATGTCACTGTATGTAAGTGCAGCCAGCCATTGTCTCTGCCACAGCAGTAAAAAGTCACCAGACCAGTACAGAGAGTTTCAGTGTTCCTGATCATCACCACACCAGTTACAGTGTCACCATAAGGCCTTGTTCACATGTGCAATGCTCTCTGTGTTTGGATCACTCTTTAGAAAGTATTTGACAAGCAGTGAGGAGGCATTGTATCACCTCCTCATATCTGCTTTAACCCCTTGAACCCCACACAAGCACCCCCCATTCACTTGAAAGGGCCACGGTTGGCAGGTGCTACACCAACAGAAAGTGACATTCTTGCCACAGCCATGAAACTAAGCATCACAGCACCCCCAGCCTCTGCAGGTAAAGAAGCTAGCGGTTGGGGGGCGTAAAACTGCAGCTCAACTGCAAGGTTTTACTGCCCCTCAACTTCATGTGTGAATGAGCCCTAATTGTGCAGCCAGTCACAGTGTCTCCGATCCCCCTACACACCAGTCACGGTGTCTCCAATCCCTAACACACCAGTCACGGTGTCTCCGATCCCCTACACACCAGTCACAGTGTCTCCGATCCCCTACACACCAGTCACAGTGTCTCCCATCCCCTACACACCAATCATAGTGTCTCCCATCCCCTACACACCAGTCATAGTGTCTCCGATCCCTAACACACCAATCACAGGGTCTCCCATCCCCCAGTGGCGTCACTAGGGTTGGTGTCACCTGGTGCGGTAAAACATGGTGTCACCCCCCCCCCCCTATATTTGGGCCGGGCAGCAGCTCAGCGTTCGAGTTTTTTGAAGCAGGTTGCGACGGTCAATAAGGCCTACAGGATAGCAGGTTAGGCACTTCCTAATGGCTCAGTCCCTAGGAGCGGTAACGGATAATGGCTGACAGGCCATCCTGCCAGACCCAGCAAAATTGCAGCAGTGATCCCTCCGGTTATACGTTCGCTTCCTCTGGGTTAACCAGGCTGACTTTGGTCAGTAGTGTAGCCCATCTGTACCCTGGCAGTGACACAGTCTTTCTCTCTCTGGTAGTGCTGGGCAGTATGGCTCTCTCTGACTAACCCCAGCACAGTCCTCTTTATGGTGGAGCACTCACTCCCTCAGCTTTTTCCCAGGTTCCCAGTCCTCAATCTCTCCCCCTAGCAGAGTGCATTCTGGGGGCTGTGGTCTGCTCCCTGTGGACAACAAATGGGGCCACCAATCTTCCGGGACTACATGTCCCATGATGCCCCCTAGTCTCTTCTGATTGGCCCTCCGCGATGGCCAGCGTGAAGGGAAACAGACCGGGCAGTAAGCTGGGCGGCAATCAGAAGAGAGCCGCTCTCTCTTCTCCTGCACTGCTGACAGGAGAAAAGAGGGGGGAAGTGGGGAAGATAAACTGACAGCCCGCAGATCGCTACCTGTTCTCTGGTGACTGAGCAAGGAAAAGAGCCTGTTGTCACTGCTTAATCATACCTCCCTACTTTGTGTAACTCAGTGTAGGGGTAAGGAAAGGGCAAAATTCCTCCCACATACAAGAGATGGTCAGAGACTACAGACATGATACAAGAGATGGTCAGAGACTACAGACATGATACAGGAGACAGACAGAGACTGCGGACATTATACAGGAGACGGACAGAGACTGCGGACATTATACAGGAGACGGACAGAGACTGCGGACATTATACAGGAGACGGACAGAGACTGCGGACATTATACAGGAGACGGACAGAGACTGCGGACATTATACAGGAGACGGACAGAGACTGCGGACATTATACAGGAGACAGACAGAGACTGCGGACATTATACAGGAGACGGACAGAGACTGCGGACATTATACAGGAGACAGACAGAGACTGCGGACATTATACAGGAGACAGACAGAGACTGCGGACATTATACAGGAGACGGACAGAGACTGCGGACATTATACAGGAGACGGTCAGAGACTGCGGACATTATACAGGAGACGGTCAGAGACTGCGGACATTATACAGGAGACGGTCAGAGACTGCGGACATTATACAGGAGACGGTCAGAGACTGCGGACATTATACAGGAGACGGACAGAGACTGCGGACATTATACAGGAGACGGTCAGAGACTGCGGACATTATACAGGAGACGGACAGAGACTGCGGACATTATACAGGAGACGGACAGAGACTGCGGACATTATACAAGAGACGGTCAGAGACTGCGGACATTATACAGGAGACGGACAGAGACTGCGGACATTATACAGGAGACAGACAGAGACTGCGGACATTATACAGGAGACGGACAGAGACTGCGGACATTATACAGGAGACGGACGGAGACTGCGGACATTATACAGGAGACAGACAGAGACTGCGGACATTATACAGGAGACAGACAGAGACTGCGGACATTATACAGGAGACGGACAGAGACTGCGGACATTATACAGGAGACGGACAGAGACTGCGGACATTATACAGGAGACGGACAGAGACTGCGGACATTATACAGGAGACGGACAGAGACTGCGGACATTATACAGGAGACGGACAGAGACTGCGGACATTATACAAGAGATGGTCAGAGACTGCGGACATTATACAGGAGACAGACAGAGACTGCGGACATTATACAGGAGACGGACAGAGACTGCGGACATTATACAGGAGACGGACAGAGACTGCGGACATTATACAGGAGACGGACAGAGACTGCGGACATTATACAGGAGACAGACAGAGACTGCGGACATTATACAGGAGACGGACAGAGACTGCGGACATTATACAGGAGACGGACAGAGACTGCGGACATTATACAGGAGACGGACAGAGACTGCGGACATTATACAAGAGATGGTCAGAGACTGCGGACATTATACAGGAGACAGACAGAGACTGCGGACATTATACAGGAGACGGACAGAGACTGCGGACATTATACAGGAGACGGACAGAGACTGCGGACATTATACAGGAGACGGACAGAGACTGCGGACATTATACAGGAGACAGACAGAGACTGCGGACATTATACAGGAGACGGACAGAGACTGCGGACATTATACAGGAGACGGACAGAGACTGCGGACATTATACAGGAGACGGTCAGAGACTGCGGACATTATACAGGAGACGGTCAGAGACTGCGGACATTATACAGGAGACGGACAGAGACTGCGGACATTATACAGGAGACGGACAGAGACTGCGGACATTATACAGGAGACGGTCAGAGACTGCGGACATTATACAGGAGACGGACAGAGACTGCGGACATTATACAGGAGACGGTCAGAGACTGCGGACATTATACAGGAGACGGTCAGAGACTGCGGACATTATACAGGAGAGGGACAGAGACTGCGGACATTATACAGGAGACGGTCAGAGACTGCGGACATTATACAGGAGACGGACAGAGACTGCGGACATTATACAGGAGACGGACAGAGACTGCGGACATTATACAAGAGATGGTCAGAGACTGCGGACATTATACAGGAGATGGACAGAGACTGCGGACATTATACAGGAGATGGACAGAGACTGCGGACATTATACAGGAGATGGACAGAGACTGCGGACATTATACAGGAGACGGACAGAGACTGCGGACATTATACAGGAGACGGACAGAGACTGCGGACATTATACAGGAGACAGACAGAGACTGCGGACATTATACAGGAGACAGACAGAGACTGCGGACATTATACAGGAGACTGACAGAGACTGCGGACATTATACAGGAGACGGACAGAGACTGCGGACATTATACAGGAGACGGACAGAGACTGCGGACATTATACAGGAGACGGACAGAGACTGCGGACATTATACAGGAGACGGACAGAGACTGCGGACATTATACAGGAGACGGACAGAGACTGCGGACATTATACAGGAGACGGTCAGAGACTGCGGACATTATACAGGAGACGGACAGAGACTGCGGACATTATACAAGAGATGGTCAGAGACTGCGGACATTATACAGGAGATGGACAGAGACTGCGGACATTATACAGGAGATGGACAGAGACTGCGGACATTATACAGGAGATGTGTCTCCCATCCCCTACACACCAGTCACAGTGTCTCCCATCCCCTACACACCAGTCACAGTGTCTCCGATCCCCTACACACCAGTCACAGTGTCTCCCATCCCCTACACACCAGTCACAGTGTCTCCGATCCCCTACACACCAGTCACAGTGTCTCCCATCCCCTACACACCAGTCACAGTGTCTCCGATCCCCTACACACCAATCACAGGGTCTCCGATCCCCTACACACCAGTCACAGTGTCTCCGATCCCCTACACACCAGTCACAGTGTCTCCGATCCCCTACACACCAATCACAGGGTCTCCGATCCCCTACACACCAGTCACAGTGTCTCCGATCCCCTACACACCAGTCACAGTGTCTCCGATCCCCTACACACCAGTCACAGTGTCTCAGATCCCCTACACACCAGTCACAGTGTCTCCCATCCCCTACACACCAGTCACAGTGTCTCCCATCCCCTACACACCAATCACAGGGTCTCCGATCCCCTACACACCAGTCACAGTGTCTCAGATCCCCTACACACCAGTCACAGTGTCTCCCATCCCCTACACACCAGTCACAGTGTTGCCAGATCAGTGTAGGTAAAAACATTGTTGCTAATTGCTGCCAAATCAGACCAGTGCAGCCAGCAACAGTTTTTTGATCACTGCCACACCAGCTGCAGTGTCACCAGAGCAGTGTATGCCAGCAACATTGTTCCTAATCACCACCACACAGATCCCAGTGTCACCAGGACAGTGTAAACAAGCAACAGTGTTCGTGATTGTTGCTGGCTTTACTGACTGTGGTGATGTTGTCATTGGGGTGACAGCAGTGTCCCTGATTGCTGGCACACCTGTCCCAATGTCACCAGACCAGTGTAGGCCAGCAACAGTGTTTCTGATCACCACCAGAGTGTAAGCTAGCAACTGCGTTCCTGATTGCTGACACACAATCCCCAGTGTTTCCAGCCCAGTGCAAACTAGCATAGTGTTCCTGATCACTGCTACACTAGTGTCACCACAGCCAGTGAAACTAGCAACGCTATCCCTGATCATTGTCACTAGACCAGTGTATACAGGCATCAGTGTTCACGATTGCTGCCACACCAGTCCCAGTGTCATCCAGAAAAAATGTTCCTGATCATTGCCACACCAGTGCTGTTTTCACCATATCAATGTAAGCCCGCAACAATGTTCCTGATGACCACCACGCCAGTCTGTGTCACCAGACCAATGGAACCGTCAGCAGTGTTCTTGATCACTGCCACACCAATGAGAATGTCAACAGATCAGTGCAGCCAACTATTCCTGATCATTGGCCACACCATAGTCAGTGTCATCGGAGGCAGTGCAGGCAGCAACAGTTTTCATGGTCGCTGCCATGCCAGTGCAACTTTGCCTCTTCCTGCTGCTTGTACTGACCCTGACCTGCGGTCTGAAGGATGTACAGGAGCACTCTGGAGGAGTATGTAAGGGGGCACTCTGGAGGATGTAAGGGGGCACTCTGGAGGAGTATGTAAGGGGGAACTCTGGAGAAGTATGTAAGGAGGCACTCTGGAGGATGTAAGGGGGCACTCTGGAGGAGTATGTAAGGGGGAACTCTGGAGGAGTATGTAAGGGGGCACTCTGGAGGATGTAAGGGGGCACTCTGGAGGATTTAATGTGGTACTCTGTGTAAGATTCTGGTACCTTCGGTACCCTTCCAGCCCATTTCTTCTGCATTGCGTCCCACCTTTTCTGCTAGGTGGAACGCATATAGCTACCTGTCCCTTTAAATCTCATGACGTCATCACTAGGCGCCGCTCTGAGCTGCTATTTCAATCGCCGGCTTTCACTCACAAGGTGTTCGTGCAAACCGCTTGTTACACAGCCTTGTCTGACGCTGCCGAAGCCTCCAGCTATTTCCTGTATCTCGCTACTGATCCTGTATCTCGCTACCCGATCCTTATCACTAGTTGGTTTAGAGAGATGAGGGGTCCGGTAATGAGATAAGTACCCCACAGGGGATTCCTTCCTATCAACTTACACTATCTACTCTTGCATACTAAAGACTGTTGCTATCTATGCATTACTATTTCTATCATCTGCACTGTTACATAGATTGCTAGCTCTTGAGTCTACTACCATCTATATCCTTGCACTGAGTTAACAATTCCTGTACACTTCATCTGCTGTCCCCTACCACCTGTTATTGTACATGATTGCTAACCTATCTGCATACTATCTATCACCATCTGCTAACACTCCTGAACATTACTATTGAGTGCCTATCATTGCTATCACTACTCACGCCTGTCCTTTCAGCACATCACCTCTATACTATCGTATACAACCTATCACTCCAGGAACATCTTATCTGAGTGTCTGTATATTTGCATGGTGAGGCAGGCTGGGCCACAATGATGAGTCTGGAGAGTTGGATATGGTAATTCAACACATCTCTACACGACTACTGAGTGGAAATTCTGCAGCTGCAAATCCAGTTCACTAAACAAACGCCGGAGCGTTACAGATTGCACGAACCAGAAAAAAAAAATGGATTCAGCAGAATTAGCCACTCATGTGTTACAACTAACACAAAAAGTAGATGCATTAATCCTTTCCCTTGCCGAAGTGAAAAATGAAAATCAGACTCTGAGACAGCAGATAGCTCGTATTTCACAGCTCACTGCTGCTCAACCTCGTGAGCCCAAAATAAACCCTCCTCTAGTGTTTACAGGTGATCGGAAAAAATTTTGTGAATTTAAAAACGCATGTCAATTGCTTTTTAATTTAAAACCTCGTACTTACACTACAGACCAAATTAAAGTCTGCACCACTATCTCATACTTGTCGGGTGATCCACGGACTTGGGCAGACTCTCTCTTTGAGAAAAATGACCCTCTTCTTAACTCCTATCCTTTATTCTTAGCAGAACTCGCTAGCTTATATGAAGACCCAAATAGGCAGAGTACTGCTGACAGCCAATTGAGGGCTTTAAAACAAGGAAGGAGACCTGTTGAAGACTTCGTAGCAGAGTTCAAAAGATGGACCCTTGATTCAGGGTGGAATGATACATCTCTGCGAACTCAGTTCAGACTCGGGTTGTCAGAAGCCGTTAAAGACGAGCTTGCCTGAGCGGATTTACCTGGCACTTTGGATGCCTTAATACAACTCAGCATCAATATTGACAGGCGACTGCGAGAAAGAAAGGCTGAGAAAATGGGAGTACCATTATCCAATCCTTCTCGGGTTTCGCCCGTTGACCCTACTCCTATGGAGGTAGGAACCATACGCCCACCATTATCGTCTACTGAACGAGCCAGGAGAAGATCTGAAAATCTCTGCATGTACTGCGCCTCCCCGGATCATTTGATAAGCATCTGTCCCCTTGTCCGCAAAAAAGAGGGTGAGTGTTCACATGTCTTGCTGGGGGGATTAACGACTTCCTTTTCTAATCCCTATCTTTTTATTCATTTGACCTTACAGTGGGACCACAATAGGATCACCACCAAGGCTATGATCGACACAGGATCTTGTGGGAACTACATTGACACTAGTTTTGTTACTTTAAATAAAATACCTATTATTTAAAAATCTAAACCTGTCTCTGTTAGTTTTATTAACGGTATTCCGTTATCTTCTGGTCCAATTACCAATCAGACACAAGCACTCCTTGCTACTGCTAACGAGTCTCATGCTGAGACCACCACTTTTGATGTATTACCTTCACCACATTTTCCCATTATTTTGGGACTTCCTTGGTTACACATACATCAACCAACCATTGATTGGAAAACACGGACTCTAACCTTCCCCTCTCACTATTGCGAGACCACGTGTAACCTCCAATCATATAAAAAAATCCTGTCCATGGTGTCGGATGAAATTACACCACCATCATGCTATCAGGATCTATCAGAAGTCTTCCTTGAGAAAAATGCTCAAGCATTGCCTCCCCATAGGGACTACGATTGTTCTATTGATCTACTCCCTAATAGTAAACTACCTTTCGGTCATGTTTATCCTCTTTCTCAGGATGAACTTTCTCATCTCAAGGAATACTTGGATGAGAATTTAGCGAAAGGGTTTATTAGACCCTCTACTTCTTCCACAGCTGCAGGACTTTTCTTTGTCTGCAATAAGGATTTAAGTCTCAGGCCTATTATTGACTATAGGCAATTAAATACCATTACGATAAAGGATCGCTATCCTTTACCTCTCATTCCCGAACTCATTGAACAAGTGCGCGGAGCTACCTACTTTTCAAAATTGGACCTAAAAGGGGCATACAACCTCATCCGAATCCGTAATGGGGATGAGTGGAAGATGGCATTCAGAACCAGATATGGATTATTCGAATATCTAGTGATGCCTTTTGGGTTGTGTAATGCTCCCGCAGCATTTCAGCGATTCATAAATGACATCTTCAGAGACTTACTTGATGTTTGTGTTGTGGTATATCTGGATGATATACTCATTTATTCTCAGTCCTTGTCCGAACATGTAAGACATGTAAGACTTGTGCTATCCAGATTACTCGCACACAATTTATACGTAAAATTGAAAAAATGCCTATTTCATAAGGAAGAAGTACTATTCCTAGGATATATCATATCTAAGAACGGTATCAAGATGGATATGAGCAAGATATCGTGTATACTGGATTGGCCTGTACCAACAACTCGTAAGGCATTACAACGATTCCTTGGATTTTCAAACTTCTATAGGAAGTTCATCAAGAACTTCTCTTCTATTGTGAGACCGCTCACACAACTTACAAGTATAAAGAAACCATTCAAATGGTCTGAAGAAGCAAATAAAGCTTTCTGCTTGTTAAAATCAAGCTTCACTTCTGCTCCCATACTACGCCATCCAGACCCATCCCTCCAATACATCCTGGAGGTAGATGCGTCAAATATGGCTGTAGGAGCAGTTCTTTCCCAACGACCAACAAATACTTCACCACTCCACCCAGTTGCTTTTTTCTCTAAATCACTAAGTAGCCCAGAGGTGAATTACCCAGTGGGTGAAAAAGAGTTGCTTGCCATAAAACTGGCACTAGAAAATTGGCGACATTTACTTGAAGGTACTCGATTGCCAATACTCATATATACAGATTATAAGAATCTCCAATACCTTCAGACCAACAAGACTCTTTCCCACCGGCAGGTACGTTGGTCATTATTCTTCCTAAGATTCAACTTCCTAGTGACCTACACGCCTGCAGACAAAAACAAAAAAGCGGATGCGCTATCACGGCTAACTGAAGATAACTGCGCCGAAATCCCTTCACTTCCTATAATACCTCATGACCGTATTATTGGTGTTGTTCGTTCCTTGAAGGAAGAGATTCTGCACAGTATAGGACTGGATTCACCACTACCACAACTAAATGCTGATGCAGAAGGCTTCCTCTACTTTAACGACAAACTCTACATACCTCCTGGTATGCGTACCAAGATCTTGGAATTATCACATGACGTCCCTATGGCAGGACATATGGGTATGACTAAAACATTCAATTTGCTCACCAGGCAATTTTGGTGGCCTGATATGAAGACGTCTGTACAAAAATTTGTTTCCTCATGGGACATCTGTGCAAGGTCCAAAATTGACACTACAAAACCATCTGGTCTACTTTGCAGTCTACCAATACCCAAAGTTCCATGGGAAGTTGTGTCCTTAGACTTTATAGTAGAATTACCACCTTCCAAAGGATTTACTACCATTCTAGTGTCAGTGGACCATCTGACAAAGATGGCACATTTCATTTCTATTCGCAGACTACCTTCATCTAAGCAAACAGCGGAATTATTAGTGAAACATGTGTTCAAGCTACATGGAATTCCAAAGACTCTTTTATCTGACCGAGGTTCACAGTTCATCTCCAAGTTTTGGCAAGCTCTATGTCATATACTACGAATTGAGCGAAAACTTACTTTGTCCCTACCACCATCAGACCAATGGACAAACTGAAAGAGTCAACCAGTGCATTGAACAATATTTGCGTTGCTACACCTCATACCTACAGGATGATTGGGTGGACCTCCTCCCTCTGGCAGAATTTGCTTACAATAACGCAACCCACAGTACTACTAAGCAAAGTCCATTCTACCTAAACTATGGGTTTCATCCCACACTTCTTCCACCACGCATCCTGCCATCAAGTAACCCAGTAGCCTCTGACTATCTTACCCAAATAAAAGACTCTCTGGGTTTACTTAACACCACCATCTCACATGCTCATAGCCAACAAAAAAGGTACTACGACCTCCGTAGAAGACCTTCTCCTCAATATGCTATTGGGGATCTCGTTTGGCTATCTACGAAAAACTTAAGGTTAAAGATCCCCAGCAAAAAGCTTGGGCCTTTGTTTCTAGGACCTTTTCCAATTGAGAAGCTCATTGGGAGAGCTGCAGTTCAACTCACCTTACCGGCAGATCTTAAAATACACCCCATCTTTCACGTGTCGCTACTGAAACCACATGTTCCCAACCAAGGAATAAGACCTACCATCTCGCCTCCACCTCCAGTACAAGTTGAGGGCGGAGAAGAATTTGAGATTAAGGAGATTTTGGATTCTCGTATCCACAGAGGGAAACTCCAATATCTCATAAGATGGAAAAACTATGGACCCCAAGATGACACCTGGTTGGATACTTCTGACGTTCACGCTCCCAGGCTTATACGAAGGTTCCACTCCAAATACCCGGAGAGACCAGTGCTATAGGCCTTCCGGAGCCGGCTTTAAGGGGGGGGGTACTGTAAGATTCTGGTACCTTCGGTACCCTTCCAGCCCATTTCTTCTGCATTGCGTCCCACCTTTTCAGCTAGGTGGAACGCATATAGCTACCTGTCCCTTTAAATCTCATGACGTCATCACTAGGCGCCGCTCTGAGCGGCTATTTCAATCGCCGGCTTTCACTCACAAGGTGTTCGTGCAAACCGCTTGTTACACAGCCTTGTCTGACGCTGCCGAAGCCTCCAGCTATTTCCTGTATCTCGCTACTGATCCTGTATCTCGCTACCTTATCCTTATCTCATTACCGGACCCCTCATCTCTCTAAACGAACTAGTGATAAGTACCACACAGGGGATTCCTTCCTATCAACTTACACTATCTACTCTTGCATACTAAAGACTGTTGCTATCTATGCATTACTATTTCTATCATCTGCACTGTTACATAGATTGCTAGCTCTTGAGTCTACTACCATCTATATCCTTGCACTGAGTTAACAATTCCTGTACACTTCATCTGCTGTCCCCTACCACCTGTTATTGTACATGATTGCTAACCTATCTGCATACTATCTATCACCATCTGCTAACACTCCAGAACATCACTATTGAGTGCCTATCTTTGCTATCACTACTCACGCCTGTCCTTTCAGCACATCACCTCTATACTATCGTATACAACCTATCACTCCAGGAACATCTTATCTGAGTGTCTGTATATTTGCATGGTGAGGCAGGCTGGGCCACAATGATGAGTCTGGAGAGTTGGATATGGTAATTCAACACATCTCTACATGACTACTGAGTGGAAATTCTGCAGCTGCAAATCCAGTTCACTAAACAAACACCGGAGCGTTACACTCTGGTGGAGGATGTCAGGGGCACTCTGGAGGAGGATACAAGGGGGTACTCTGGAGAATGCAAGGAGGCACACTGGAGAAGGGTGTAAAGGGGCACTCTGGAGGATGTAAGGGGCTACTCTGGAGGATTTAAGGGGCGACTCTGGAGGAGGATGTGAGAAGGCACTTTGAGGGAGGATGTAAAGGTGTGCTCTGAAGGATATAAGGGGATACTCTGGACCATGTAAGGGGGCGCTCTGGAGAATACAAGGGGGTACTCTGGAGGATGCAAGGGGGTACACTGGAGAAGGGTGTAAGGGGGTAATCTGGAGGATTAAGGGTGACACTCTGGAGGAGGATGTAAGAGGGCACTTTGGAGACTCAGATGTAAAGAAGCACTTTGGGGGTTATACATTCTCCGTCCAGAGTCCCCCCTTACATTCTCATCCAGAGTACCCTCTTACATCCTCCAGAGTGTCCCCCTTACATCCTCCAGAGTGTCCCCCTACATCCTCCAGAGTGTCCTCCTTACATCCTAGACACCCAGAGTTCCTTGCTGATCAGTATAACACTTGCTGTATAAGGACAAGCTCAGGCATTTTTAGACATGAGTTTGAACCCACCTAAGCTGAGGCTATTATTGTGGTGGGGGTTACTTTTACTGCCACTGACACCAAAGATGGTGTTTCATTTACTGCCACCTTTCTTCCATGTGTATTTAATATACACTCACCAGCCACTTTATTAGGAACACCTGTTCAATTGCTTGGTACCACAAATTGCTAATCAGCCAATCACATGGCAGAAACCCAGTGCATTTAGGCATCTAAACATGGTGAAGACGACTTGCTGAGTCTCGATTTTAGTTGCAACTTTCAGATGGTAGGGTCAGAATTTGGCGTAAACAACATGAAAGCATGGATCCATCCTGCCTTGTATCAATGGCTCAGGCTGGTGGTGGTAGCGTAATGGCGTGGGGGATTTTTTCTTAGTACCAATTGAGCATTGTTTAAATGCCAAAGCCTACCTGAGTATTGTTGCTGACCATGTCCATCCCTTTATGACTACAGTGTCCTCATCTTCTGATGGCTCCTTCCAGCAGGATAATGCACCATGTCACAAAGCTCCAATCATCTCACCACTGGTTGCTTGAATATGACAATGAGGTCACTGTACCCTAATGGCCTCCACACTCACCACATCTCATCCAATAGAGCACCTTTGGGATGTGGTGAAACAAGAGATTCACATCATGGATGTGCAGCCGACAAATCTGCAGGATGACCTACAGGATGACCTGGACAAAATAACGGAGTGGGCAACGACTTGGCAAATGAGGTTTAACGTGGAGAAGTGTAAGGTTTTGCACTTGGGGACTAGAAACATAAAAACACAATACACGTTAGGAGGGGAACCCTTGTGGGAATCAAAAATGGAGAAAGATCTGGGAGTCTTGGTTGATGATAGACTAGGCAACAGCATGCAATGTCAAGCGGCAGCTGCCAAAGCCAGCAGAACATTAGCATGCATAAAGAAAGGGATGTATTCCAGAGATAAGTCTATAATCCTTCCACTTTATAAAACTCTGGTCCGACCGCATCTGGAGTATTCTGTCCAGTTCTGGTCGCCAGTCCTCAGGAGGGATGTGTTGGAGCTGGAGAGAGTCCAGAGAAGGGCAACTAAACTAATTAGGGGATTGGAGGACCTTAATTATGAAGAGCGTCTGCAATCGCTTGATTTATTCTCCCTGGAGAAGAGACGCCTGAGGGGGGACATGATAGCAATTTATAAATATCTCAATGGTGATCTCGGCATAGAAAAAAAGCTATTCAGTCGAAGGGATTGCATGAGGACTCGGGGGCATACAATGAGATTAGAGGAGAAGTGTTTTAACCTCAGGCAACGTGGGGGGTTCTTTACTGTTAGGGCTACAAGATTGTGGAATTCTCTACCACAAGAGGTGGTTTCTGCGGGTAATATGATGGCTTTCAAAAGACTATTGGACGTACATCTCAAGGATCAGAACATTCAGGAGTATGGGAGATGATTACAGCCACACACACCTACACAGGTTGAACTGGATGGACTATTGTCTTTATTCAACCTCACCTACTATGTAACTATGTAACTATATGTAGCAACTGCGTGATGCTATCATGTCACTATGGACCAAAATCTGAGGAATGTTTCCAACACCTTGTTGAATCTATGTCATGAAGAGTGAAGGCAAAAGGCGGTCTAACCCGATACTAGCAAGGGGTACTTAATAAAATGGCCGATGAGTGTATTTTTTAGATTTATTTCCATTCTAATACTTTAAATATAAAAGCCTATTTTCTTTTTTTAATCTTTGGGTCATGGAAGGTTTTGGAAGAATGCACCAGGTCCTGGTCTCACTAGAGTTGGGAATTCCTCCCTTAGAGACACACAAAGATAGGATCATTTTAATTAGTTTATCAGCCATTCAATAGACCTAAACACAAGTGTCCTGGTTAACGAGTCCTGTGAGACTAATCAGTATTCTTAGACAATGAACACCAGGAAATATATATAAGACCCTCATGACACCATAATACATGTAGAGAGCCACCATCACACACTGGAGTTACAGGTATGTTACTTTGTAGACAATGTCACTAATTACATTGTACAGGAGATGATTTATGTACTCTGTTAACCATCCCAAAAAAATCGGAAAAGCTTTATTGACACCTTTCATTCACTCCATGCACTACAATTGTAATATTCTATTAGGCAACATCCTCAGATACACATATAATTGTCACATACACAGACATGCTGGCACACACATCTAAATATACACATGGTCATAATACCTTTCATACACAGCTGAGTATATATATATATATATATATATATATATATACAGGGCTTTTTTTCAGCGGGAACGCAGTTCCGGCACCTCTAGCACTGAATGTATGCCATGGCAAGGGGTGCTAGAGGTTCTACTGATGCTGGATCTATTGATGCTGGAGGGGTTCTATTTTTGGATAGCAATCTATTGTTGCTGGTGGAGGATCTTTTGATACTGTGGGTTAATTGTTGCTGGAAGGGATCTACTGTTTGGGGAGGGGGGTCTACTGTTGCTGGCTGCTAGAGAGTCTATTGATGCTGGCTGCTGGGAGATATTTTGCTGCTGCTGGGGGTCTATTGCTGCTGGGGGGGGGGGGTATATTGCTGCTGGCTGTGGGGGATCAATTTTATTGCTTTTCTTGTTATCATAACCAAATTCCATACATTCCACTACAAAATTATACTTGGCTCTATATTCTCTAAAAGGGGCTGTACTGGAAGCTGGGTAGGGGGTGGATCCAACTGTCGGTGCTCAGAGGTGGGTAGGGGTGGAACCAAGGGTTAGTGTTCGAAGGTGGGTAGGGGCCGGAAACACAAAGTAACTTAGAAAGGGGAGTTCCTGCACCTTTTCTGTAAGAAAAAAGCCCTGTGTATATATATATATATATATATATATATATACATACACTTTCTGCAGGTTTATATTATCATTGAAAACGGTGAGGGTGGGAGGAGTAGTAATTGGTTGTGTCTGAGAGTGTCATGTGACTAGTCTGTCTGCCAAGCCGACTGACCTTGCAGTTTAGTGTAAGAGTTGTCACTCTGTGGAAAAGGTGACTGCGAAATGTATATTTCAAAAAGTATGGAACATCTGTGAAGAACCCTCGTATTTGCTGTATGTCCTATTGAATAACATTATAGAGCCAAAGGATTATAGACACATGCATGAGCTTGTTGCTTGTTTGACATCCTATTCCAAAACAATTCCAAAACTATGGCCAATAATACGTTGACTTCCCTTGGTTTTCTCATAGCTTTCCACAAGATTATGGGGTAGGAATGTGTGCCAATTTGATGTTGGATGAGCAGATCTGGCTCAAAATCAAAATTGAATTAATTACAGGTGTCCAGTAGGGTTAGGGTCAGGGCTCTCCAGTTCCTCCACACCAAACTGGTCAAGCCATGTCTTTGTGGAGCTGGCTTTGTACACAGGGTCACAGTCATGCTGGAACAGAAAAGGGTCTTCACCAAATTATTACCACAAGGTTGGAAGAGAGAAACTGTAGTTGAGGATATTCTATGCGAAGAAACCTCAAGAAGTATGGCCAGCTAATGGATCCTGAGATGCAGTAGTGGCCGATCCATAAGGGGCGAAGGGGCACCGCCCCCCCAAGTTTGCAGGTGGGTATTCCGGATTCTTACAGGCTCTAATTGGCTTGAAGAAGGTTGGGCTCGGGGCGTAGAGCAGTGCACCCTGAACCTACCCACTAGTGACACTAGCGAACCAATATTTACTATTGTCTACCGGCTTCTCCTCCGGGCCAATGAGGGCAGATCGGGTTGGCCAGGAGGAGAAGCTGAGGAAGCCGTGGAGGGGCTGAGTGTGGGGGGGATCATGGAGGGGCTGAGTGCGGGGGGGACCGTGGAGGGGCTGAGTGCGGGGGGGGACCGTGGAGGGGCTGGGTGCGGGGGGACCGTGGAGGGGCTGGATGCGGGGGGACAGTGGAGGGGCTGGGTGCGGGGGACCGTGATGGGGCTGGGTGCGGGGGACCGTGGAGGGGCTCAGTGCGAGGGACCGTGGAGGGGCTGGGGGGACCTTGGAGGGGCTGGGGGGACCTTGGAGGGGCTTGGTTTGGGGGGGACCGTGGAGGGGCTGAATGCGGGGGACCATGGAGGGGCTGAGTGTGGGGGACCATGGAGGGACTGGGTGCGGGGGACCGTGGAGGGGCTGGGTGTGGGGGATAGTGGAGGGGCTGAGTGCGGGAGACCGTGGAGGGGCTGAGTGCGGGAGACCGTGGAGGGGCTGAGCGTGGGCGACCGTGGAGGGGCTGGGTGCGGGGGATCCTGGAGCGGTGAGTGTGGAGCGGGGCACCGTTAAGGGATAAGTGTGGACCTGGGGGGTGTTTGTTTGCCGCCCCCTCAAAAAAGTTTATCACCAGCCGCCACTGCTGAAATGCTTCTTTTAGAAACTCCTCACCCATAGGGATCTGCTTATAAATGTCTTCACACAACTTTCTCCTAAGAATCTTATTTTTTTGACAATTGAGTCCCATTTAAAAAATGTAGAAGTCTTGGGGAGAAAGCTGCGGGAATCTTGTGTGAAATCCTTTATACATAGACCTCATAGAGTTCATAGCTCCAGACAAACAGCATGCGTGAATTTAGAAAAGAAAACTGTCTGGGAATTTGTGGAAGGCACTTAAAAGGAAAAAAATGTATAACAAAATGATAAAAGTTATATTTGCAAATTTTTATATTTTGCCTGTTTATAGAAAAAAATCTGAGGTGTTGTAAGCCTGTCATTTTAAAGGATAGGGATACTTTTAAAACAAAGCTCAGGTCTCCTTTTTTAGGCCTGATAAAGTTCATAATTAATCCTTTAGTGACGGAGGGTAAAACAAATGATAATGCCAGAAAACATTTTTGCAACATAGAACATATGTTAGTAAAATAGTACATATCATCGCAACTACAACTGTGCATCCGTGTCCAGGACAGGACAAATTGGGCTTTCATTTGGTGGCAAATGGTAATATATATCTTCTGGTTATTTATTTATTTATTTTATTATTTTTAATATTATAGGAAAACTGGCCAAAAATGGTACAAAAAATATATATTTTTAAGATTTAGCTGCATATTTCTTCCTACTACCATAACCTACCACCAAAGAACAACCCAAAAAAAAATGTTCCTGGTCCTCACGACCGTAGCCATACCACATATGTATATCTTAGTTGTTGTATGCACCCATAGTACAGCATGGAATCAATAGTGAACATTTTGCTTTTTTTTTTTTTTTTTTTTATCTCATTTAAAGCAAACTGCCACTGCCACTGCCACTAACTGACACTGATACTAATTTAAAAAATGCTGTTTTTAAAAAAAAAAAAAAAAAATCTTGCCCAAAATATACCCACGACCTTTGATCCCGACCTTTAACCCTGACTTTGACCCAAACACTAACCCTGGCACTGACCTCAATTAAACATTGATCAAGCTAAGTTTTCTTTTTTTCTTTTATTATTAAAGTATTATTATTTGATAAGACTCTTTCCTTTGCTCTCTGAATGGTTTGATATTTGGAGGTCGGTTGCACCCCTGGCCCTACCCACATCTCAGTTTGATCCCATGTGGGGGGGCGGGGAGTGGGGTATGACCACCCAGTTTACTGCACCTGGCACGGATTTACCATTCTCATATTAACATATCACCATTGGGTGGTTAAACGTATTACTGTCATGTTTTGCTTGATTTTGTTATAAGCAATGATATTGTTCTGCCTATACTTATTGTTTTATATGTATCTGGTTCTTTTGAAAATACAGAAAAAATCTATTGAAACTAAAAAGTATTATTATTATTTATTTATTTATTTTTTATAATATTATTATTATTATTATTATTTTTTTTTTTAACACTTTTGTTTATTTCTTTCTCCCTGTAAGAAGAGAGTGATACAATGTCTTTCTCCCTGCAAGAAGAGAGTGATACAATGTCTTTCTCCCTGCAAGAAGAGAGTGATACAATGTCTTTCTCCCTGCAAGAAGAGAGTGATACAATGTCTTTCTCCCTGCAAGAAGAGAGTGATACAATGTCTTTGTCCCTGCAAGAAGAGAGTGATACAATGTCTTTGTCCCTGCAAGAAGAAAGTGATACAATGTATCTCTATCCTCTATTCAGAGAGAAAGAAAACACGGGGGTGGGCTGCACAATGACTGATCACTGTGATACCCAATCAGAGGCTACCACAGCAAACAGGTGACCCAGAATCGGGAGTTCCAGGTCCTAATCATCAATTTTGGGACCCGGGGCTCCTAGAGAGATCCCGGTCTCTGTGCTGGGAGAACGCTGTGCGGCATGCTCCCAGCACAAAGACAGACACGCATAGACGCGGGAAAAAAGCCCAGTCCAATGGGGCCGCATATATGCGTAATGTCAGCAGGATTTGCGCCTAAGGGTAAAACAAATGTCAATGCCTGAACACAATTTTGCAACTTTTACATGTGTTAGTAAAACCGTACATACAGTATCATCACAACTACTCTGTGTAACCAGGTGTATTATACCTTGTTTTATTTTCAGGACAAATTGGGCTTTTATTTGGTAGCATGTGGTAACAGATATCTCCTGATTTCGTCGAAGGAAAACTGGGCCAAAATAGTTTTTTTTTTAATTTAGCTGCATTTTTTTTTTTTGCTACTACCATGTACTAAAATAGTAAAGAACAAAAATATATATATATATATATATATATAATAAATTTAGCTGCATATTTTTTGCTACCACCATAACCTATGAAAGAGACTGTAATATAAATAAAATATTACTAGCAGCGCAATACCTTAATTAAGAAAAAATGATGCCTCTGTACACCAATTGTTAGGTAATGCGTGGTATAACTGATGTGGTTTGTCAGAATCACACATTCACATATTTTTTTTTTCCCTTGGCACGAATGTTTCCTGACACACTCCATGGCAGCTTACGTGTGGGTTAGTCCCGCCTCCTCCTACCTCATAGGACCCTACTCCCATAAATTTTTACTCCGTGCCAGAGGCCGTGTTCCTTTTTTGTCCTCCTCCTGAAAGGATTATAGTCAAATCTTACCTCATGAAGATTCCCGATTCAGGCCGGGCGGTCTGCACGTTGGATCGAGTGGTGTCCCCTTCATGTCCAGCACGCCCTAGCTATTAGCGGGGTAGGACACGGGCGTGGAGTCAGTTGCCGGAAGAGCTTACAAACCTGGCCAATGGCAGGCAAAGCGACATTTGGCCAATCGTCCCAGCTATTAGCGGGAGGCCCATTAATACGCCCCATCATGTGTGCAGCCGTGGTGTCCGTATGGTCCAGGGCCTGGTCGTGGAAGTGGTGATGTATCCTGCTTTACATTCTATGGCAGCAGTTTGTTTTTGTATATTCTCCTGTTGTTTGTTACTTATCTCTCCCTGGGTTCTAGTTTGGCTGTGGGATGCATGGCGTTCCATTCCACGTCCTTCCCCTCCACTCCACTGCTTCCTGGTGTCTTCCAGGCTCGATCTGAATCGAGGCTTGGTTCACACAGGTGGGGGGGCGGTGCCTTCCAGGCTCGATCTGAATCGAGGCTTGGTTTGCACAGGTGGAGGGGATGGGGGCGGTGACATCATTCCAGTAGCAAATTCAAATAGCTGTTAGTTTCAGCTATCTGTGGGTTTGTTCAGCAATGTTTCCAGCGGCTTCCCCGTGCTCTGCAGGAATCTTTAAAGGTGAGAGATGGCTGTGATTATGCTGAATAGGCTTCCTGCCTGCTTTCTGCATGTCACTCATTCATAATCTCTTGCAGTTTCCTAAAGTGATATGAATGTCTCACCGCCCCCTGGTGGACAGCCCTTACATTACAGGTAAGATTGGTTTTATTCCTCTCCCTGTAATGTTTGGGGGGGGGGGGGTTTCTGCTGTTCTGTTGAGCCTTTATTTTCTTTCCTAAAGCCCTTCTAGGTCTGAAAGACGTCACTCAGCCCGTGAAGATAAAGATCCTCCCAGGTCGCAAACGCGGCATTCATCATCAATCATCATCGGTCGTCCTCTAGGCGACATGGTGAAGAGTCTGGAGCTACTTCAGGACACCACCACTCTGACAAAAGATCCTGATGGAAAGTCGCTCTGTGAGCCCTGTTTTGCACATGCTGCAAACAAAAGGGAAGACAGCAACCAGCAGATGGAGTCGCTGGTCAGGCGAATAGTTATGGAGTCCTTAAAAACCTCGGATCCTGCTCGTGCTGGAACTTCCTCCCCCAGGATGGCGAGTACTCCGGCTGGTTAAAATATTCATATCCCTGGGCCTTCCCAGCACAGTCACTCCTCATCTGGCTACTCTGAGGGTGAGCTTGAAGCAGACGACCCTGGTGCGGGTTTTGACTTTGCCATGGTTCCCTCCTTGGTCAAAGCTGTGAAGGAAGCCCTGAAGTGGGATGAGCCGGTAGAGTCACCCTCTAAACAGAAGAGGTATTTTAAGCACCTCTAGAAGGAACGCCCTTTCTTTCCCCTGTTAGGGGAGGTCGGCGAAATTCTTACAGACGAATGGGGCTGCACAGAGAGAAAAAACTCTCTACTCTCCAAAGTGAACAAAATGTACCCGTTTAAAACGGAAGAGGTTAAACACCTGGAATCTGCACCTCTGGTGGATGCAGCACTGATGCGTCTGGTGCGTCATGTCACCCTTCCGCTTGAAGACACAGTGACCTTTAAGGATGGCCTTGAGAGACGCATTGATTCAGACCTCAAGCGCATCTATGTGTCAGCAGGAATGGCATGCAAGCCAGCATTGGCTCTCGCAGCCCTGTCTAAAGCAATGGAGGTGTGGACAGACAGTGTGGACACAACACTCAGAAGCGTGTCGGAAGAAGTCGCAAGAAATTCGCCAATACATGAGCTGAGGCTGGCGGCTGTTTTTTTTTTTTTTTGGGGGAGGCCTCCCTAGACATGGTCCGCCTTGCGGCACGGGTAATGCTTTCATCGGTTACTGCAAAACGGGCTCTTTGGTTACGTCCTTGGTTGGCCGATCCTGCGTCAAAACAGGCCTGGTGCCGAATTCCATTTGAGGGGTCCTTCCTATTCAGCAAAAAGTTAGAAAGCGCCGTTTCCCATGCCACAGGTGGTAAGTCGCGGTTCCTTCCCCAGGATAGGCTCTTGCTGGACCAGAAGAGGTCTCAGCCCAGGCAAGGGGCTGATCGATCAAGGGATGCTCGCCTATATAAGCCTGGCCGTCAATTCCGAAAGAACTGGAGAAGACCGCAGCCTTCAGGACAGAAAGCACCCAGAGGAGGGTCTTCTGGTGGTCGGGAGGCCACGAAGTCTTTTTGACGTTGTGCCTGCCCAGGCGGAGCAAGTCGGGGCTCGGCTACTATGCTTCCAACACGTCTGGGCAACCTCGATAAACGACTTCTGGGTCGTCAAGACAGTATCAACAGGCCATTCCTGGAAATTCTGCAGTCCGCCCAGACTGAGGTTCATTCCAACCTCATTGCCACAGTCAGAAGAGAAAAGACAAGGCCTTCTGTCTTACGTAGATCTGTTGGTGGCTCAAGGCGCAGTGGTTCCAGTTCCAACCAACGAGAAGTTCCAGGGTCTATACTCCCCTCTCTTCTTGGTTCAGAAAAAGAGCGGTGCTTGGAGACCGGTCATAGACCTCACGCACCTGAACTCTTTTATCAAGAAGGAAAAATTCAAGATGGAGACGCTATTCACCATCCGTCAAGCAATACAACTGGCAGACTGGCTTGTGTCAATCGACCTCAAGGACGCCTATTTCCATGTGCCAGTGGCAGCAGATTACCAGAAGTTCCTACGATTCGCAGTAGATCAGAATCATCTACAGTTTGTCTGTCTCCCGTTTGGGCTTACTACATCGCCGCGGGTATTCTTAAAGGTCTTACTAGCAGTGGTGGCTTTGATCAGGACCAAAGGCGTCCGTCTACACCATTATCTGGACGACCTGCTCCTGCTGTCATAAGACCGAGAACAACTTCTGGTACACAGGTCTCAGGTAATAGCCACTCTTCGCGAGTTCGGCTGGTTACTGAACATGGAGAAGAGCCATCTGGAGCCTACCCAGTCGCTAATATTTCTGGGAGCTCAGTTCGACACAAGTCGAGGCACAATTTCTTTGCCCCTCGAGAAGATCCCGGTAGTCAGGGACAGGGTACGCCTAGCTATGACGGCCACTCACCTTCGAGCATCTCAGTGTCTAAGATTGGTTGGGACCATGGTAGCCACGACTCCAATGGTGAAGTGGGCACAGTGGAATATGCGGCCTTTCCAAGTGGGGTTTCTCCATCAGTGGCGTCCAGGAGATCAAAATCACCTCATTCGCATAACATCATCAATGCGGGAGAGCCTTCCATGGTGGCTGCAGAGCAAAAATCTCCTCAATTGCCATTCCATCATGCCCATCTCTTGGATCACAGTTACCACGGATGCCAGCAACACCGAATGGGGTGCCCTCTGTCAGACAGAGATAGCCCAGGGCAGCTGGGATTTCCAAGCTCACAGGGTAGTGTCAAATACTCTAGAATTGCGAGCCGCGTTCTGCGCTCTGAAAGCACTCCGTCACCTAATAGAAGGGACTTCTGTGATCCTGAGGATGGACAATACGACCGCGGTCTCCTATGTGAAGTGACAAGGAGGCACTCCCTGTTGAAGGAGGTAGATCCAATTTTATATTGGGCCCAGAAACACCTGGTCAACCTCACTGCAGTGTTTCTTCCAGGGGTACAGAATGTTCAAGCGGACTTCCTCTCAAGAGTCCGCTTGGACAACAACGAATGGAGCCTTCACAACGATGTCTTCCAGTGGCTCACTTCTCTGGAATTTCACCCAGAAGTGGATCTATTTGCATCTCCATGCAATCACAAGCTTCCGAAGTATTATGTGAGGTTCAGTTGTCCCCAAGCCTTTGGGACGGATGCTCTGACAGACCATTGGAGATTCCACAGGGCATATGCCTTTCCCCCAGTTCCTGTCATTCTCCGGTTCCTGGCGAGACTCAGGATGGAAGATGTGGAAGTGCTAACAATAGCCCCATACTGGCCGAACAGGCCATGGTTTCCACTGCTGATGCTCCTCAGTTTTCGGGATCCAGTTCCTCTACCCATCAGGCCGGACCTTCTGTCCCAGGGAGCAACTCTGCACCCATGCGTGGCTCATCTGCACCTGAAGACATGGTTTTTGAGAGGGAAAGGCTGGAGGCGTTAGGTTGCCCGAGTGGGGCAATTTCTACTCTCTTAAGTGCCAGAAGAGCAGGCACTAACAAGGTCTACGGAAGGATCTGGTCCAAGTTCATGGATTTTGTTACCAAGAAAGGGGGGTCATGCAATGACCGGAATATCCAGCATATTCTTGGTTTCCTGCAGTCGGGAATGGACCTACCATTATCCGTTAGCTCACTACGTGTGCAAGTTTCTGCTATTTCGGCCTTCACAGGAACTTCTTGGGCGTCTCATCCCCTTGTTCGTCAATTCTTTCGGGGAGCTTCCAGACTCAGGCCACAGAGGAAGCCAAGGTTCCTTAAATGGGATCTTCCACTCGTCTTGAACTTCCTTTCTGATGTCATAGGAAGTCACACAGAGCAACTCTCCATTAAAGATCTGTCTCTGATATTGGCCTTCTTGGTTGCCGTCACCTCGGCTAAAAGAGTCTCCGAGATTAGTTCTCTGGGTTGCAAAGAACCATTCCTGACCTTCTTCCCAGATCGTGTGGTTCTTATCCCCATGTTGGGATCACACCCCAAGGTGGTCTCTGTTTTCCACGAGAACCAGGAGATTGTCCTTCCAACATTCAAATCGTCAGATGATCCGAATACACATCCATTAGATGTGGGTGCAATTCTGAGACTGTACCTGGATGCAACAGCTTCCTTCAGGCGTTCAGATTATCTATTTGTTCTCCTCCATGGAAAGAACAAGGGCTTGCGGGCCTCTTCAAGATCCATAGCGGCATGGATTGTTCAGACCATCCAATGGGCATATAAGGCTAAGGGCTTGGCTCCTCCAGAAGCGTGACCGCGCATTCGACAAGAGGGGTGTCCACATCCTGGGCGGCTTCTTGTCATGTGGCCCCTGAAGTAATATGCAAGGCGGCATCATGGTCTTCCATTAACACTTTCATGACTCATTATTGTATTGAGCCAGCTTCATTGTCTTCTGTTAACTTTGGTTTGCAAGTACTGTCTGTTGATGGTGCAAATTAAATTTCTTTTGGCCAGCAGTTTCCCACCCTTGTGTGTTTGGCTAGTTATTTCCCACACGTAAGCTGCCATGGAGTCTGTCAGGAAAACGGAAAATTGTTATCAAATACTTACCGTAATTTTCCTTTCCTGATGGACTCCATGGCAGCTGGAGTCCCCTCCCATCTGCTGGAGTAGGCTATTTATGGAACACGGCCTCTGGCACGGAGTAAAAATTTATGGGAGTAGGGTCCTATGAGGTAGGAGGAGGCGGGACTAACCCACACGTAAGCTGCCATGGAGTCCATCAGGAAAGGAAAATTACGGTAAGTATTTGATAACAATTTTCCGTTTTCTTTTCTTCATCTTCTTCACCATAACCAATGACCAAAGAAAAAGGCAAAATAAATTGTCCTGCTTCCGTTGATTGCAGCGGTACCACATATGTGTATGTTAGTTGTTGTTTGCACCTGTAGTACAGCCCAGAGACAATAGTGCACATTTTGCTTTTTTTTTTTTTTTTTTTTTTTTTATTCTACCTAAAACATACTGACACTGATACTAATTTAAAAAAATGTTTAAAGAATAAAAATCCTGCCTAAAATATATTACCCATGACCTTTGATTCTGACCTTTAACTCTGACCTTGGCCTTAGACCCTTAGACCCTTAGACCCTAGATCAAATATTGATTTAGCTATTTTTTTCCTAATTTTATCTTTATTATTTTATTATATTATTATTTATATTTTCTTTTTTAATAATATTATTATTATTATTATTTTTTATTTTTTTATTATTATTATTTTTACACACTTTTGTTTACTTCCTTCTCCCTGCAAGGAGAGAGTGATACATTATATCTCTCCCCTCCATTCAGAGAGAAAGAAAACACAGGGGTGGGCTGCACAGTGACTGAGCTCTGCGATAGCCAATCAGAGGCTACCACAGCAATCAGGTGACCCTGAAATGGGAGTTCCAGGTCCTGATCATCAGTATGGGACCCGGGGATCCTAATGAGAGCCCCATCTCTCTGCTGAGAGCAAGCTGTGTGGCACGTTCCCACCACAAAAACAGATATGAATATATGCGGCCCCACGGGAAAAATGCCCAGTCCAGTGAAGCTGCATATATGCATATGGTTGGCAGGATTTGCACCTAAGGGTAAAACAAATCTTAACGCCTGAACACAATTTTGCAACTTTGACATGTAAAACCATACCTATCAAAACAACTACTTTGTGTATCCAGTTGGATTATACCTTGTTTTTTTAGCACAACGTGGGCATTCATTTGGTGGTAAATGGTAATGGGTATCTCCTGATTTTTTTTATTTTTTTCATTATCAAAGAAAACTGTCCGAAAATAGCAAAAAAGAAAAATTAAAACAATTTAGCTGTAAATTTCTTGCTACTACCATATCCTAAAACCAAAGAACAAGCCAAAATTAATTCTCCTGCTTCCGTCAAGCACAGCGATACCACATATGAGATCGACCGATTATTGGCAAAGCCGCTATATCGAGGGCCAATATGCACTTTCCCCGATATATTGGAATCGGGCCTGGAGGTTACCGATATTGCCGATATTTCGGGAAAGTGCTTGTACCGGAGTGTTACCTGCAGCTAGAGGCATCACCCCGGTACCTGCGTCCATAGCCGACAGTCGGCTGTCTTGTAATGACAACCGATGCGGCTGAGAAGCCGTTCGGCTGTCATTACAAGGAGCGTGAGGGGACGTCCCCCCTCCTGCCGCCACCCCCCCCCCCCGCCGCGTTCCGTGGCTCGCCCTGGTCTCCCGTCCCACCGGGAGACCCGGGCAACCAGCCTGCACGGCCGCCGAAGACCCAATCAAAGCTGCATTCGGCTCTGATGGGGGTCTTCTTTATGTAAAAAACCCGGAAGTGATGTCATGACATCACTTCCGGGTACTCTGCGCCAAATTCCAAAAAATGACAGCATTCCAAACAGCCAAACTTGGCATTTTGAATGCTTTTAAGGGCAGAGGAGGGGTTTGGGGTCTTTTAGACCCCCAGATACCTCCACAATAGTACCCTGTCAAATAAAAAAATTTAAAAAATATATATTTTTTTTGCACAAAAATATTGGCCAACAATGTCCGATACCGATATGCATAGGCCAAAATATTGGTATCGGCAACGAAAACCGATATCGGTCTATCACTAATGTGTATGTTAGTTGCTGTTTGTACCCATAGCACAGTCCAAAAACAATAGCGCACATTTTTTCTCTTTTTTATTTTTTATTCTACCTAAAAAATCCTGACATTAACTTACACTGATACTAATTAATGCCCAAATGTTACTGACCATGACCTTTGACTCTGACCTTTGACCCAAACACTAACCCTGGCACTGACCTAGATCAAGCATTACTCTAGCTATTTATTTTTTATTTTATTTATTTTATTATAAATATATTATTTATTTTTTATATAAGTTTTTTTTACACACTTTTGTTTATCTATTTCTCCCTTTATTATTTTAGGCTACATTCACACCTGAGCGTAGCGTTTTCACGCGTTTTTTACTGCGATTTTTACCGAGATTTACAGGCGTTTTTACAGGCGTTTTTTGTGCAGGCGTTTTTAGATTGAATAGAAACCAATGGAAAACGCCTGTAATCTGCCCAAAAAGAAGCTCATGTACTTTTTTGAGCGTTGGGCGTTTTGCTTACAGCGTCAAAACGCTCAGATGTGAACAGGGGCCATTGAAATGAATAGGATTTGTCTTGTTGGGCGTTTTGAGAGCTGATCCTAGAGCAGAAAAACTCCCCAAAAACGCCTACATGTGAACGGAGCCTTATTATATAGTTATTATTATTTACATTTTCTTTTTTAATAATATTATTATTATTTTTTTCTTTACACACCTTTGTTTACTTCCTTCTCCCTGCAAGGAAAGAGTGATACATTGTATCTCTCCCCTCCATTCAGAGAGAAAGAAAACACAGGGGTGGGCTGCACATTGACTGAGCTCTGTGATAGCCAATCAGAGGCTACCACAGCGATCAGGTGACCCGGTACCGGGAGTCCCGGGTCCTGGTAATTAGAATGGGAGCTGGGACTCCTGGTGAGAGCCCGGTCTCTGTGCTGGGAGCATTCTATGCGGCGCATTCCCAGCACAAGGAGAGATACGCATATAAAAAAGCCCAGTCTAGAAAGGCCACACATACACTATATTACCAAAAGTATTGGAACACCTGCCTTTACACGCACATGAACTTTAATGGCATCCCAGTCTTAGTCCGTAGGGTTCAATATTGAGTTGGCCCACCCTTTGCAGCTATAACAGCTTCAACTCTTCTGGGAAGGCTGTCCACAAGGTTTAGGAGTGTGTCTATGGGAATGTTTGACCATTCTTCCAGAAGAGCATTTGCGAGGTCAGGCACTGATGTTGGACTTGAAGGCCTGGCTCGAAGTCTCCGCTCTAATTCATCCCAAAGTTGTTCTATCGGGTTGAGGTCAGGACTCTGTACAGGCCAGTCAAGTCCCCCCCCCCCCCCCAACACTATTTACTGTATGATCTATAATGACTACTTATTGATAAGATAAAAAATACTTCACATAGTCCAAATATGACATATTCATAAAAAAAATGGTGAAAAAGTCCAGCCAACTACAGCATCACTGGCAGAAGTGTCCCAAAGTGGTATGTCCAAATAGTTCATATAAATTGTCAAGCACCTCCACCACACCGGCGTGCCCCCCCAAGAAGTGCCCACGTACCTCAATACGGGGATAAAACGCCAGTAAGCATATATCCAGTGGCAGGGCTTCAAATCCCAGAACGACTCCGAAACTCCACAGAGATGGTAGCTGGATCACTCCCACAATTAACATTTGACATTCAAATGAAATAATATGCTCATAGTGTGAATCCGTAAACACACTGACGTTTATTGAAAATAAAAGCCCCAAAATAATTGCACTCACAAGGATAAAATAATTACAAGCTTGTCAAAATTCCCAATCTGGGCTACCTGCAAGCCATCACCGTCCCGCTCTGTAGCCGAGGCCGCGGCTTGTACACCGCCGCTGGACTTCCAGGTGTCGGTCTGACGTCAGGCGTCCAGGTCGTCACGTTGCTATGGTCACCGCGTGTCCACGCCCTAACGTGTTTCGTCATTGGCTGACTTCTACGGAGGGCCTTGGGGGGCACGCTGGTGTGGTGGAGGTGCATGGCAATTTATATGAACTATTTGGACTTACCACTTTGGGACACTTCTGCCAGTGATGCTGTAGTTGGCTGGACTTTTTCACTCACCATTTTTTTATGAATATGTCATATTTGGACAATGTGATGTTCATATTATCCTATAGCACTGTTAGTGTATACATGTGATTATTATTATATGTACACACCTTTTATTGTTTCTTTTGTTTATGACAGCAGCTGAGGTTTGATTTGATTTTATATCAGCTTTGGTTTTACATCAATTTTATATCAATTTTAATCTGGTATATTTATTGTATGGTTTCTATTGTGTTTATAGCACCGAGCACCTTAGCGCCGAGTGGGTGAGATAAATAGGCATCCCTATGCGGGTGCCAGTTTCCTTACTCGTCTTTTTAAGAATATATATATATATATACACAATCTGCTGTGTGGGTCGGTAGAGGGAAGGTTGTGGGCAGAGGGCTTTGGGGGGGAACGCAAACTAAAATCTGGAGTGGCACAGCCCACCCCAGCACCCCCCTTTATACATACATGTGGCATTTACTTGGCTGCAGCTATCAGGAGTGCCTGTGCCTGGCTTCTCATTGTTGGCCATCACGGCTGCTATGCTTGCATGGCATCTCCGGCATCCCTCCATATGTACATGTGTCTAGCTTGTCCCTGTCTACTGCCGTGGCTTCTATGCTAGCATGTCATCCCTCCAGACATGGTAAACTCTCTTGGGCCATAAGCGGCCCACAGGCCATGGGTTGGACACTCCTGGCTTAAAGTTTGAACTGGCTAAATCTATTATAGGTGCATCAAAACAAAAAGTATTCAAAGACTTTCAGTTTTACAGAAAAAAGTGTGAGCAAAAAAGCGTGTTGTAGAGAAGGACCCTTGCTCTGGAGAGGTCCCACACACCCCTTTGTTGGGCTTTAAGAAAAACACAAGTCACTAAAAGCAGACAGATTACTATGACTCGTAGTTACAGCTTAATAACTCTCAGTCAATTCCTTTCACAGATGGCACACCAGAAAAATCAAACACTCAATGTTGAAGTTCTGATTGTTGGATTCGAGAACCTCACTGAATACAGAATCCCTCTCTTCCTTCTCTTACTGATCATATACACATTGACTTGCATTGAGAACATCCTGATTATAACTTTAGTATGTATAAGTGCTTGTCTCCATTGTCCCATGTACATCCTGATCAGCAATTTGCTCTTCTGTGAATTTCTATACACAACGGATCTGGTCCCTCTGATACTGCACCACATGCTCTCCAGAAGACCCGTCATCTCCCATCTTGGCTGTTCTGTCCAGTTAAGTGTATCCGGAGCAGTTACAATTGTTGAGACTTTGTTGCTCACCCTGATGTCATATGACCGATATTTGGCCATTTGTAGACCTCTCAGATACTCCGTTCTCATACACAATAGACTCTGCTTCTATTTGGTGACCATGATTTGGCTCATTTCACTTACTATAATTACGGGTCAATTTTATAATGTAATAAATCTTAAATTTTGTGGCCCTCTGAGCATCGATCATTTTTACTGTGACTTCACCCCTTTTGTTTCCCTTGCATGCTCAGATATAATGCCTCCTGTATTACTTGGCTTAACGGTTAGCGTTACTTTCACCATTTTGCCTTTCTTTTTGATTGTTCTTTCCTACGTCTTCATTATAGTCACAATCCTCAGGATAAAGACGTCGGCGGGAAGGCAGAAAGCCTTCTCTACCTGCAGCTCACACCTCCTAGTGGTGACTATATATTTCACCGCGCTCTTTTGCTTATACGGTGTGCCGAGGAGTAACCATTATCTCAATGTCTACAAAGGATTGTCCTTCGCCTACTTCTCGGTGACGCCGATGATCAACCCCATCATTTATACTTTAAGGAATCAGGAGATTCATAAAGCTCTGCAAGCAGTAATAAGTAAATTAAAAATTGTTTACTGTTAGGATACAACAAACACATTTGTATTATATTGTATCAAAAGTTACTTATTGTTTTCAATGTCTTGTAAAGTAACATTCCAAAGACACATTAAACTTGTATTATATTGAACCAAATACTATTGTTTTTATATTGAAATAAATATTATTAATTTATTTATTTTTCCAAACATATCAAGGACAATCTAAATATAATATATATATATATATATATATATATATATATATATATATATATATATATATTGTGACAGGAAGTCAGGTAAATCTGTGGGTGTTGTCACAGACAGGAGATACATTTCCACCTTGTTTAGAAAATTCACCAATTACTATAGGGTGTCGGCTGCAGAGGTAGCCAGGAAGGTGTTAGGACGTTGAAAAGGCTTCAGCTATTCAGGATGAGGGAATTAAGGCCTCTATAAGTTATCCAGAGGATGATTACTGATTGCTGCCTCCTGAGGCTGTGTGAGCTGAGGAGAGCAGTCAGATGAAAGACTTCTGAAGGTGAGGTGATGGACTTTTTCTGTGTGAAAAGAAAAATGGACTATATTGTCTGCTGTATGACCAGCAGTGTCTGCCCAGCAGTAGGTTGGGACAGACTCGGTTCCTGTGTGTGAAGGTAGACGCTCACAGTGGCCAGGATTTATTTTGTGTTTTGAATTATGCTGTTTTTGATGCTTGCACTTGTGTGAAGAAAATTGCAAGAATAAACCATAGACTGTTCTTTTCAACTACTCCTCGGCTATCTCTCTGTGTAACGAACCCCCCCCCCCCCCCCGCAAGGGGTCACCCTCTCTCACTACCGAGCTAACCCCTCACAATATATATATATATATATATATATATATACAGTATATATGCATACATACTGTATATATATATATATATATATATATATATGTAGCACTGCCCCCTTGAGGGCTGCTGGATTTCTCACCTTTTCAGGTCCCTCTGGGTTACCAGTAGCAACTGCATGCAGAATCACTTTACTCTCCGGCTCAGTCAATAAACAGTCTAGGGCAGGGGTCTTCAAACAGAGGCCTTCCAGTTGTTTAGGAACTACAATTCCCTTCATGCTTAGTCATGTCTGTGAATGTCAGAGTTTTACAGTGCCTCATGGGATGTCTAGTTCCGCAACAGCTGGAGTGCCGTAGTTTGAGGACCCCTGGTCTAGGTTTGTTGATTTTATTTTATATGGGGATGGGAGAAGGGAAGAGTGGGATACTCCAAAACAATTCATAATGTTGAGGACTTCTATCTGAGTATACGACTAGGTCGTAGTTTCACCTTGCCACTGGATGAATCTGAAGTAAAGTTCCTGAATAGACAGTGATGGGGAAAAGGGAACAGCCATTTTATTTATCAAACATGTATTTATATTAGATGGATATTTTGTGATAAGTCATATTGTATAACAGCTGTTGTCTTCAAAAGCCATTTATACCTCCTGTTGTTAGATTGCTATCTCGACCTTTGAAGACCTGTCCAGTTGTTTACTGCCCTACTGGAAGTAACAAGCCTTTGTTAACAACTATTCCGCATTTCAATCAAGATGTGACTTCAAAGAAACTTTAGATAGATAGGTGCCACCCTCTTCAGAATGTATAAATTTTAATACAAGTCCCTAGGAAGTTAGAGCAATGTTAAGCCAACAGAATGTAATGTGATTGGCTTGCTCTCCAAACATGTCTTCCTATCTACATGTTTGTCTAAATAATTATAATTTTCAATCTGGCTTCAACAGTCAAAATGTTACTGAAACCCATGAGTTTTGGGGTTACCCTTACAACAGCTTGCTTAGAACTTATCTTCAGGGTACTTGCCTAGCACCCCCTTTCTATCCACCAGCTGACACCCGTCCTCTGGCTACTCTACTCTGGGGTGGCCCCCTTCCTAGGCAGACAGATCCCTGGGCTTAGACAGGATCCCCTGTACTCACGATACTGTTTTTCCAGGTTCTCCAGTGTCCCAACCCTTCTAGTTAGCTCTCCTGGACCTCTAGGTTCAGCTCCTTCCATCTGGCTCACCAGGCCGACTACCTGTGACCATATACCAACTGCTGCAGAAGAGGAGGCAGCCGCCACCCTCCTTCCGGGACTCTGCTCACCAGCCAAGGACCCCGATCACAGGTTCTCCTGGCTTTTATACCGCACCCCACAATGCACGAGACTATCAGTCTTTGCCAATCACTGGGGCTGTATCAAATCCTGTGTACTCATTGGCCAGGTTTCCTCCACTGTCCAATGTGCCTCCCCATTGGACCTGTGGGGACACTCCCCAGACCAGATGAATCACACACTGAGCACATTGAATAGACCTAACTCACAGATTCCGCTTCCTGTTAAGCCGAAAGCAATATAGGATTTACCAGCTGCTCCTCTGATAGGCAGAACTATACTCACTCTCTGGCACCTACCTAGGAGGGTGTATATATATATATATATATATATATATATATATATATATGTGTGTGTGTGTATTCAATTAAAATTAGCACTTCCACCATTTTGTGGTTTCCATGTAGCAAAGCAACTGGAGGACCACCGATTACAAACAGAACCAGTTTCAAGCCTGAAATAAAGCATGGGTGCTTGAAACTGTTGCTGTTACTTTGTATCTTGCATAACAGCCACTACAGAAAAGAAATGTTATGCAATCATCTGTTTTGGATTTATTAATATATACTGTATACACACAAACACACACAGGAAAAAGCTTGTATTAACATTGAGGACAATTGTTTACTTTCAAACCAATTTACTGACTTCACTAGAGACTTCACTAGAGACACTCAGAAAAAAGAGTCAAGGAGAGTCAGAAGAGATTAGGCTTGGGCCTGCAAATGGTTTCAAGGGCACGTTCACATCTGCGAATGCACCCTGCCTCCAATTACATGTGAGAACCCCAGTGGTGGTACCTCCAATTAGCTGTGGGGGGCAGTCTCATTGAAAGCAAAGAGAGGTGCTTGTTCCTACAGTTAATTGCAGCCACTCGCATGTAATATCTGAGTTCTCGCATCTAATTGGAGGTAGGGTGCATTCATAGGTGTGATTGCACCCTACAGCCTGTGCCCCTACTTGGGTTGTTTTCTTGCACCTCTTGACTTGTGTTTTTGACTCATTGAAGAAATATTTACTCATTTTAATATAGCGAGGGGTGGGTGAGTAAAGAAAAAGACTTTGTTAGTAATAAAATTAATTGTAAAGGAATATATACAGTACGCACCATGGTTTGTCAAAAGTTAATTCTTTATTAAGAAGTTTGTGTCTCTGTTCAAAGTGGCTGCCATCTAGTAAATGGCATTGGGCATTCTTCCAGTAAATGTGACTGGGCATTCTCTGTTGTGGCTGCTCCTATACAAATTCTAGTAAATGGCGCTGGGCATTCTCTTTCATCGCTCTCTGCAAGAAAATGGCTCTGGGTATTCTCTGTCATTGCCACACTCTAGTAAATGGCACTGGACATTTTCTGTCATGGCTGCCCTCTAGTAAATACCAATGGGCAATCTCTGTCATGTGTGCCCTTTAGTAATTGGTACTGGGCATTCAAAGTTGTGTCTGCCATGTAGTAAATGGTAAGAGATATTCTCTGTTATTTCTTACCTTCAATAATGGTTCTGGGCATTCTAATGGTACTGGGCATTCTAGTAAATGGCATTGGGCTTTCTCTAAAATCAAAGAAGAGAACCTCGCGCTTATGGATAATGTATACAATAAATTGTAAAGAAACAATTCAAAAAGGTGTATTAACCTACAAGCTGCTGCTGACAATAAGGTGACTGTGCCTTTAAGTAATAAACAACATATGTCAGCTCTGCTATAAAATCTCACAAATGTAACAGAAACACTTAGGCTCCAATCACACCTGGTGTTTTTGAGCGTTTTTCAGCTCCAAAAACGCAAAAAAAAAAACGTTCCAAAACACCCAACAAGTAAAACCCCATTCATTTAAATGGCCCCTGTTCACATCTGAGCGTTTTGCAAAACGCCTGTAGCTGAAAAAAGTACATGAGCTTCTTTTTGGGCTGATTACTAGCGTTTTTGATAGATGTCAATGCCTGCCTCCAAAAACACCTGAAAAAAACGCCTGAAAATTGTGGTAAAAATTGCGGTAAAAATCGGGGTAAAATCGCGGTAAAAAACACGCGAAAACGCTACGCTCAGGTGTGAATGCAGCCTTATGTGAAAATTAAGTGCTAGAGTGCAATAAAGTGACTTAGTGCAATTGTGTCAATAAACAATATACACAAAAAACAATCAATGAATTTCACATTTCCTATAAAGTTCATAAAGTGTTCGAGGCACTCCAATAAATTGTAATCCAACCTGAAAAAGCGCTTCAAACGTGCTCAGTGGTGCTGCCCTTCAGTGTCCCCACTCACCGGAAAGCCATTAAACTGTAGCCTGTATCCTTATAATACTTCAATATTCGTCTGAGCAAGGAAGGGTAGTGTCACATACCTGGGAGGAGACTGAGTTGACGAGGTCGGCCTCTCTTATATCTCCCGCCCAGACCCCACTGAAGGTGAGACAGAGGGTGTCAAGGGACAGGAGGAACACGAGTGCCTGTAGTTGTTGATGGGTCAGGATAGGCAGCTTGTCCGGATACTGGAAACTGGAACATGCAATGATGTATGGAACAGGTGCAGCGGACAGCCAGGCAGGCACTCGGGTAGCTCTGAGAGCTGAAGTTAGAGACAGAGTCAGAGTTGCAGGAAAGCCAGGGTCATCAAACAGGCGGTGTAGCAGGGTACCAAATCATAAGCAGAGCCAAAGTCGGGGACGGAGCCGGGTCAGGTTTAGCAGAGAGGCAGAAGCAGAATCCAAAGTCAAGTCCAGAACACGCCAGGTCAGCATCAACAGGGAAGCATACAGATATCATTAGGTCACAGGGCACAGCTGAAGATCAGTCAGCAAAGGAAACAGGATTGAACTTCCTTTACATAGCCCCTCTCGCGACAACGCCGTTGTGCGTGCGCGCGTGCGCATGCTCACTCGCGTTTGCGCAATCGCGCGAACGCCCATTAGCCATTCTTATAGGAATAGCCTGTGCATGCGCACAGCCATGTCCCAGATGTCTCACAGGGATTTCCTGACAGGTAGTTATGCCCTGGTATATGTAGAGTATTCTTTCTCTGTGGCCCAAATAAAAAGAGGGATTTCCATAGCGAAGTGCGTACAGGAATCTTTATTAAATAATAGTATCCACTTACATTAAAAACAACTTTCTTCCTCCATGCGGCTTTGTGGTTCCTGCTTGGCTCGGCGTCCGTTCCACTGGCCGGAACTGACGTTGTACGTTTGGTATCACACTAGACGTGTTTCGCCCTCCCACAAATCGTCAGCTTTTGACCACAAGGTATTCTCTGTCATGTCTTCCCTCTAGTTAATGGTACTGGGCATCCTCTGTCATCTCTTCTTTCTAGTACATGACATTGGGCATTCTCTGTCATGTCTGGCCTTTAGTAATTGGCACTGGGCAATCTCTGTGATGTCTGGCCTTTAGTAAATGGCATTGGACACTTACATATGCTTTGATGGTATGACAAACACCTACTTGAAAACTTGTTGACTCAGTCAATTGGAAATCTTCTGATCACATTAAGAATTCCTCTTATATGCATTATAATGTAGCAATAGAAGAATTAGACTTGAAAAAATAACATAAATAAGTCACCGGGACCAGATTGCTTACACCCGAGGGTCCTTAAGGAACTCAGCCAAGTGATAGCCAGACCATTATTACTAATGTTTATGGACAGTCTACTGATGGGAATGGTGCCAGCTGATTGGAGAAAAGCCAACGTGGCTACAATATTTAGGAAAGGGTTGGGATATATCCCTAGGAACTACAGGCCGGTTAGCCTAACATCAATAGTCTGCAAGCTATTGGAGGGGATGATAGGGACTATATACAAGATTTTATTAAAAAAAAAAAACGGTATCATTAGTAGTAATCAGCATGGATTAATGAAAAATCGTTCTTGCCAGACCAATCTATTAACCTTCTTTGAAGATGTGAGGTGCCATTTAGATAAAGGAAAGCCTGTGGATGTGGTGTATCTGGACTTTGCAAAGGCATTTGATACAGTTCCCTGCCAACGTTTACTGTACAAACTAAGGAGGGTAGGTATGGACCATAGGGTGAGTATCTGGATTGAAAACTGACTCCAGGGGCGAGTCCAGAGGGTGATGATAAATGGGGAGTACTCGGATTGGGCGGGTGTGGAAAGTTGGGTCCCCAAAGGATCTATCCTGGGACCAATCCTGTTTAATTTATTCATAAACAACCTAGAGGATGGGATAAACAGTTCAATCTCAGTATTTGTGGACAATACTAAGCTAAGCAGAGCTATAACTTCTACACAGGATGTGGAAACCTTACAAGAGGACCTGAACAAAATAATGGGGTGGGCATCTACATGGCAAATGAGGTTTAATGTTGGAAAATGTAAGATAATGCACTTGGGTGCCAAAAATACGAACCCAAGTTACTCACTAGGGGGAGAACCTTTGGGGGAATCTGAGATGGAAAATGACCTGCGGATCCTAGCAGACGACAAGCTCAGCAATGGCATGCAATGCCAAGCTGCTGCAAGCAAAGCCAACAGAATACTGGCATGTATTAAAAGGGGATTCACTCCAGAGATAAAACGATAATCCTCCCACTCTACAAGACTCTGGTCCAGTCGCATCTTCCAGTCCTCAGGAAGGATGTGCTGGAACTGGAGAGTCCAGAGAAGGACAACAAAGCTAATAAGGGGACGGGAGGACTTCAGCTATGAGGAAATCATTGAACTTATTCTCTCTGAAGAGGAAACGCTTGGAAGGGGATATGATATCAATGTACAAATACTGTACTGGCAGCCCTAGCATAGGGAACAAACTTTTCAGCGAAAGGGAATTTAAAAAGACACGCAGCCATTCACTAAAATTAGAAGAGAAGCAGTTTAACCTTAAACTGCATAAAGGGTTCTTTACCTTCAGAGCGGTAAGGATGTGGACTTCTCTTCCACAAGCAGTCGTATCAGCAGGGAGCATCGATAGTTTCAAAAAACTATTAGATGGGCACCTTAAAGCAGAGTTACGACCTCAAAATCCACTTTGGGCCATCCGCTTGCTCAGTGTCACCTGTAAAAAAATGGATAGTCCCAATTTTTATTTTTTTTTTTTTTGTTTACTCACCTTGTTATTGAAGAAAAATATACTCACCTTTCTTCCACTTCCTCCCTCTGCGGCCGCGGCCCGCGCCGTCACTTCCTGGCTTGCATTGATTCCTGGGAGCTGAGGGTCATCGCTCCCAGGAATCAATGCGCCTGCACCGCCCCCGCTCATCAGTTCCGGTGCAGGCGCGTCATTCCCTGCTAAACAGTTTCTGGGCATGCCCAGAAGCTGTGCAGGGATGACGCTCCTGCCCCGGAAGTGACGGCGGGGCCGGTGCAGTGCATTGTGGGACCAAAGAGGACACAGAAGAGGACGCAGAAGAGGACGTGCTGGGTTCAGCTGCCCACACCTGAGATGGCAGCGCTGGAGAAGAAGTTTTCAAGGTAAGTATTTCTTCTAAAAGGTAAGTGCGACCTGGGACAGTTCAGAGGCTATCCATTGTGGTATGTATCAGCCCTGACTGTCCCGGGGGTATTTTAATGAAAAATAATTTCTGAGGCCGGAACTCTGCTTTAAATACCACAACATATACTGTTGACAGCACACACACACACACATCATAGGTTGAACTGGATGGACTGCTGTCTTTTTTCAACCTCACTAACTATGTAACTATGTATTAATAGAAAACAAATACACAGTATATCTAAAAGGGAAAACATCAGAATAATGTATTATAAAGTGAACACAATAGAATTATTCATAAAAGGTTTGTGTTTTTTTTTCACAGTGCTTACCCATACCCTTTCATCTTAAACCACTGCGCACCCTCACCCATGTGCACCATAACCCCCTGCCAAATATCCCCATATATTCATTTTGTCTTTTTTTAGCTACAAACAATACAGTTATTTTCAGAGATGTATAGTAACTAAGTAGAACTACTTCATTATTGTACTTAAGTACGGAAAGGCGGTATCTGTACTTTCCTGGAGTTGAATTTTTTTTCTCCTACTTCCACTTTTACTTCACTACATTTTTTCAATGATTTCAATACTTCTACTCCAGTATTTTTTTTTTTTTTGTGCTGCATAGTTACTCATTACAATTATAAAAATTACTACTGCCAGAACAGTAGATGGCAGGTTTCATGAAGCTCAAAACATGTGTATTATCAGCGCATACGAAAATAAATGCTACTGTATGTATAAATAAAAGCTGCATTTCAAATAATAAAAAACAATATGATGTTCAAACTTGTGACTTCTTTCTTTAATAACTACATAACACAGTACTTGTACTTTTACTTTCAGTACTTGAGTAGCAAAATTTTTAAAAAAACTTCTTGCAATACTTAAGTACAGAAAATGTTGAATACTTTAGTACTTCTACTCAAGTCACTTTTTGATCGAGCACTTCCACTTCTACTCAAGTCACTTTTTGATCGAGCACTTCCACTTCTACTCAAGTCACTTTTTGATCGAGCACTTTTACTTTTACTCAAGTATGGGTTTTTAG
Organism: Pelophylax lessonae; assembly: GCF_965119305.1. Lineage (NCBI taxonomy): Eukaryota > Metazoa > Chordata > Amphibia > Anura > Ranidae > Pelophylax > Pelophylax lessonae. The sequence continues at coordinate 875,601,122 of NC_138768.1, forward strand.
TACTTTATACAACTCTGGTTATTTTATATATGTTTTTTGGTAACATCAGCAGTGGCTGTTTGGTAGACTGTGATTTGTGACTTGACTATGATTCAAGTCTGATTTGTTTTATTAAAGTCAGCTTCTGTGTCAAAAATACTTCCCACTACCCTGAAGGCCCTTTTTGACATGACACATGAAGCAAGGCAGGCGTGTTCTTCAAGCATACATTGGGCAACCTCCAACCTGTGGTATTTTCTTGACACCCAGTAGTCCATTTGAATGAACATTTAGTTACAGCCTTGCTCTCCCTGCCCATGTTTTTTTAATCTTGGCAAGGAAACCCTAAGGCTCCATTCACACTACCACGACTTGTTAGGCGACTTGTCAGCCTGACAAGTCGCGGTCCCTCGCGGTCCATTGACTGGTACAGGACCCGTTCTAATAGGAGCGACACAAGTCGCTTCGACTTAGAAAAAGGGTCCTGTACTACTTCGGGGCGACCTCGGAGCGACTTGCATAGACATTCATTATATGAAGTCCATGCAAGTCGCGCCGAAGTCGCGATGCACGGGTCTTCACAGGTCGCCCCCGAGGTCGTGCCGCTTCAGTGTGAATGCGGTCTTACAAGGCAAAAATAAATTTACAGATTTACATTATATTTTATTTATTTATTTATTTTACTAAAAGGTAAAAAAACGATTTGGCTGCAATTCTCCCTAAAGAGGGGAAGGAAGGAAGGTGAGAAGGAGAAAGTAGAGAAGGGAGGAAGAGGAGGGGAGGGGGAGAGAAAAGGGGAGAAGGGAAGAAAGAGAGAAGGAGAGATGGAGGAACGAGGAGATGGAGGAATGAGAGGGAGAGAAAGAAGGAAGGAGAGAAAAGACGAAGGAAAGAAAAAAGTGGTAGGAAGGAGAGAAGGAAGAAATGAAAAGGAAGGGCAGACAGAGGAAAGAGGAGGTTCAACCCCCTTTCCCCGGAGCCTCTACTCATGCTATACCCACCTGAGATGAAAAGGATAAAGAAGAACAGGTGAGGAAGGAAGGGGAAAAGAAGTAGAAGGAGGAGGAAGAGGAAGGGAAAGAGGAGGGAGAGGAGGAGAGGTTGAGGAGGAGCAGAGGGAGAAAGCCACATTAGCAAAGCTTGCCACCTACTACCATCACGTGGCAGCACTTCTACCTCTTTTTAGGCTTACCTATCATTTTTTTTTTTTTTTAATAGTCCTGATTGCTAGTCAGGAAATTTGATGTCTAATTTATGCCCCTAGAAACTCTGAAGGTTCTCCTTGAATTTTGGGCTCCCCTATGTCTCTAGGCAGCAAAAACAGTCTCACACATGTGGTATCCCTATACTAGGGAGGAGAAGAAAAATGTGTTTTGCTGTGTGATTTTAAGTATACCCAGCTGTGTATAAGAAATAACCTAATAAAAGGACAACTTTGTAAAATAAAATAAAATTGTAGGTACTGTCTTCATTTTCCAAAATTTTGCCACAAGAAATTACAACTTCAAAAAACTCACCATGGTTCCTATCAAATATTTATTTTCAAAAAATGGGTAATTTTAGATCCTCAAGGAATGAAATAGTCAGAACATAAGGATTCATAAATTTCAATTGTACAGTATATCCCAAGGTTTGTAGACTCTATTTTTTTTTTTTTTTAACCAAAGAAGCAGAAAACTAAAAAATGTCCAGGACCGTAATGGCACTTTTCCACTGCAAGTACCGGCTCGGCTCTACTCGGCCCTGCTTGGCCCGGTTTGCTTTTCCACTGCTGGTACGGCATGGTACGGTGTTGGAACGGTTCGGTACAGTACGGTATGGTTTGCTTTTCCACTAAAGTAGTACTAAAGTTAAGTGGGTGGGATAACAACGGGGTGGGTGGGATTCTCTGACCAATCAGTGGCTAGTAGTGACTGCATGCAAAGTATTGTGGGATATGGTACCGGGTATGGTATCTCTTGGAACCACAATCGAGTAGGTACTATTTTTGAGAGCCGTACCGTTCGGTTCCATGCAGTGGAAAAGCGCCGCCGTACCGTACCAAACCATTCCTACACCATACCATGCGGTACCAGCAGTGGAAAAGCACCAAAGCGAGCCGAACCGTTCGGTTCCATGCAGTGGAAAAGCGCCATAAGTGGGTTTAACATCTCAGTCCTAAAGTGGTAAAAAATGTCTACAAGAGCAGTCCCCAGCAGATCCTTTTTTGACCATAGCTTCCCTATCAGCCTTGAAAATGGGAAGAATTTAGTATAAAGATTTGTCCCCCATAGACTTCAAAGAGGATCGATGATAATTTGTTCTACAATCAAAAAACAAATACAAGGACATACCGGCCTAGTGCATTATACTCCACAAAGATTTTATTTGTTAAACGGTATAAAAATACTCAGAAACAAGTTCTTGGTACAAGCATATCAAATGGATGTATTGCCATCAGCATCCGAACCAAAGGGTGTATCGTCCTCTGGAGCTTGAAGGCTTACGCGTTTCGAGGGTTCTTCCTCAGAGCCTGTAGACCACGTCTAAGCCATTACTTAATATACTTAATGGTTCTAAACCCTTAAGGTTTTTCACCTTGATGCCTTTTATGCAATAAAGTGAAAAACCTTCTGTGCTGCAGCTCCCGCCAAGACCCCTCCTTTTTCTTACCCAAGCCCAATCCAATCCAGTGATGTGCATGAGCGCAGCGGCTCCAACTGCTATCTCTCTCCTTATTGGACAGATTTATAACTGCAAAAAGTTAAAATTAATTTTTTTTAACATTTTAGGCCAATTTGTTTTCTGCTACATATTTTTGCCAATATAAATTGCAATAAGCGTATTTTGATTGGTTTGCGCAAAAGTTATCGTGTCTACTAACTACGGGACAGATTTATGTCATTTTTATTGTTTTCTTTTTACTAGTAATGGCGGCAATCTGCGATTTTTAGCGGGACTGCGACATCAGATCGGACCCCTAACTGACATTTTTGACACTTTTGGGGGGACCAGTGACATTGCTACAGTAATCAGTGCTAAAAATATGCACTGTTACTGTAATAATGACACTGGCAGGGAAGAGGTTAACACAGTTAGTGATCAAGGGGTTAAATGTAAGGCTAGTGGAGTGTTTCTAACTGTATGGGGGATGGGCTTTTGAAATAATCCCTGCGCCTACTGTTATTGATGCCATACGTGAGCTGAAAACCCTCCTCTACAGAGAGAAGCTTGACTTGGAACTTTTCCACTCAGGCTCTCCTCACTGCTTTACAAGCAAATGGCAAGCATTTATGGACTCAGCACTGCCTCCTATTGATAGAGACATTTTGCGAGCCTCATTTCAATACCTTGATAAGCCCCCACCCCCCACTTCAGGCCAGCCTCAGTAATTAGTAGTCGTTTAGGTACACAAGGACTTTGGCCTATACTTTTCTGTTGATGCAAGTTAAGTTTATGTATTCTCCTTTGTTTGCTCCCAATGCAAGGGTGTATTTCCTTCCAGCCTGTCACCCCACCCCTCTCCCTTTTTTTTTCCTTTTCTGTTTTTATGTACTAAACCCTGTAACATATGCATATCCTTCTTCCTAGAGCTAGAGCTGCTTCACCCTCTCCTATTTTGGGATGAGGCGGCCCTTCAGAAGAACCAGCTCCATCCATGCTTCTAAAATAGCCCACTGATACATCTTGCTTGTATCTGCAATGTTTGTTTACTATAGTGTCGCCTCTGTATGTTACCATTTTAAAATTGTTTTCTGTGGCTATCACATGTATTGTTACTCTGTAACCTTTTCTCTTTGAAGATAAAAATATCAATAAATGGCATTAAAAAAATTTGTGTCAAAATCATTTTGATTTCCTTTCCACATTTTCCAAAACTTCGAAAGACTCACCATGCTTCTAAAAATATATTGGATATTTGCTCTACATAATGTGGTTATTTTGTGTGTGTTTTCTACTATACTTGAGCTCCAGGACCTCCAAAGATGTCATATGTAGTCAATGAATTAGGTGCTCCTTGGATTTTGGCTCTCTCTATGTGGCTAGACTGTAGTAAAGTCACACATGTGTAGTATCTCTGTGCTCAGGAGGAAAAGCGGAATGTGTTTTGGCATGTAATTATAAGTATTCTACTGCTTTGTGTTAGAAATACATCATTAATTGGCAACTTTGTGTTAAAATATATGTTTTCACGTTATTTCCACATGTTCCAAAAACTTGTGTCAAAAAACACATTTGACGTTTTCAAAAGATTCGTTATGCCTTTTAGTAAAATACTTTGGGGTATTTTCTTTCCAAAATGTAGTCATTTTGTGGCTGTTTACTGGTTTCTTCACTGTAAGAGCTGTGAAAATGTGGAATAGGCTCCCTCCAGAGGTGGTTCTGGCCAGCTCACTAGATTGCTTTAAAAAAGGCCTGGATTCTTTCCTAGGTGTACATAATATAGTTGGGTACTAATATTTATAGTTAAAGTTGATCCAGGGAATATCAGATTGCCTCTCGGGGGATCAGGAAGGAATTTTCCCCCTGCTGTAGCAAATTGGATCATGCTTTGCTGGGGTTTTTGCCTTCCTCTGGATTAACTGCTGGTATAGGATTGTGTATATGGGATTGTATGGTTGGGTTTTCTTTACTGTTTTTTGTCTTTTATTGGTTGAGCCAGATAGACTTGTGTCTTTTTTTCAACCTGACTAACTATGTAAGTATATAAATATGTCCTAGTACTCCAGGGCTTCCCAAAATGTGATTAATAGTTCAAAAATTAGATGAGTAATTTATACCCCTAGAAAACTTGAAAGTGCTCCTTGAAATCTGGGCCTATCTGTGTGTCTAGGCTGTGAAAAAACATCTCCCCCTTCTCAGGAGGAGTAGCAAAATGTGTTTTGGAGTGTGAGTGTAAGTATGTCCATGGGGTTTGTAAGAAATAACTTGTTAAAGTGACAACTTTAAAAGATAACTTGGTACCAATATTCCTAAATGGGCTCAGATATATACCTAGGAATTACAGACCAGTCAGCCTAACATAGATAGTATGTAAACTGTTAGAAGGGATGATAAGGGGCCATACCCAGGAATTTTATTATGGAAAGGGTATTATTAGTAGTAATAAGAATGGATTCATGAAGGGTCGTTCATGTCAGACCAACCTAGTAACATTCTAAAAGGAAGTGAGTGATAATCAGTTATAAGGAACGCCTACAAACATTAAACTTGTTTTCCTTTAAAGTGGTACTAAACCCACAACAGTAAAATCAGTCTGTATATGCAGCAAACCATGCTGGTTATACTCACTGTGAAACCTAAGGGGCTAATCCTCTGCATTGTGTAAAAAGGCTAATTGATCCTAGCTTCTCTGATCCTCCCCTCCTTCCACTGTTCTCTGATAACTTCCTGATAATACAAAGTCTATGAAGTCAGGCTGCACAAGCTCAGTTTGGTGTGTATTGCTAGAGAGGTTTATTTTTTCTTGAAAGAGTGTATGTGATCAGCATAGGGCCAATCAGTACTGTTCAGAAAGAGGGCCAGGGGTCTTGCAGCCTGATAGGACAGTCAGAAAACGTCTCCTACAAGTTTTAACCAGTGCTTAGCTGAACACTGATAGAAGTCAGAAGACTGCTGTAACTGCTGATGAGAAAATGTATTTAGCAGTTTATACAGTGGGGAAAGTAATTATTTGATTCCCTGCAGATTTTGCAAGTTTGCCCACTAACAAAGAAATTAAGGGTCTATAATTTTTATCATTGGTTTATATTCTTTCCCTATCATTTAAAATACACCTAAAATCCAGAAAAAAAAAAAACATTAAACAAATGCTATAAATTAAGTTGCTGTTCAGTGAGTAAAATAACTATTTGATCAGGAAGCAAAACATGACTTAGTTCTTGGCGGAGAAACCCTTGTTGAGAAGTACAGATGTAATACGTTTCTTGTAGTAGGTTACCAGGTTTGCACACATCTCAGGAGGGATTTTGGTCTACTCTTTATAGATCTTCTCTAAATTCTTAAGGTTTCTTCGCTGTCTCTTGGCAACTCAAGGTTTCAACTCCCTCCATACATTTTCTATAGGATTAGGGTCTGGAGACTGACTAGGCCACTCCATGACTTTAATGTGCTTCTAATGAGCCACCCCTTTGTTGCCTTGGCGGTATGTTTTGGGTCATTGACATGCTGGAAGACCTATGCACAACCCATCTTCAGTGTTCTAGCTAAGGGAAGAAGGTTCTCATCCAAGATTTTACAATAAATGGCCAATGGCCCTGTCCATTGGCCCCCCAATGCGGCAAAGTCAACTGTACCTTTAGCAGAGAAACAGCCCCAAAGAATCATGTTTACACCTCTGTGCTTGACTGTAGGGATGATGTTCTTAGGGTCACACTCAGCATTTTTCTTCCTCCAAACACGGCGAGTCGAGTTAATGCCAAAGAACTCAATCTTGGTCTCATCTGGGCACAGCACTTTCTCCCAACCCTTCTCCGAATCATTTAGATGTTCTTTGGCATGACTGTACATGTGCCTTTTTGAGAAGGGGGACTTGCTGTGTTTAGAGGAAAAATTATGGGGGTTATTTTTGAGGCTACGGACATCAATTCTAGGGGCTATTATTGAGGCCACTGACACCAATGCTGGGCATTATTATTTAGGCCACTGGCTCCAATGCTGGGGGTTATTATTATTATTTAGAGTGTGATTGTAAGTATGACTATGCTGTTTCTAAGAAATAACTTGTTAAAATGACAACTTTAAAAGCTATTGGAAAAAAGAAATGTATAAGGGCTAAGGTGCTACTCTATAGGGGCGTGCCCTTGTAGAGTATGTTCACCACACCTGAATAGTATTACAACCGTAGTTGGAAATTGAACTATTACTTAGAAATGTGTGTGTCTTCTTTAATGTGTGTGGATGTCAATATGTGTGCAGACAATTCAAACAATCACTAATAATAATATATATTAAATATGAATACAAAAATATACAAATACAAAAAATATATTAGTGCAAAAATGTCAGCGATAAAGTGATCAGTGCTCAGTAGTCGACCTTCCACCGGAGAGATATACTTGTGCTATAAGTATATTAATAAATACTAAAATAGTAGTTTCTATAAAGTGTGGTATATCTTAGTGTATACTCATATTCAATAAAGTGGTACCATAAAAAAAAAAAAAACAATAGTGTGCAATTATTTGTACAAACGTGCCCCAAAATAAAAATGTACATAAAGTGCTAAGTGCAAAAAGTCCCCGCTTAGAAATCAGTCCAATAACATATATGCCAAGCGGCAGTATTCAGTGCTGGTTTATATAAGGTGCTTTGTGCCTTCTGTGCTCTTGCCGTGCTCTACAACAGTGCTTTAGTCTCCCCCTATGGTGTTGCACTCACCACAACTTCTTCCCCATAAAGGGGTATCAAGCTTTTTATCAGCAGGTAAACTCCTGGGTCCCCGTATATTTCCCTCAGGATCTTATATGGAATGGTGTACAACTCCTTTCCCCTATGGAGGTGTTGCTCCTTTGAGCTGTACCCTGATCTCAGCTACTCCATGATTTAAAGGATAGTTTTCAACACAGCTTTAAAAATGCTGCAAATACTGTATCAGTTATTCTAGATTCTCAAGAACACATCTGCTTTTTTTTTCCTGCTCCTGTTGATTCCTCATACTGTTTATGGTCATTTGCTCAGTGCAGGAAGGAAAATGTTAACAATGTGAGACTTAAACAACATGCAGCTCACTTAGTACTAATATTCATAAAAGGGCTCAGATATATACCTGGGAACTACAGAACAGTCAGCCTAACATCAATAGTATGTAAACTGTTAGAAGGGATGAGGCCACTGACTCCAATGCTGGGGGTTATTACTGAGGCCACTGACACCAATGCTGGGAATTATTAGTGTGGCTACTGACAGCCATGCTTGTGGTTATGATAGTGGCCACTGACACCCATGCTGGAGGTTATTCATTCATTCATTATTCATTGACACCAAAGATGGGTTTTATTTTACTCCCACCTTCTGTTTTATGTTTGTAATACATATTTTTAAACATTTTTTTGCATTCCCATACTTTCAATGTATGAACAGAAATGTTTTTCCTTACTGTTGGGGCATGGAAGGTTTTAAAGAATTTCTTAAGCCCTGGTCTCTCTAGGGTTGAGAATTCCTGCCTTAGAGAAGCACAAATAGATAAGATCATTTTAATTAGGTTATTAAACATTTAACAGATATGAACAGAAGCATCTTGGTTAATGAGTCCTGTGAGACTAATCATTTATCTTAGAAAATGTACACAAGGAAATATATATAAGACCCGCATGACACCGTAATATATGTACATCACACCTTGGAATTACAGGTACGTTATTTTACACACGGTGTCACTACTTACATTGTACATTAGCTGATTGATGTACTGTGTTAGGCATCCAAAGTAAAACTGGAAAATGTTAACACCTTTCCTTCAATGCATGCACTAAATCTGAGACTGTTTGCATTATTTCATTAGAAAACACACACATAATAGTCACATACACAAAAATGCTGCAACACACATGTAATTCTACACATAGTCACAATACCCTTCATACACAGCTGCATGCATATGTAGAGCTAAAGACAAAGGAGTCGCTAGAGATTAGACAGGATCTTTCCCAAATTGTACACAGACAGCCAGGCACACAGCAACAACAGTCCATGTACTCTGCCTCATTAATCAGTCTAGGGGGATGTCTTTTTAAAGTTTTTTGCTAGAAGAACTTAGCAGTCAGATATTATTGGCAAAGAACACCTCAGTAGCAATAGCACTATTGTAGGCAGACTGGAACAGTCCCTGGTTCAAGGCTGTGGACCATGAAGTAGTTTTAGCTCAAGTAAAGGCAGACTGGAACAGTCCATAGTTCACAGCTGGGGACCATGAAGTAGTATGATCACAAGTAAAGGCAGACTACAGAAGTCCACGATTCACAGCTGGGGACCATGAAGTAGGTGTAGCACAAGTAAAGGCAGACTGGAGCAGTCCCCAATTCACGGCTGGGGATCATGAAGTAGTATGAGCACAAGTAAAGGCAGGCTATAACAGTCCCCGGTTCATGGCTGGAGACCATGATGTAGTATGAGCACAAGTAAAGGCAGAGTAGAACAGTCTGCGATTCATGACTGGGGACCTTGATGTAGTATGAGTACAAGTAAAGACAGACTAGAACAGTCCCCAGTTCACAGCTTGGGATCATGAAGTAATAGGAGCCAAAGTGAAGGCAGACTGGAGTAGTCCCTGCTTCACGGCTGGGGAACATAAAGTAGTATGAATACGAGTAAAAGCATGCTAGAACAGTACATGGATCATTGCTGGAGACCGTGAAGTAGTATGAGCAAAAGTAAAGGCAGACTGTTCACGGCTGGGAACTATGAAGAAGTTTTAGCACAAGTAAAGGCAGACTGGAACAGTCCATGGTTCATGACTGGGGATCATGAAGCTGTATGAGTACAAGTAAAGGTAGACTGGAACAGTCCATGGTTCATGACTGGGGACCATCAATCAGTATGAGTACAAGTAAAGGCAGACTAGAACAGTCCACTGTTCAGGGCTAGGGACCATGAAGTAGTATGAACACAAGTAAAGGCAGACTGGAACAGTCCATGGTTTATGGCTGGGGACCATGAAGCAGTATGGGTACAAGTAAAGGCATACTGGAACAGTCCCTGGTTCACGGCTGGGAACCATGAAGTAGTTTTAGCACAAGTAAAGGCAGATTGGAACAGTCCCCAGTTCACGACTGGGGATCATGAAGCAGCATGAGTACAAGTAAAGGCAGACTGGAACAGTCTATGGTTCATGGCTGGGGACCATGAATCAGTATGAGTATAAGTAAAGGCAGACTACAACAGTCCATGCTTCATGGCTGGGGACCATGAAGCAGTATGAGTACAAGTAAAGGCAGACTAGAACAGTGACCATGAAGTAGTATGAACACAAGTAAAGGCAGACTGGAACAGTCCATGGGTCGTGGCTGGGGACAATGAAGTGTATGAACACAAGTAAAGGCAGACTAGAACAGTCCATTGTTCACGGCTGGGGACCATGAAGTAGTATGAACACAAGTAAAGGCAGACTGGAACAGTCCATGGTTCATGGCTGGGGACACTGAAGTCGTTTTAGTGCAGAAAAGAGGCTCTACCCACTGGATCCTGGTGATTAGTCCATTGGTGCAGCCTTTTGCAATGTAGTCCAGCATTTAATCCAAAGGGCTTCAGGAGAAACCAGTCCCCCTCTCCTCTCAGCTCACAGATCCATCCCCACAGTGGGAAAAGACAATCTCCTCAAGGATCCCAACTATTTAACAACAGTCCAGGAATCATCTAGGCACACCTTCCCAGGGATTGGCTAGGCCCTGTTTAATATTCAGGCTGCTCATTTGAATTATCTTTCTCTAAGCTCTAGAAATATATTTCCCGTGCAGAGGGAAGCAATCAAAGCAATCAGTAAAGCTCTGAACAGACCAGACCAAAAATTGCTGCTCCTATAATTAGAGCAGAAGTCAAAAACAGAATTTAGCTAGCAGCCAAACTAACTAGGAGGGGGCTAAACAGATGTATAATGGGTGTAAAAGACATATTAAACTTAGTATATTCTGTACATTGTATTTTATTTTGTATGCTTTGTCCTCTGCAACCAACATTCATGACATTATACTTATGCCTCGTACACATGCATCGATTATTGGCCGTGAATTTTCGGCCAACGTCCGATCGGCTGATTTTCGGCTTGTTAGTATGATGCTTTCGACAACCGACTCCGACTTTTCGGCCGAATAAAATCTGGTGTGCAGGCTATAAAATTTTTGTTGGCCGTCAACACAACGGCCGATTTTCGGTCAGTCAGTACAGATTTCGGCAGACAAAAATCTGATGAGCAAGACTGGGCATGCTCAGAGAAGAAAAAACACACGGAAAGTCAACCAGCACATGACATCACTTCTGAAGTAGATTTTTGTTGGCCGAGAAAATTCGTGTGCAGTCTAGGCGCATTCCAACCAACAAAACACAACTTGGACAAAAGACGGCCGATCGGTCGGCCGATAATCGTTGCGTGTGTACGAGCCATTACTCTTCTGCCACATTCCTAAGACCCTGGTAATAAACTAGACCCCCATGTACTGCCCACAATTGTAATATTATTATGATACCTATGTAAGCATGGTATAATTTTGTGTCTGTTCCCCACTGCAATAGTTATTGATTAGTCAACTCTTATCCTAATATTGATTGGTGGTTTCAATCTATTAAACTTCCAAGACAAATACATATATACAAATATAGCAATATATGGTCAAAGGTTTATGGACACCCATATGAACTTATTTGAGATCCCATTCCAAAACATTCCAAAACCATGGCCATCAATATGGAGTTGGCTTCCCTTTGTGGCTATAACATCTTCTACTTATATAGTAGATTTAATGCCATAAAAAAATTAAATTCCTATACAGCACACGCCTTCAGTCCATTGTCCATAAACAAAAAAAGGATCTGTCTGAAGAAGGTACATCAGAGGACCTGTACCTGAGAGTGTTCCATGTGAGGAAGTCTCAATAAGTATGGACATCTAGAGTGTAGCACCCTCTAGTGTGTACTAGAAGTGAGTATAGGCAAACCATACTTTGACTCAGAGTTAAGCTAGTGAGTCTTAATTGGAGCAGGGTTTATTAGAGTTTAGGGCTAGATGACTTATTCTGGCAGCTCTCTGGTGCCTCCCCCTGGTCTAGAAGGTCAGAGAATCTTCTAAAATTAGAGGGTGGGGGGTTAGGAAGAGCTGCCTTGAAAATTGATGATGCCTCGACCTATAACCAGTAGTTGGCTGGCAGGAGGCAAAGCCTACCTCGTTAATAGACATAGGCCATGCCAGCAGGGGCAGGCGAGTGGAAGATGGAGATACAGTGTTGAGGAGGCTGTTGGTCGCCCTCAATAGTGTAAAAACAATTAACCACCTAAAGACCGGAAGGTTTTACCCCCCAATGACAAGTCAATTTTTTGCGATTCGGGACTCCGTTACTTTAACTGACAATTACGCGGTCATGCGATGCTGTACCCAAATAAAATTGATGCCCTTTTTTTCCCCATAAATAGAGCTTTCTTTTGGTGGTATTTGATCATCTGTGTGATTTTTATTTTTTGCACTATAAATAAAGAAAGAGCGACAATTCTGAAATATACATATACTGTATATATATATACTTTACTTTCTGCTATATAACATTCCTAATAAAAAAAAAAAAATCAAATTTTTTCATCCATTTCGGTCAATTTGTATTCTGCTACATATTTTTGGTGAAAAAAATCCCAATAAGCGTATTTTGATTGGTTTGTGCAAAAGTTCTCGTGTCTACAAACTAGGGGAAAGATTTATGTAATTTTTATTTTTTTTACTAGTAATGGCGGCGATCTGCGATTTTTTACACATTTTTTACACATTTTTTACAAATTTTTTGTACACAAGTGTTCTGGGTGCTGGGTATTTTATTGATTACTACAATAAGGCAGTACAGCTGACCCTCCTGCTCAGCAGGTGACGGGCTTCCCTTTTGAACTGATGGGGCCCAGGCCTGGTACAGGAGGGCTGCCTATTTTGCTTTTTCAGTGACCACATCTGTCCCTATTCAGAAATCTTTGTTTTGTACTAAATTTCCAAATAGGATTTTATTCTCATTCCATAAGCTCCCATTGCTGTAATTTAATAACATTGTGACACTAAAATCTTTAATGCAGTGATGCGGTGGAAGTGCACCATAACCGCTTGCACGACTATTTACTGCGGCAGTCAGCCCCTCACAGGCAAAGCGACATAGTTCTACGTCGCTAGCCTGTGAGGCTCTAGGGAGCGAGCGCGTGCTGCCGGAGGCGCGCTCCCGCTCGCTCACGGACCCCCCCCCCCGTGCGTGTGCCCAGTGGACCCGATGTCCGCCGGGCACTCGCCATCGTCCGTTAGAGCGGGAGAAAGGGAGGCGGCTGATGTAAACACAGCCGCCTGTCATTCTCCCCTGTGTAAGAATGGAGATCACACGGTTCTACTATGTAGGACCGTTGATCTCTGTTCTTACACATCAAGCCACAGCCAATCACAGTTAGAAACACGCCCCTAGGGACACACTTAACCCCTCCCTCTCCAATAAAGTTAACCCCTTCACTGCCAGTGTCATTTTTACAGTAACAGTGCATATGTATAGCGCTGATTACTGCAGTAATGTCACTGGTACTCCCAAAAGTGTCAAAAATGTCAGTCAGGGGTCCGATCTGTCTGCCGCAATGTCGCAGTCCCGCAAAAACAAAAATCGCAGATCGCCGCCATTACTCGTTAAAAAAAAAAACAATAAAAATGACAAAAATCTTTCCCTTTGTTAGTAAACGCAATAACTTTTGCGGAAACCAAAATATGCTTTTTGCGATTTTTTTTTACCAATGTAGCAGAATGTAGCAGTATCTAGCAGAAAACAAATTGGCCTAAAATGTTCAAAAATTTTGATTTTTACATTTTTTTTGGGGAATTTCATATAAAAAATGTGAAAAATATTGTTATTTTTGCAAACTTGTCGCTCTTTTTTTGTTTATAGCGCAGGATCAAAAAATTGCACAGGTGATCAAATACCACCAAAAGAAAGCTCTGTTTGTGGGAAAAAAAGGACATGAAATTCGTTTAGGTACAGTGTCGCATGACCGCGCAATTGTCCGTTAAAGTCACGCATTTGCGAATCGCAAAATAGGCCCTGGTCAGGAAGGGGGTAAAATTTTCATATTCCCGTGACCGATATTATTCTTGTTTCAGTTTATTTATGAATGCAATGCATGTCTGGCTTCTTCCACAGAGTCCTGTCGAGGGGCAGCTCAAAAGAAGGTAGACGTTACCCGATGAGTTACAGGTGAGTTATTTCATTTTGTACCATTTAGTACCTTTATTTGTTACAGGGCGGCTGTTCTGTGCAGAATCACGTATATATACGTACATGATTCTGCACTACCACCTAGGGGGCGCGTGCGCGTGGCATAGGCGCACTGATTGTGCTGTGGTTAGTCACAGCAGAAGCCAATGAGCGGCTGATGTAGGAGGCACTGGGTTCCCCCAAGAAGTTCAGGAAGGTTTTGTTTCGTTGGGTGGACTCTAACGACACTCTCGGGGGAGAGGTGGATAATTTTGATAAATCCATGGGGGGGAGGAGGAATGCTGCTGCATGATTAATGTGTCTTGATAGGCCCCTACCAAGGTTAGAGGTTGAGTGCTACACACTGTTTGATTGACGGGGCTTGGACTTCCTTGCCCAGTCTGCATCTGTCCAATGGTTATTTTACATAGTTGGTATATCCAAAGGATGAGACCTGTTGCCTCCTTATTCATTCAGGATGTTGGGTTTTTCAAGGGGGACGGAGGGGAAGAGAGGTGAGGGGGTAGTTATGGTATTATCCTATTTTATTACTGATGGGGTATATATATATATATATATATATATATGTTTTTTTTTTTTTTTTTAAATCTGATTTTTAGGAATAAGGTGTCTAGTATTAGGCCCCAGATGAGGTCTTCTATGTTTTAAGGTGCTGGTCCTTTGGTTGGCCCTGTGAATGTCTAATGTCAATATGCCTTGTTTCCAATGTACATGGCTTTTGTCTGTGATCCTTATTTTCTGATAATAAAAATCTTTAAAAAAAATTAATAAATAATAATAATTTTTATTTAGGTTGAGGTAAACAAATTTGTTTCTGCTTACACATGCCTACCTCAGACTCTGTCCAGGTTGAGAAAAAAAGGACTGTGCCCTTTTCATGTGTACAAAAAGGGGGAAGTGATTGGCGCTGCCTAATATAAAATATAGGGAAGGAAATTATGGAGGTGCCTCCTGATGGTAATAAGTCACTATTCTGTTGTGGGATACGTGGTAAGTTTTTTTTTTTGAGATGTGCAGGTTAAATAAGTTAAAAATAAAGTATTCGTACTAACAGTGTGCACGCTGTATATTTGTGTGTATCCGTCTCTGTGTGAAGAAAGGGATCATCAAAAAAAATAGGAAAAAGTTAAGGGTCACAGGTATAAACGCCCCTTAGTGAAATAAGTAAAATATAAAAGTGTAAATCTATAAAATTTGTTATATGTGCATCTGTAGTGTAAAAAGAAAAAGAGAAAACTCCCAATCTGTGCGTGTAGTGGTAAATATATATCGTGCTGATATGCAATGCAAAGTAATTGCTGAAGTGTGGGCGTGTGCATAAAAATCCCCACTGGCATATGATATATAAATAGTCCCCACCCCCTAAATATACCACAAAAATAGTAGGTATGTGCACCACCAATAATATAAATGAATATGACCACATATAAGTGAAATGTGCAATTTCAAACAAATGGTGAAATAAAAATATGTGTATATGAGACTCAAGGTTCAAATGAGATGCGGAGATTAAAAGTGTGCCGTGTCTAAAAATGCATAAATATATAAAAAATATATAAAAAAAAACCTGCACTGATAAGCATATATATCTGACAATCCCAATCTGGCAATAAATATGTGCAAAAATGGCAATATGAATTAATATACTATGTCAATACAAATACAGTCATATGGATCACCAATAAATATATGCAATAATTTAACAATAAATATGTGCAAAAAAACGCAATGTAAATTGATATAACTATATCCGTGCAAACACAGCAATATGAATCACCAGTAAATCTGTGCAATGATCAGCATTATAGAGGCATATAGATAGATCTGTGAGACATGCAATCACAATTGATGGAAGAGTGTCCCAGAGGTTCCTAATGGTATAGAGTTCATACAGAGGATGTTAAAGTGCTCTTTTTTCACTAAGCCCGGTGTGCTGTGGATGGGCGGAAAGTAAGGTGCTCCCCCTCTCCTGAGGTCCAGCGCTTACCAAAAGTGTGTACCCCTACAGGGGTGGGTTGCAGGTCGATATTGGGGATCGCTCCCATACATCAGCACTCAGGTCTCCTCTCCTATCCTGCCTTCCTCAGCTCGGTCCCTCACCGGATGGCTAAATAGTGGCTTGCAGCATCAATATCAGGAAGGAAGTAACCAGAACTTTTCCCCGGGTATGTGAAAGGAAGAAAGGCCTCCAATAGTGAAGAATCGCTGAAACCTTTCTTTATTTAGATAAAACAATAGACAAGTACTCACATAGATAATTTACAGCTAGTGCGTCCGTATGGCTTAGGGACCGCAACCTCCTCTCCTTGCGGTGCGCGCTTAGGGACGGCGTGCGTCCCAACAGCCGGATGTGCGTTCCAAGCCTACGGGTGGATCGACGGAAGTGATGTGATCACGCTCTCTACGCGTTTCGTCACACTGACGTCATCTGGAGTGGCCCTTTTCATGTTTTTTTTTTACAATAGTTTTTATTGAAACATTTTTTACAAGAGAAAGACATAATCTACATTAGAAGATAACATTGGAGTAATGCCAAGTCATACGTCTACATAAACTTACAAAAAGAAAAACAGTACCTCACATATGGTAAGGATATCAGGACCTGCTGAAATCCATGGCTGTGGTAACCCTAACTTCATACATGAGGATAACAAAATCTACCACCATGGTATTTGGCAACTTAAACATGCCGAAATGAGTCACTTTAACATAGCAGTAAACCATCAGGGCCCAAGGTGACCTTCACAACTAAGCCCCGAAACAAAAGAAGATGTGTTGGGCGCTTGTGCCAACAAGGTGGGGACCGCACTGGGATAAGAATGGAGAAGAGGGGACTTCCAGGTAGTGCAAAGTTCCAATGTTGTCACGGAGGGCAGCGCCGTAGGCAGGCAGAAGTCAAAAATCCCGCTGGCACATAAAAGAAGAGAGGACAGGCGCCACTCAGTGAAACAATAAAGGTTTATTGCATAGCATACATAACAAACTTACATTAAGGCAAAGGCAAAGGCTTCTCCTTATGGCTCCTGAATCCCTTCCATAAGGTGGTACTTCCGCCCTCCGGCCGAGCCAGCAGCCGAGAGATGACACAACCTCGGGGAAGTCCAATGGGGGAGCCGGATCAGGCCAAGGACGGCGGTAAGCCGCTCGTCCACAACTAAGCCCCAACAGGAGGCATCTACTGTATCCCATTGGCCAAATACACACTCCACAGACTCCTACGCTGGCCTAATACATGGCTCCCAACTACTTCCAATTGGAGGGGATGACTTCGCAACCCGAAAAAATAGAAGTCGATATCCCACAGAATCAGTGAGATAAAGAGAGAAAAAGACAAAAACAAGGGGACAGACAGAAACAACCTAAAAAGAAAAGAAAGGAAAAATAAGAGAGGAAAAGACAGAGAAGAAAAGAAATTCCTTTTACGTTTTTCCGGACCTAAAAGTGATGGATCGGAGGTAGCCTGATGTAAATCCAGTCGCCCACAGAGCCATCTTGGGTCTGCCACTGTCCGCTGTGTAAATGTGAACACAAACTGAATGAGCACAGACAGGGCCGTTGATAGGGGGGGGGGACCACCAGCCCTCTTGTAGGGGGCCCGAGCACACAGGGGGGCCCACACAGAGAGGGGGGTTTGTGATGGACAACAAATACAGAAATCTTCCTCCAGCACCTGAATATGATCTGTCCCTCTCCCTGCTATCAGCTTTTATCTGCTGAGAAAGAGACAGTTGTCCCTTACTAATCCCCCTCCCTGTGTGGGCCCCCCTCCCAGCACTGGCTCTAATGTTATCTCTGCTCAGGAGTTTATTTGTAACTTTGTTTCTCCCCCTCTGTCTCTCTGATGACGAGCTCCAACTGCCCAGCTTGTATATTTTTCTCATCTCATCTTCATTTTTATTTAACATAGTTTTTTTTTTTTTAGCTTTAGCAGGAATTATGTGAGTTATGTTATGTTTGTGTCTGCTAATAGGGATTTTGTTGTAATTTTAGCTAAATATATCTTTAATATTTTTTTTTTTGGGGGGGGCCCTGCCAGGTAGTCCGTATGGGGCCCTGCGATTTCTAACAGCAGACCCGGAGATGTAAAAAAACTGACATCGCACCCATTCAGCTCCGATTCAGCAGGGGATCCACTCACAGAATTGAGGGTAGCAGTACCATGTGAAAGAAACCTTACACAGCAACTCCTGGCAAATGCAAGGGGGTCAGTGTATGGTGGAGAAGTTTCGATAAGTTTTTTTTGGAGGTGTTTAGAATAGTGAATGTCTACAACTGGTTAAAAAAATACTAGCCTTTGGCTAGTCCTCAAGTGTTAGGAGCATTCTTCCCACTAATTTGGGACACATAAAGAAAATACAGCAGCTATATAGAACCTCCTTCACTAATGGGAGAAATGAACTATAGACAAATATGTATACAGCGCTATATAAAATCAAATAAAGTGACAATGTGCATCATATAAATCAATAAACTCGCTTACAGTGCAATATATATTCCTCTTAGGTGCAATATATAATGTCCATAAAGTGCATTCAAAGTAAAGTGCATTAGAGTCCACTAAAATATAAATATAACCGTGGTTTAAAATTCAATAAAGTGCTTGATAGATGTTTCCATATAAAATTGCAAGTGACACCACACCGTTTAGCCACCAGATGGCCTCTCACCTCACTGAAGCATTAAACCAGCATTGAATCCTCAATAAAAAATGCCACTTCCTGGATAGATCTCTCACCATCCCATGGACATGATATGTGAATAAAGATAATGAGGCATCTAAGTGTACACTGCTGTTATCCTTTAATTGATTCACATTCAAAGTAGAATTGCACTCACATGAATCGGCACAATGGGCTTGTGCGGACCGTACACGCCAAAAACAGTAGCTGTCGGGAGCCGTGCTGGTGGGTCACCGCTCGTCCGTCCAGGTCTCCGTCCCCTATACGCGTGGCGTTTTATGCTTTCGCATCACGACTTCCTCAGTAGGGGGTGGCTTCTTCCCACTGACCATCGCAATCATGTCACATGAGTTGTAGATAAAGTCATTTTTAGCAGGGGTTCCCTGAGACCAGAAAGTTATTTTTAAGGGTTCCTCTGTGTTAAAAAGGTTGAGAAAGGCTGACATATACAATTGTATGGGTTAACCACATACATTACATATGTCATAGAATATATTATTTTGGGGGACCATGGCCCTTACATTTTTTAATTGATTGGAGGTCAGGGAGTGTCAATGATGGACACCAGATGATGGCTGAAAAGAGTAAAAATCTCAAGAATTACAATTATTAGGATTGATAAAATGGCTCAGATATACAGTATACATTATGTGTTACTGTGTGGCTGGAGATCCACTTTAAAGTCCCACTGGACTTACAGTTAAAAATGGCCATTCCAGGTGCATTAAAATAAAAAGTGTTGGAAGGTTTACAGTTTGCTTTCTATAGAATGCAGCTACTGTATGACCAGAAAAGCCTGGTCCCTGCCAGCATGTTGGAGATAAGGACTATTACTCTCTGGGTAGAAGCAGTGGTTTCTCTCTGAAAAGGTTCCACACACTCTTAAGCACTTAAGCCCCAGAGGATTTGGCTGCTCAAAGACCAGGGCCTATTTTGCGATTCGGCACTGCGTGAATTTAACGGACAATTGTACCCAAATTAAATTGACGTCCTTTTTTCCCCACAAACAGAGCTTTCTTTTGGTGGTATTTGATCACCTGTGCGATTTTTATTTTTTGCGCTATAAACAAAAAAAGAGCGACAATTTTGAAAAAAGAACAATATTTTTCATATTTTTTATATGAAATTCTCAAAAAAAATTAAAAAATCAAAATTTTTTAACATTTTAGGCCAATTTGTTTTCTGCTACATATTTTTGGTTAAAAAAATTGCAATAAGCGTATTTTGATTGGTTTGCGCAAAAGTTATTGCGTTTACTAACTAAGGGAAAGATTTATGTAATTTATATTGTTTTTTTTTTAGCTAGTAAAGGCGGCGATCTGCGGTTTTTTATTTTGCGGGACTGCGACATTGCAGCGGACAGATTGGACCCCTGACTGACATTTTTGACACTTTTGGGGGTACCAGTGACATTACTACAGTAATCAGTGCTATACATATGCACTGTTACTGTAATAATGACACTGGCAGGGAAGGGGTTAACTTTATTGGTGATCAAGGGGTCAAGTGTGTCCCTAGGGGCATGATTCTAACTGTCAAGGGGCGTGGTTTGTGATGTAACCTCAGAGATATACGATCCTACATAGCAGGATCGTATGATCTCTGCAGTTACACCAGGGAGAATGACAGGCGGCTTTGTTTACATCAGCCGTCTGCCTTTCTCCCTCTCCAGCGGGAGATCGCGAGTGGCCGGCGGACATCGGAGTCGCCGGTCACACGCGCGGGGATGTCAGAGAACGAGCGGGGGCGAGAGCGCGCCCCCAGCGGCACGCGCTCGCCCCCTTGAGGCTTGTGGGCGAGTGACGTACCGATACGTCACTTTGCCCAGGAGGGGCTGACCGCCGCAGTATATGTACTTGCGGCGGTCGGCAAATGTGGTTAAAGAACACACCATTCACTAAAAGCAAACAGATTATTATGACTCGTAGTTACAGCTTATTAACTGTCAGTCCATTTCTTTCACAGATGGCACATCAAAAAAATCAAACACTCAATGCTGAAGTCCTGATTGTTGGATTCGAGAACCTCACTGAATACAGAATCCCTCTCTTCCTTCTCTTACTGATCATATACACATTAACTTGCATTGAGAACATCCTGATTGTATTTATAGTATGTATAAGCCCTCGTCTCCATTGTCCCATGTACATCCTGATCAGCAATTTGCTCTTCTGTGAATTTCTCTACACGACGGATCTGGTCCCCCTGATACTGCACCACATGCTCTCCAGAAGACCCGTCATCTCCCATCTTGGCTGTTCTGTCCAGTTAAATGTATCCGGAGCCGTAACGATCATTGAGACTTTGCTGCTCACCCTGATGTCATATGACCGATATTTGGCCATTTGTAGACCTCTCAGATACTCCGCTCTCATACACAACAGACTCTGCTTCTATTTTGTAACTGTGTTTTGGCTCATTTCATTAATGTTCCTTATAGTTATGTTTTACTTTGTTCTAAATATTGAATTTTGTGGCCCTCTGACCATCGATCATTTTTATTGTGACTTCACCCCTTATGTTTCATTTGCATGCTCAGACATAACGACTGTTGTTTTATTTGCCTTATCGGTCAGCATTACATTGACCATTATACCTTTCTTTTTCATTGTTCTGTCCTACGTCTTCATTATAGTCACAATCCTCAGGATACAGACGTCAGCGGGAAGGCAGAAATCCTTCTCTACCTGTAGCTCACACCTCCTAGTGGTGACTATATATTACACTGCGCTGTTTTGCTTATACGGGATGCCGAGGAGTAGTCAATATCTCAATGTCTACAAAGGATTGTCCTTCACATACTTTTCGGTGACGCCGATGATCAACCCCATAATTTACACTTTAAGGAATCAGGAGATTCATAAAGCTCTGAGGGCCGCAACCAGTAAAATAAAAACTGTTTATTGTTAGCATACAACAAATATATTTGTATTATATTGTACCAAAATTGATTCAATGACCCAAAGGCCCTAGGCATCCAAGTAAATCCACCACAGACTGGCTTCAGAAAAAGAAAATGTGCCTTTTGGAATTGCCCATTAGCTGTAATTGGAACACCACTCAAAGCCAGGGACACTGTATCCGTGATATCAATTGATCCAGGCTGTATATGTCCACCCAAAATCATATGTGCAGTAAAGATAAAAAGTACCATTCTCCTAGTCAACCACCATGACATGTGAGTAAGGGTCAGCTTTAGCCTACATGTCTCCACCAAGAAACCACGCCTCTGACCTGTTTCATTTCGCCCCACCAGGGCTAAGTCGAAGGATCATTTTGGAATGGCCCAGCCAGAGCCCAGACCTTAACCCCATAGAGATGCTGTGGAATGACCTCAAGAGAGCCGTTCACACCAAACATCCTACAAATGTGTCTGAACTGAAGCAGTTTTTGAAAGAGTAATGGTCATAAATTCCTCCTGAACATTGTGCAGGTCTGGCCCAGAGCTACAGAAAGTGCCTGCTTGCAGTCATTGCCGCCCAGGGAGGTTCGACCAGCTATTAAATCCAAGGGTTTACTTACGCTTTGCTAAAGCACTGTGAATGTTTTATGGGTGTGTTCAATAAAGACACAAACAATTAGAATTGTTTGTGTGTTATCAGCTTAAGCACATTGTGTTTATCTATTCTTGAGACTTAGAGCTTTCTTTGCCAAAAAAAGGTGACCTGATCTTCTATTTGTGGGAAAAAAAGGACATCAATTTTATTTGGTTACAGCGTCGCACGACCGCGCAATTGTCCGTTAAAATAACGCAGTGCCGAATCGCAAAAAATGGCCTGGCCTGGTCATTAGGGGGGAAAATCTTCCAGTCCAGAAGTGGGTAAATAGATCTTCTGTGGCTTAACTTAAGAGTTAGGTTCGGGGAACTTAGTAGGGAGCAGCATGTGTTCTAATCACTTTGACAGCCATCTTTCATGATCAGGGCTAACAGATCACCCTGGCAGATGATGTGGGCTCACCCGAGGTGCAGGGTCTAAACCCTAACCAGTATTCACCAGAGCTCCTGATGGTGGAGATAGATTTTGCTGCATGTTAGTACCAGGTCATGGTCCTCAGGATTGCCCTACCAGGAGGTGAGCAAGCCAGAGTCTAGTAGCAGATATAGCAGGTAGGGATCAAGCAGAAGCGTAGTCAGCAAATAAGCCAAAGGTCGGAAATAAGTGCTTGCAGGTTGGAAAGTGTAGTCTAGGAACAAGCAAAAGGTCAGCAATAAGTGGTAGTAGAAAAGAGGACAGATGCATGTATGGAAAGGAGCAAGATATTGGCAATAATCTGGCAAACAGGAAGTGAAAATACATGGCCTTAAAGGGAAGTTCATGGGAGGAGCAAGGAAATCAAGGTTCACCAGAAACAAGGTACAAGACAAGATTATCCAAGGGTTCAGGGTGTTGTCCAGCATCTCAGGGGGCTCAGCAGAGAGCTACTGCCGGATCTAGAGAGGTCATGGGTTCTGATTCTTGTTCTGACATCTACACTGGGAAATCTGGTTTCTGCACTGTATCAATGTTACATTATTCCCCCTTATTCGGATCATTTAGGCTTCTTGGTTACAGCAATAGAATAACTGATGTAATGTGACCAGTAAAGGTAATGTCACCCATAGGAACAAAACTACTCTTAAAATGCCTTTGGTTGCCCCCCAACTGTTTCTACCACTTCTAGGTTGCAGTTGGCAATTTGTTTAGTTGATTTTATGCCTAGATAGAGAAGCTATGGATGGGCCACAGCCCCTGAGCAATACAGCTTCCTGTTTAGTTTGTAATATGAAAGTTAACCACTTATGTCCCGGAAGATTTTACCCCCCTTCCTGACCAGGGGTTTTTTTGCAATTTTTTACTGCGTGACTTTAACGGACAATTGCGCGGTCGTGCGACGCTGTACCTAAACGAATTTGACATCCTTTTTTTCCCACAAACAGAGCTTTCTTTTGGTGGTATTTGATCACCTGTGCGATTTTTACTTTTTGCGCTATAAACAAAAAAATAGCGTAACTTTTGCTAAAACAACAATATTTTTCAAATTTTTTTATATGAAATTCCCCCAAAAAAATGTAAAAATCTACATTTTTTAACATTTTTGGCCAATTTGTTTTCTGCTACTTATGTTTGGTAAAAAAATCGCAAAAGCGTATTTTGATTGGCTTGCGCAAAAGTTATTGCGTTTACTAAGTAAGGGAAAGATTTCTGTCATTTTTGGTGTTTTTTTTTTTAAACGCGTAATGGCGGCGATCTGCGTTTTTTTTTGCGGTACTGCGACATTGCAGCGGACAGATCGGACCCTTGACTGACATTTTTTACACTTTTGGGGTTACCAGTGACATTACTGCAGTAATCAGTGCTATACATATGCACTGTTAATGCAAAATGACACTGGTAGTGAAGGGGTTAACTTTATTTGAGAGGGAGGGGTGGTGTGTGTCCCTAGGGGCGTGATTCTTACTGTGATTGGCTGTGGCTTGAAGTGTAGGAACGATGATCAACGGTCCTACATAGTAGAACCGTATGATCACTATTCCTACACAGGGGAGAATGACAGGTGGCTTGTTTACATCAGCCGCCTGACTTTCTCCCTCTGCACCGACGATCGGCGAGTGACCGGCGGACATCGGGTCCGCCGGTCACACGCACAGACTTGCTGGGTAACGAGCCGGGGCGGGCGCCCGCGCACTATTAGCTCCCAAGCAAGTGACAGGCTAGTGACGTATACAGTGGGTACGGAAAGTATTCAGACCCCCCTAAATTTTTCACTCTTTGTTATATTGCAGCCATTTGCTAAAATCATTTAAGTTCATTCTTCTTCCTCATGAATGTACACATAGCACCCCATACTGACAGAAAAACACAGAATTGTTGACATTGTTGCAGATTTATTAAAAAAGAAAAACTGAAATATCACATGGTCCTAAGTATTCAGACCCTTTGCTGTGACACTCATATATTTAACTCAGGTGCTTTCCATTTCTTCTGATCATCCTTGAGATGGTTCTACACCTTTATTTGTGTCCAGCTGTGTTTGATTATACTGATTGGACTTGATTAGGAAAGCCAAACACCTGTCTATATAAGACCTTCCAGATCACAATGCATGTCAGAGCAAATGAGAATCATGAGGTCAAAGGAACTGCCTGAAGAGCTCAGAGACAGAATTGTGGCAAGGCACAGATCTGGCCAAGGTTACAAAAAGATTTCTGCTGCACTTAAGGTTCCTAAGAGCACAGTGGCCTCCATAATCCTCAAATGGAAGACGTTTGGGATGACCAGAACCCTTCCTAGAGCTGGCCGTCCGGCCAAACTGAGCTATCGGGGGAGAAGAGCCTTGGTGAGAGAGGTAAAGAAGAACCCAAAGATCACTGTGGCTGAGCTCCAGAGATGCAGTCAGGAGATGGGAGAAAGTTGTAGAAAGTCAACCATCACTGCAGCCCTCCACCAGTCGGGGCTTTATGGCAGAGTGGCCCGACGGAAGCCTCTCCTCAGTGTAAGACACATGAAAGCCCGCATGGAGTTTGCTAAAAAAACACCTGAAGGACTCCAAGATGGTGAGAAATAAGATTCTCTGGTCTGATGAGACCAAAATAGAACTTTTTGGCCTTAATTCTAAGCGGTATGTGTGGAGAAAACCAGGCACTGCTCATCACCTGTCCAATACAGTCCCAACTGTGAAGCATGATGGTGGCAGCATCATGCTGTGGGGGTGTTTTTCAGCTGCAGGGACAGGACGACTGGTTGCAATCGAGGGAAAGATGAATGCGGCCAAGTACAGGGATATCCTGGACAAAAACCTTCTCCAGAGTGCTCTGGACCTCAGACTGGGCCGAAGGTTTACCTTCCAACAAGACAATGACCCTAAGCACACAGCTAAAATAACGAAGGAGTGGCTTCACAACAACTCCGTGACTGTTCTTGAATGGCCCAGCCAGAGCCCTGACTTAAACCCAATTGAGCATCTCTGGAGAGACCTAAAAATGGCTGTCCACCAACGTTTACCATCCAACCTGACAGAACTGGAGAGGATCTGCAAATACTGAGCAAAGGGTCTGAATACTTAGGACCATGTGATATTTCAGTTTTTCTTTTTTAATAAATCTGCAACAATGTCAACAATTCTGTGTTTTTCTGTCAGTATGGGGTGCTATGTGTACATTCATGAGGAAGAAGAATGAACTTAAATGATTTTAGCAAATGGCTGCAATATAACAAAGAGTGAAAAATTTAAGGGGGTCTCAATACTTTCCGTACCCACTGTATATACGTCACTTTGCCTGGCCGGGGCTGACTGCCGACGTATATAGTTGTGCGGCGGTCGGCAACCGGTTAAATTATTTTGCATTATTATGCATGTTTTAGTTGATGTTTTAGTGAGGCTTTGCAACTCTGAACATAGAGTTTTCTACTTGTGATATTATGATTAGTGATGAGCCGATTTTTTACCAGCAGGGTTCGGTTCGCACCAGAACACCGCGAACAGAGGAAAAGCTTGTTCGAACAAACGAACCCCATTGAAGTCTATTAGAGTCGAACCTTGAAAATCATTTTGAAGCCTTAAATGCAAGTTATTGCCCCAAAAAAGTGTATGGGGTCCGGGTCCTGACCTGGGGAACATGTATCAATGAAAAAAAAGTTTTTAAAAACTATCGTTTTTAAAGGAGCAGTAATTTACTGATTGTAATGAGGCTTAAAGTGAAACTATAAAAATTAAAAATTCCTTCAAATATTGTGCCTGGGGGGTCCCCTGAATGTGCCTGTAAAGTAGTGCATCTCTACGATGTATGTAGCCTGCTGCAGCTATACTGACATTTCTAAAGCAAAAAATGTCATATACAAATATACATAGCATATTTCAAATCGCATGTACTTGTCATAGAGGTGCAGAAAAATTGGGCCTTGGTTGTTGGTGGTGCCTGAACACCATAAGCCCTCACAGTTACTCTTGTTGGGCACAGGGACAGGCCCTGCCATTAAAAAATTAGATACGAAATTGAAATCGCATGTACTTGTCATACAGGTGCAGAAAAATTGGGCTTTGGTTGTTGGTGGTGCCTGAACACCGTAACCTCTCACAGTTACTCTTGCTGTGTGCAGGAATGGTCCCCGCTGCTAAAAAATCCATACAAATTTGAAATTGCATGTACTTGTCATACAGGTGCAGAAAAATTGGGCCTTTGGTGTTGGTGGAGCCTGAACACCGCAACTCCTCACAGTTACTATTGCTGGACGCAGGAACGGGCCCTGCTGGTAAAAAATCCATACTAATTTTAAATTGGCAAAGATCAAGTGTTGTATGTGTTCTTATCAGTGATCTAGTAGGGGGCGCTGTGCTGTCATCTGACCTGGCCAAGGTTGGGTGGCGGCTATGCAAACTGGCTGGAGTGACGGGGACCTGGAAGGTTAGTATCGGCAGGAACTGAAACTGAAATTGGGCCTTGGTTGTTGGTGGGGCCTGAACACCGCAACCCCTCGCAGTTACTCTTGCTGGGTACAGGAACGGGACCTGCTGATAAGAATTCCATACAAATTTGAAATTGCATGACAGGTGGCAAAAATTGGGCCTGTGCTGTTGGTGGTGCTTGAACACTGTAACCAAGCCCTCGCAGATACTCTTGCTGGGTGCAGGAACAGGACCTGCTGGTAAGAATTACATACAAATTTGAAATTGCATGTACTTGTCATACAGGTGCAAACATATTGGGCCTTTGGTGTTGTTGGTGCATGAACACCGTAACACCTCACAGTTAGCAAGGCACAGGGACAGGGCCTGCTGTTAAAAGTGACATAAGACATTTCAATTGTATGCACTTGTCATACAAGTGCAGAAAAATTAGGCCTTGGGGGTTGGTAGTGACCTAAAACAAAAACATTGTTGAAAGCTAGCAAAATCAAGGTAGAGGAATAGGATAGGCAGCATATGCAGACTTCAAGGGATGGCAGACCCCTAGCAAATCCAATCAGTTACATCAGCATCAGGGGCTTGATAGCTCTTGTTGATCCAGGAGTGGTTCATTTTGATAAAAGTCAGCTGGTCAACAGAGTCTGTGGACAGACGCACTCTTTTGTCCATCACAAAACCTCCAGCAGCACTAAACGTTCGTTCAGAAAGCACGCTGGAAGCAGGCCAGGCCAGTAGCTCCATTGCATATTGAGCAAGTTCTGGCCAGTGGTCCATCCTCAAGACCCAGTAACCCAGTGGATGCTCAGCTGGAAAGGTTTCCAAGTCTGCTCTTGTGCCAATGGTTGCTTAACCACTTTACCACCGGAGGATTTTGCTGTCTTACGTCCAGGCCACTTTTTGTGATTCGGTGCTGTGCGACTTTAACTAACAATTGCGCGGTCATGCGACGTCGTACCCAAACGAAATTTACGTCCTTTTTTTCCCACAAACAGAGCTTTCTTTTGGTGGTATTTGATCACCTGTGCGATTTTTAATTTTTGCGCTATAAACAAAAAAATAGCGTTTGTTTTGAAAAAATAACAATATTTTTTAAAAATTTTTATATGAAATTCCCCCCCCCCCCCAAAAAAAAATGTAAAAATCTAATTTTTTTAAAATTTTTGGCCAATTTGTTTTCTGCTACATATGTTTGGTAAAAAAAATCACAATAAGCGTATTTTGATTGGCTTGCGCAAAAGTTATTGCGTTTACTAACTAAGGGAAAGATTTCTGTCATGGTAATGGCGGCGATCTGCGATCTTTTTTGCGGGACTGCAACATTGCGGCGGACAGATTGGACCCTTGACTGAAATTTTTGACACTTTTGGGGGTACCAGTGACATTACTGCAGTAATCAGTGCTATATATATATGCACTGTTACTGTAAAAATGACACTGGCAGGGAAGGGGTTAATTTTATTGGAGAGGGAGGGGTTAATGTATGCCTGGTGCTTACTGACGTGTGTGGGGGGAGGTGACTGAGTGAGTCAGGGACAGATCGCATGTTCAGCTATGCTATACCCTGCAATCTGTCACTCCCTGTCACTTAGGAGATCCGCCCGCTCTGTTTACACAGGCGGGCGGATCTCCAAACTAGATTCCCCAACGATCGGGGAAGAGCGGCGGCGATCGCCGCCGCTCCTCCCCTGGCCCGACTCCCGCTGTGACTGAAAACAGCGGGAGCGCGCCTACAGGGGGAGGAGTCCAGCGACGTAGTACTACGTCGCTGGAAGATAACAAACCACTTTGCCGCAGTACGGTCAACGTGACCGGTCAACAAGTGGTTAAACCTAACAGCCCTGGGTGCTGCTGTGCTGAGGACAAAAGAGCTGTTTAAAGGCATCTGTCAGCCGGCCGCCTTCTCCACCTCTCCTCCTTTGACTGAACGATGCCTCAGAAACACATCCAGAGGATGTTGACCTCCCAGTGTCTGGAAAGGTGGTACACAAATTTTTTTTCAAGGCCTCCTCAAGATGTTTCATCCTCTGGTTCCTCTGCGAAGGCAGAATGAGCTCTGCAACTTTACCCTTCTAACGTGGATTAAGAAGGGTTGCCAACCAGTAATTATCCCTCTCTTTGATAGCACAAATCCTTGGGTCCTTTCGCAGGCTTTGCAGAATCAGGGAGACCATACAACATAAGTTGGAGGAGGCATGAGCCTCTGAGTCACTAAGGATGACATTGTCAGCAGGAGCAACCTCTCCACAACCACGTACAACTCTCGGGGGTTTCTGGGGAATCAAAACCATCCCTTGAAGACTGCTCTATGCTATCCTCTACATCCATGCTGCTGAAATCCTCTTTCTCCTCCTCTTCCTCCTAAAGGGGGACCATAAAGGGGGCCTTGTGAGGAAAGGAAGTCCTCCTCTTCCTGCTGCTGTTCTGCCTCAACTGCCCTGTCCATGATTCCACACAGCATGTGCTCCAGCAGGTAGACTAGAGGGATAGTGTCACTGATGCATGCATCGTCCCGTCTCAACATCTGTTGCCTCCTCAAATCAATCATGCATGCATCCTTAATCAAAAGCCACTGGTGTGGAAAAAAAAGCCAAGCTCTCCTGACCCTGTCCTTGTGCCATACTCACACAGATACTCATTGATGGCCCTCCGCTGCATGTGCAGCCGCTGCAGCATTGCCAACGTTGAGTTCCACCTGGTAGGCATGTCACAAATGAGGCAGTTGCTGGGCAGGTTGAATTCCCGTTAAATGTCAGATAAGTGAGCACTAGCATTGAACGAACAACGGAAATGGCCACAGACTTTTCTGGCCTGCCTCAGGAGATCTTGGAAGCCCGGGTATCTGCTCAAGAAATGCTGCACCACCAGATTCAGAACGTGTGCCAAGCATGGAAAATGTGTCAAGTATCCCTGTCGGAGGGTGGAGAGAAGGTTGGTGCCATTGTTGCACACAACCATTTCTGGCTCAAGCTGTCATGGCGTGAACCATCTCTGAGCTTGCCCCTGCAGAGCTGAAAGACTCCCTGCACCGGTGTGACTCCTATCCCCTAGACAGACCAACTGAAGCACAGCATGGCATCTATTAGACTGACTGCTTGCATAGCCCCTTGAGCGCTTAGGGAGCACTGCTGCTTCAGAGGACAATGGAACAGAAGATGACATGGAGGAGGAGGAGGTGGTGGAGTAACCAGATGTGGCAGAACCAGCACCAGCTTTTTGGAGGCGTGGTGGCAAAACAAGCTGCAACACCGATCCCTGTCCTGCATTCTTCCCAGCTGCCAGCAGAATTACCCAGTGCGCCATGAAAGAAATGTAACGTCCCTGTCCATGCCTGCTGGACCAAGAGTCAGCAGTAATGTGCACCTTCCTGCTGACCGCTTTGTCCAACAAGGCCAAAACACTACCTTCCACATGACAGTAGAGAGCCGGAATGGCCTTATGCGAAAAGTAATGCCTTTTTAGGACCTGCCACTGTGGTGCAGCACATTCCACAAATTTGTGAAAGGGAGCCGAGTCTACCAGCTGAAAAGGCAGCAATTGTAATGCTAGCAATTTGGCCAAGCTAGCATTAAGACGCTGAGCATGTGGATGGCTGGGACAGTATTTCTTTCTATGGTTCAAAAGCTGGGGTAGTGACATTTGCCTGGTGCTCAAAAGAAGTGGTGGTGTACTGCTAGCAGATTGGGTGCAAGTCTCTGTGGCACTCATTGCTATACCATCATCCCTCTCAATGCTGGTATTTGAGAAGGCATGAGGTATAGTAGGGTTAGAGATCACAGATGAGGAGCAAGGTGATGTATGCTTGTTTTGATCTGGTGCCTCTTTCAGGTGCTGTTGCCGACGGACTGCATGGCAGGCCATCATATGCTTTGTCAAACATGTGGTGCCCAAGTGGCTGGTGTCCTGGCCACGCTTGATCCACTTTAGACAGATGCTGCAAACAGCAACGCTGCGGTCTACTGCATAGGTACTGAAAAAAGCCCACACTAATGAACTTTTGTGAGTCCGCGGGGAGTTTGCAGCACCCTGCACCTGTGGAGCTCTGTGCTGTGACGCAATAGGTTGGCTACTTCCATGGCGGCCCCTGGAGCACATCCTGCCTCGTTGGAGTTATGCGTCCTCCTCATCCTCCCCTCTCCTCCTCCTCCTATATCCTGTCAGGCACCTAAGTACAGTCAGTGACCTCATCATCCCCTCCCTCCTCGTCACTAAGGCAAACTTGGCAATATGCTTCAGCTGTGGCAACATGACTGCTTGTTCCTTGTCTGTTATTGTCACCCCCTTTCTCTAGGCTCATGTTATTCCCTTCATCAACCTTCAAACCAACATAACAGCTTTCAATTTGCTGCACATCCTCCAACAGCATGTCACTGACACTATGATTGAATAGTTTAGGTGACTCCTCCGTGCATGATGGTGGGGCGACAGAAGGAGTAGCTGTGGAGGAGGAGCCTGTGGAATGGGCAGCTTTGGCAGCTGTGGTGGAAGGCAAACTACTGTGAGCATGGGTGTCAGAGGAAGAGGAGGATGAGGACGGCTTATTGATCCACTCCACCAACTTTTCCACATGTTGTGGCTGAATAGCACGGGCAGCACCGGAAATAAAGGATGAGCGTGCCCCGCCTGCAGAGGATGCACTATGCCGACTGTGACCACCACTTTTCACAATGGACACAGAGGCTGTTTGCCCTCTTTTCATGGTCTGTGAGTGTCGGCCTCTCCTTGTCGGCCTTTTGGACATGATGTTGATACAGATCAATATAGGGTATACGCAACTGACCAATAGATACTCAATGACCTGATATGATGTAATTGATAGCCCTATAGATGAGCTGTGGTGGTTATAGACGTACGCAAGTGACCAATTAACAATACTCTCACTGATATCTGATGTAATCTATAGCCCTATAGATGATCTATGCTGCTTATAGGATGTACCCAAGTGACTGATTAACAATACTTTCACTGATATGCTGTAATCTATAGCCCTATAGATGATCTGAGCTGCTTATAGGATGTACCCAAATGACCGATTAACAATACTCTCACTGATGTGATGTAATCGATAGCCCTATAGATGAGAAATCTCTCCCCCTCCCTGCTAGGAATGAATGAATGGCACTGCACTATCTGACAAACTGCAAAGAAACAAATCTCTCCCTGCCTGAAACATGTTCCTGTCCCTCCCTACACTGCTAGGAATGTCTCTCTGCACTGTCTGACAAACTCCAAAAAAAAGTTACTCTCGCCCTGCCTCACATGCGTCCCTCTCCTTGTCTTCTCGCCTGCACAATCACACTACGCGCTGCGGCTGTGGCTGCGGCAGCCTTTATGTAGTGTGGGGAGTGTACTTGGCCCCTGAGCCATGATTGGCTAAAGACAGCCTGCCTTAAGTCCAATCATGGCAGAGATCATTTGATTGGCCAAAGCATGAGGTCAGGGTGCATGCTTTGGCCAATCACATAATGTGCGGCATGCGAGGCGCGCGCACAGTGCATTATGGGCGGGCGCTCGAATTTCCCGCGAAGAAGCACATTTGTTCGTCATTCGACGAACGACCGATGTTCGAGTCGAACTTAGCTTTGACTCTAACTCGAAGCTCATCCCTAGTCAGCACACCCAAGGGCATACAAGGGGAGCGACTGCCAGACGTAGCATACTTTCCAAGCATGGCATTGTGCTAAATCCTGATCCCTTGTCCTGGGGAGTTCTTCAGAGCAGTCAAGTGGGCTAGTAGCCAAGGCAGCTAGGTGGGCTGGTAGCATCTGCGAGCATTAGATCTAGGTGAAGTTCTACAGAGGAAGCAAGATACTTCTGCATACAGTTTGCAAATTTAAGCTAATTTGGTCTGAGAGCTCTTGGTTCAGAAAATAATATTGTCACTGACCGATAGAGACTGAGAAGTTTGTCTTCATCTGATGTTTCAAGTCAAGTTGAGCATCCCGTACAAGTTGTTTCCCCAATGAAACAACAAAAACAAGCCCATGGACTGTCTACGTGTGTCTGGATGCAAGAGGGAAATTCCTGTTGCCTGCCTGTGTAGAAATAGGGTGACCATAAATCTAGTGGCTCTTGCTGGGGTAGCGCTACAGACAGATCAACTCTTAGCAAAAGTTGGAAAAATGCAGTCTTATGTAGCACCCTCCTAGACAGGTGCTAGGTAAAAGCATCTATTTGCTCCTGCTGCTTATCAGGGGGAGCTGATCTGTTAGTTTTGCCTGTCACATGTTTCCAGGTGTGATTCACCTGGGTCTGAGGGAGTGTCCCCACTGTGTCCAATGAGGGAGCTTGTTGGACAGTGGAGGAAACCTAGCCAGTGACACATCATGTTTTATGGCAGTCCCAGTTGGAGGGCATTGCTGCAATGCATCCTGGGATTGGCCATAAATATGGAGGGAGCATATGACAGGGGGTCTTTTGGCAGGAGCAAAGTCCCAAGAGAAGGAGGACGGCTGTCTTTCCTCCTACAGAGTGAGGAAGGTGGTCCAGGCAGTCGGCCTAGGGACCAGGAGTGGAGCTGGGCTGCAGAGGATCCAGTGTGCTGACCAGTGGAGCTGCTGGGATTTTGGGAAAAACAGTATCGTGAGTACTAAGGGATCTGCCCAGGAGTCTGCCTGGAAGAGGGGACCACTCCAGAGAAGCCAGGGGATCAAGGAGCGAGCTCACTCAGAGTGTTACAGTAAAGGGGGTGCCTTGTAGTGAACCCTGAAGATTAGGAACAAAGGGGGTGCCAGGAAGGGCCCTGAAGTTGTTCAGCAGTACAGTTCAGATTGCTTCAGAGTACAGATTACCTCAGAGTATTACCTCAGTTCTTGTGACAGACTGAAACCAGCGGCCTAGCCGTGACTAACTCAATTCCAGTGTTACCTAGCGTTACTCAGCGTTAACCAGCATTAACTGGCATTTATTCAAGTCGTCCCTGCCCTTTGGGCATAGTTGTTCAGTTGGAGTATCCCGCTCATCCCTTCTCCTATTCAAATTCCTAATAAAACATAAAAACCAAAGAAACTGGACTGGTCCTTGTCTAAGGTAAAATCACTTGGAAACATGTCTGAATGTACTACCGTTGCTAATGGTGACCCAGGAGAACACATCTTCAGCAGCTCCCTTGGGAATATTGCTACACTTATTTTGGCGGTCAAAGCACTTCAAAAATCTTCTGATGTAACTTTGATTGCAGAAGAAGAGAAATGCAGTGATGACACTGTGGAAGGACTTGTGATGCACAGAGATGTTATTGGGAAAAAAAAGAGGTTTGGGACTTTGTGTGAGAAACACGAGAAGGCTGACAGAACAAAAGTATTACATTTTATTTGATACATACATATATATACACAGTAAGACATGTGAATTATATGAAACCGATAAAAAAGCTGATAGGTAATCCCCAGTCCAGGTTCATAAAAGCCATTATAGCACAATACCAACGTAAAAGAGGGTTAACTCTGATCATGTCATCAGCAGACTCGACGCATTTCGTGGACTTAATAATCCCACTTAGTCATGAGTGGATGCATGAAATATGTCTATAAAGAAAAATATATTATGTATATAAGTGTAAAAGAGTAACAACAATGATGGTAAATAAAACTGGAAGGGGGGAGGGGGCAAAAAACCTCCAATTTCCCTAA
Organism: Pelophylax lessonae; assembly: GCF_965119305.1. Lineage (NCBI taxonomy): Eukaryota > Metazoa > Chordata > Amphibia > Anura > Ranidae > Pelophylax > Pelophylax lessonae. The sequence goes on from NC_138768.1 coordinate 875,635,700, forward strand.
ACTTACACTGCAGCTCAGGCATAACCGGCTCCGAAGGCAAATGCATGATCTGAAGTGTCCCGCATGGGAGCTGAGGGCAACCAAAGAAGGCAAACAGGGCGGACCACGCCGCACTTAGGGAGGAGCATAGATTAGGAATGATGGAGTATAGTCAGTAAGCCAATTGTAACGAGACCCTTGCTCGCTTGCTTCTGCTCTCCCGACACTCCTCTGCTACTAGTGAGTCAGCTTGCAGATCGCAACGTCTGATGGTTCGGTCAACCAAGGCTTCGGGATCCGAACTACAGCTATGTGCCGTTCGGAATCCATTAGAACAAACACCAGGCAGGCTGTATGTAAGTTCAAACAGGAAGACCCTTTATTGGAAGTACACAACACACTTTTATACAGAATTTGGAACATCCTGCCCCCAACAACCGCTTTCCCATTGGTCAATTGTAAAGTACATGCCGTTCTCCTTCAGGTCCTCCTTAGCCATGCAAATGAGGACTTGAAAATGAGTCAGCAGGGATTGGTCCGATAGCTTGATTAGAAGGGCTTTTATGTGTAATGAGACAGAAGCCCCCAGGGGGCAATCAATGTACACAATAGCCAGACACGGAACAATGGGAGGTCATCAGCACTCAGCATGAGACAGGGCAATCCACATTCCCTCCCAATACACAACAAAAGGAAAGCCTCTCTGACACTGCAAGATATGTAACACACACAGCACTCAGAAATCACAGACCTCATGGCAAATGGGAACAAATCTCAATATTTTTACATAGAGACATTGCTGACAAATATGAAGCAATCCAAACCATCACCCATCTCTCCTTAAATTCCAGTGATGGTGAACACCGTCACACCAATAAAAGGATATCTGTAGTATTCAAGTAAGAAATGTGTAATGAGTATAATTGTAACTATATAAAGATACATAATACTGATGGCATAATGTATATATAGGTGGTATATGGGTGAAAGTGTGGGAAAAGTGTATTAATTACTAAAACAATGGCAATATAAATAAATGATATATGAATAACTATATGTGAGAAGTATATTTGTTATTAGGTGATATGAGTGAAAAATGATTACATAATAATGATAATAGTGATAAGGTTGATGGGGTAAAAAAAAGTAAAAGGGGTGAAAATTAAGTCAAAAGAAATAAAAGCAACTACATAGTATGGGCAGCCAGCACCAAGAAATATTGTGAAGAGCACATGTGAGGAGTTAGCAGCCAACCAAAAAGTAAATCATAGTGAAAAAGGAAATACTGAAGAACCAAAGTCAGTGGAAGGGTGAGAAAAGAAATATACCACAGTAGATGATTCCAAGCTCCGAAGCCAACCGTGGTCCCCACAAGTCGCCAAGATTAGTGACCCAGTGTCACGTACTGTACATGGTGGGGCTGCTGCAGGCACAGCGATGCCGTAGCAGAACCGTCCTGCGGGCCACCTTATGTGCCCATTGTGCGCCTCATTCAAAGTCCCAACCCCCCCCCCCCTTTTTTTACAGAGATGTTATTGAAGATGCTGAAATACATGATGACTCAACTGAAACAACTATAACTTGTGTATCTGAATCTGGTGAAGCAAAGTTTAGTTCTGGACCAGTGGTTGCAGTGGAAATGTGTACACACACACAACAGCACCAATTTATGATGATCTAGCCATGTGGATCATTAACAAAGAAGCTAGAGATTGTATTGCACTGCATGATGGAATATAGCAAAATACTATTGTAGACTTTAATATATCAAAAAGAATGTATGGAGAGAATATTGTTAGATTTTGTACGAATCACCATTTTAAAAAGGAAGATGAAAAATTGAAATATTCATTGAAAGATACACTTTTCGGCCACTTTATGAAAAGGTGTACCTACTGTAAAATTGCTTGGTAGCACAAATTACTAATCAGCCAATCACATGGAAGCAACTAAATGCAGATGACTTTCTGAAGTTCAAACTGAGCATCGGAATGGGGAAGAAAGAGGATTTAAGTGACTTTGAAAGTGGCATGGTTGTTGGTGCCAGAGGAACTGATCTGAGTATTTTACAAAACTGTTGGTTGTGCGTGAAAATCCCAGTAGATCATCTCTCGGGTTTACAGAGAAAGGTCCGAAAGAGAGAAAATATCCAGTGAGCAGCAGTTGTGTTGAGGAAAATGCCTTGTTGAGGTCAGGGAAGAATTGGCAGATTGGTTTGAGATGATAGAAAGGCAACAGTAATTCAAATAACCACTTGTTAAAACCAAGATATGCAGAATACCATCTCTGAATGCACAATGCATCAAACCTTAAAGCGGAGTTCCGGCCACAACAACTTTTTCGATAAAAAAAATACCCCCCCTAATCCTAAACTTTTCACAATTACACTAATACTATTGCCACATTACAGTAAATGAATATAGGTAAAATCCTACCTTTAAAATTGATTGAAGAGCGTGGCCATCTCCGGTGTGGGCGTCTGAAGCCGCTGTGTCCTTCTTCCTGGTTTCAGCTACCCAGAATGCTGATTGCAATCTCGTGCATGCGCTGTAGATTGCGATCAGCAATCAGAGTAGCAGCCGGCCATTCCCATTGCATCCCGGGATTGATGACGCTCATCTCCCAGGACGCAATGCAAAAGAGGAAGTGACGTCGGGGGCCGCGGCCACATAAGGAGTAAGTTAATTTTCATTAAAAACAAGGTAAGTGAATCAAAAAAAAAAATAATTATCCAATTCTTTTTCTGGTTTGTTTACTCTAACTGATGCTGCAATGTTCGTTTTTAGGGTGGAACTCCACTTTAAAGCATATGGTTTACAGCAGCAGAAGACCACACTGGGTGCCACTCCTGTCAGGTAAGATTAGGAAACTGAGGCTATAATTCACACAGGCTCACCAAAATTGGGCAATAGAAGACTGAAAAATTGTTGCCTGGTGTGATGAGTCTTGATTTCAGCTGCAACATTCAGATGGTAGGGTCAGAATTAGGCGTAAACAACATAAAAGCCTGGATCCATCCTGCCTTGTATCAATGGCTCAGGCTGGTGTAATGGTGTGGGGGATATTTTCTTGACACACTTTGGGCCCCTAAGTACCAACTGAGTATCGTTTAAATGCCACGGCCTACCTGAGTATTGTTGCTGACCATGTCCATCCCTTTATGACTACAGTGTACCCATCTTATGACGGCTCCTTCCAGCAGGATAATGCACCATGTCACAAAGCTCAAATCATCTCAAACTGATTTCTTGAACAGGACAATGAGGTCACTGTCCTCCAATGGCCTCCACACTCACCACATCTCATCCAATAGAGCACCTTTGGGATGTGGGGGAACAGGGGATTTGCATCATGGATGTGCAGCTGAAAAAATCTGCAGCAACTGCGTGATACTATTATGTCAATATGGACCAAAGTTTCAGAGGAATGTTTCCAACACTTTATTGAATCTATGCCGCAAAGAATTAAGGCAGTTCTGAAAGCAAAAGGGGGTCCAACCGGGTACTAGCAAGGTGTACCTAATAAAGTGGCTGATGAGTGTAGATCTTGGCTGGTTTACTCAACAAGTAATGCTTCTATCTATTTTGTACCATGTTTCCTTTTTGGTGATCAACTAAATGCATTCAAAAATTCATCAGGTTTTAATGACTAGAAACATTTTATTGGTAGAATTCAAAATCATGAGTGTTCACAGCTCCATAGATCATCTGTTGTTGCTATGAAAGTTAGAGAATGTTCCAAAGGTAGAAATTATAGACTTATGTGTGAGCAGATGGAAGAGGAACGGCACTACTGGAGAAATGTGTGAGCAGATGGAAGAGGAACGGCACTACTGGAGAAATGTGTGAGCAGATGGAAGAGGAAAGGCACTACTGGAAAAATGAAATAAAATATAAAAATATCACAAAATCACCCTCTACTGGTGATATAATATATTCCCTGCGCACAAGCAGAATGAAAAAACGTCTTTTGTAGACACTACCGCAGCTACTAAAAGAGAAAATTATGTTTAGGTATACTCAAATCAATAGTCAATCAGGACCATGAGATTAGCATAAGTAGCGCTGATAGTACAAGAATCATGAATCACAAAGCATGAATCAAATCAGAATAAAAGTCCTTTAAACGTTCATATAATAATATATTGCTTTCACATATAGACATCCATCCCTGGATATAAAGGGGTTAAAGAATTCCAGCAACAGTCCACTCCACCAAGTAGGAATCACCACTGTGTGTCGGGGTCACCAAACAACTAAACCTCCACCGTTGTGGTGTAAAGAGGGGGATGGCAACTCACCAGAGCATATGGCCCACCTATTCTCATAGGACAGGCATACAGGCTTGTGTATATAAATCCCACTTGGAGTCAGCTACCACTGCTGATAATGGACATAAATCCCTGATGGTCTCGTGGCTCCCTTTTCCTCAAGATATATTGCCCAACAAGCAAACATAAAGGAAACAAAAGGAACCGCACTAGCGTGATATTGCTTCAACCATTCCAACTTTATTCCAAAAAACCCCAATAGAATAACACTCACAAACGCAAAATATCAATAAGCCTTCAACATCTCATAAGAGTACCGCGGGTGCTGTGGTGGGCAATATTGGTCCAGCTCACCCTCTCCACGCTGGTGTCCCGGACCTACAAAGCCTCCACTCGTGTCACCCGTGCACTTCCGGTTGCCGTAAGGTTCATGCCCTCTACTGGAAAATTGTGTGAGCAGATGGAAGAGGAACGGCACTACTGGAGAAATGTGTGAGCAGATGGAAGAGAAACGGCACTACTGGAGAAATGTGTGAGCGGATGGAAGAGGAAAGGCACTACTGGAGAAATGTTTTAAAACGTGTGTGCCACAGTAAAATCTCTTGCCATATGTGGATTACTGTTTCGTGGCACTGATGAACACTTGGGCAGACTGTAATGATCAGGGGTAAGGCTCAGGACTACCACCACCCAGCAGGAAAGGTACACAGGCAGTCACGCTGGCGGAAGACGTGGACTCACCCGAGGTACAGAGTCTAAGTTCACCAGAGCTCCTGACGGTGGAGATGGATTTTGCTCCATGTTAGTACCAGGTCACGTTTCTCAGGATTGTCCCACCAGGAGGGGAGCAAACTGGGGTCCATAAGCAGGTAAGAATCAAACAGAAAGGTAGTTAGTAAAACAAGCCAAAGGTTAGTAACGAGTAGTTGCAGGTGGGGAGTTCATGAGAGGAGCAAAGAGTTCAAGGTACAGCAGAGGTCAAGGCACAAGGCAGGGTTGTCCAATGGATCAGACAGGGTGCTGTCTAGCATCTCAGGTAACTCAGCAAGAAGAGACATTTCCAGACACAGCAGGTTAAAGTCCAGGCAATGGCACAGTCTAAATAATGGCAATTACCTTGGTGTATTAGAACTTGTAACGGATCAATCGGCACCTCGACCGGATACCTCCATTGACGGATGCTCCTAGTGCTTCCCGAGGGCTCCAAGCATTCCACCAGACACCGTAACCACTTCAGACCCCATGAACCGCCACAGCTTGGTTAGGGTCTCGCCGTCTCCTACCCACCCTGGACCTACGACAAGGCTCCAGGTTCCCGTGGGTGGACCTCTCTTTCCCCAAAAGGGCAGCAGGAACAAGCTCATACACAAGCTCTTACAAGAGCTTAGGGATTATCCAAGGGCGTATGGAAGACCATAGCAATCCCTTGTAGCATATTCCCCCAACAAGAGACAGGACTCTAGATTGAGGGTGAACTATATCTCTTTATTGAACAAGAAACATACTTTTATACAGTTTTCCCCCACACTGTTACCGCCCAGGTGGACCTTGTTGAGGACTGGACGTGACATTCACAATACAATAGAAACAGGGTTTTACACTCCCATACAATGTACACAATCCCTCCCCCCTAAACTAAACTAATTATCTAGCCATCTGGACAGAACAATGGGAGGTCATTAACATTAGACAATGGGATGTCACAATCCACATTCCCTCCCAATACACAAACAATAGGACAAGGCTGCCAGTGACAGTCTGTTTGTCTCTCTCACATTGTGGATTGGGTTAATGTGTATTCCAGCTTCAAACAATAGGGAAAACCTGTCTGACATTGAGGGATATGTAATACACACATTATTTAGGAATTACAGATTTCATGGGAATAAATGTTCATATTTCTATATGAAGATATTGCTGACAAATATGACTGTCCCATCTGAAGCAATTCAAACCATTAATTATATGTTTTTCACTTCCAGTGAAGGTGAATACTGTCACAGAACTATTTGCACAGTTTGACCCATTTTTATTGCAACATTTGAAAGAATTTGGAAAGGATGGGAGTGGTCATACATCTTACCTCTCTAAAACTGGTTGTCACTTATCAATTGGATTTCCTCATAAACTGATCACACAAATTGTCAGTAAAGCTAAGACAGCTAAGTACTTTGGAATTAGTATTTATTCCACGCCTGATATCTTACATGTGGACCAACTGACATTTATCCTAAGATACATTGGGCCTGATGGTACAGCTGTTGAGTGTTTTATGGGGTTCATACCCAATACAGGACACAAAGCACAGCTACTTGCAGATGTCATGGTCAGCACTTTAGGAAAATATGGTCTTGACCAGTATTGGGCAAACGGTTCAGCCCAAGCATGAGTTCAGGCCAAACATTGGCTGTTCGCCCCATTCAGGGAACATCCAAACTTGCATTGTGTTCAGGTGGTGTTCGCCCTGCCAAATGCCCTGGGTGCAATAAAAGCTACTTGTTAAGGAACGGGGCTGGGAAACAGGCCACAACATCTCTACCAACCGATGAATCATCAGCTGTCAATGGGCTTTCCCGCTGACAGCTGAAGGAAAAAAAAAAAAAAACATTTGCCAGTCCATACCAGATTCTTCATTTTTTTTGTTGGCGTGAGGTTCCCCATAAAATCCATACTATGTACCCCATACTCATTCACATAAGGGGGCCGACATCTGAGGGCTGCCTTGTTAAAGCGGGCTTGCGGATTCCAATAAGCCCCCTGCCCACAGACTCCCACAACCACAGCCCAGGGTTGTGGGGAAGAGACCCTTGTCCCAAAGCACCTACCCCCCTCAGTGTTGAGGGCATGTGGTCTGGTATAGTGCAGCTCACCGGTTCCCCCCCCCCTTTCCTGGCTGTATGCTCGGATCAGGGTCTGGTATAGACTGGAGGGGAGGGGGAGGGGTTCCCCATTTTTTTCTCTTTCTTTCTTTTTTTTTTTTATATTAGGGTTTCCGGCAATTGCGTGAGTCAATTTAAAGTAAGGTTGTGTGTTTTTTTTTAATGTCTTTAGAAATGTCATTTTTGCTGCAGCATGTTCTATGCATGCTACAGATTCGCGGCTTTAAATGCAGACTAAGGGGACCCCTCAGGCACGATATTAAAAGGAATTTTTCATTTTTGTTGTTGCACTTTAGGCATCATTAAAATCACTGCTCCTAAAAAAATGATTGTTTTTAACATTTTTTGGATTGATACATGTCCCCCAGGGCACTACCTGGACCCCCGTACCATTTTTATAGCTCATTACCTGCATATAAGCCTTCAAAATGGCTCCCATAAACTTTAATGGGGTTCGCCATTCGGGTTAGAACCTTCCCCTGTCTGGGAATTCTGCTGCAAACCGGGGGGGGGGGGGCGGTTGTTCAGCCCATTACTAGTCTAGACAATAAAGACTGTTGGGGTTAATCTTACGACAATGCAAGTATTATGTCTTGTGCATACTCGGGTGTTCAAGCTCGGCTTAAGAATAATAGTCCATTAGCACAATATGTGCCATGTGCACTTCAGCCGTGCAAGCTATAGCAGCGGTTCCGTGTACACAGGAATAGATGTGGTGACGTGTGACAGACAGGCCCCTCCACCCTGTCACCCCCTCTCTTCCTGTGTACACGGAACCGCTGCTATAGCTTGCACGGCTGAAGTACCATCCTTGTAAGTTTGACTATTTTCTTAATAAATGCCATTTTAATAGCAGAGAGCACTAGATTTTCTTTTGCTTCCCCTCCCTTGTCATCATGCCCCATGGTGGTGAATATGAGTGGTCCAGTGGGGTCCCTGTGTATAGCCTGTCAGCTGCAAGTCCTCATTGATTCAGCTATCCAATATCCCAGAAGGAAATTGCTTTATCTGACCCATTGGTGACTCTTGGGTAAAATAGGAAGGTGAGAGGCTTGATTGCTTAGTGGTGGTGGATGAAGAAGCACCTAATTGTTCACTACGGAGGTGTTGGAGACTGCAGGAGTCTTCTGGATCCTTTGGACTTGGTCGCCACTGGGACTCTTTTATGCACAGATTCACTTTAACTGTATTATTGTATTCACTTTTTCTATATATTTTTTTTCACATGGTTATATGAATTTTTTCACATAAATATAACACCTTTTTGATAGACGCATCTTTTTTTGAGGTAATTTATTTCACTTCTTTGTATTTTTATTACTTATATGATTTTTTGGGATTCATTTCACTTAATCACGGAGGAGAGTGAATTATATTTATGTATCTGGTGCAGCACTATTACCACTTACAAATCACCTGCTGGCCAAGGGATACAAACCCACAACTTCGCAATTGCAAGCCTGATATGCTATGTTCAGCCTAAGCAGGCTTGATGGTGGCGTAGGTGGTAGAATACCAGGCTTGCAATTGAAATGGTTCTGGGTTCAAATCCCCTGGCCAGCAAAGTGATTTATTGGAATCAGAGGTCAGAGTCCATGATAATGATAAGGGCACTTGCTGAGCTACATGCTCTGATATGGGTCTGGTATGGATTTTGGGGGAACCCCACGCCATTTTTAAAAAAATTCTGGCATGGGGTTCACCTTTAAATCCATACCAGATCCGAAGAGCCTGGTATAGATTGGGGGGACCCCACACATTTTTTTTTGCAGATTTTTTTTATTGTCGGCTGACAGCTGATGACTCATCAGTTGTTAAGGAGGCGGGGGCCAGCTTCCTGACCCCTCCTTAACAACCAGCTATACACAATTTGTTAAAGAGAAAAAAATTGCAAAACACATGAAAAATGCATTAAAAACACATGCTCAAAAACACACTGCAAAACGCACCTATCAACCGCAACCGCATAGATGTGAACCTAGGGTTAATGATGATTTGGAAGAGGATTTACTAGAAGAATGCATCCAACACAGTGGGCACCTAAAGGGTTTGGTGAAGTACAAAACCATCTCATTATCAGAATATGCATACAATTTCACAAGGAAAACTTGACTGACCTATACCCAAATGTGCATATTGCTTTAGGACCATTGATCCAGGTGGACGTTATATGACATACTCCCAGACCGTGCATTGCATTGCCGCGCTGCTGCACTGTGGCACGATCTGTCACTGGCTCTGTTCATCAAACACAGCCAACGACTGATTAATGTACCAGCTCGCTGTTGGTACCATGTGGCCACTGTGACCAATCAGAGCAGGTCACATGACAGTTGTAAACAATGGATGGCTTCCTTTCAAGCCATTCATTGTGTATAATTGTGTTACTAGCTGTGATTGGTCAATGTGATCACATGGTACAGGCAGGGCCAATCATAGCCAATCTGTACCATGTGATTAGCTCTGGTCAATGACAGCTAATCACAACAAAGCAAAATTAATGAATCAGTCTCATTCAGTAAAATGCTTGCTTATAGCAATATAATTCACTGCTATAAGCAATCATAAAGTGTAAAAAAACATAAATCCTGATCACTTACCAAGAGTAGTACAATGGTACTATGACAACATTATATTGCTCTGGTCACAGTGTTTAAAAGAAAAAAAAAAAAAAATATATATATATATATATATATATATATATATATATATATATATTTGTACTGTCTGCAGGCAGTGTCCCTGATCACTGACACACCAGGTATATGATGATGCTGTACTGCACTGGTGACATGTAAAAAAAAAAAACGAAACTTTTTTCTACATTTCTTTATTTTCCAAAAAAATGAATGACAAAAAATTACAATTTCAAAAAACTCACCATGCCTCTTAATAAATACCTTGGATTGTCTACTTTCCAAAAAGGGATAATTTGGGGGGTATTTGTACTTTCCTGATATTTTCAGGCCTCGAGAATGAGATAGGCCGTCAGTACATCATTGAAGTGGTTAATGAATATATATTGGGAGTAGTGACTATTTTATCTCTACAGAGGTCTTCCACCTACATACATATATATGTCATAGTATAAGATGTTTGATTTTTTTTTTAAATAACACTTTAAATACGGTTTCTTCAGCATTACGCTATACCTGGGGCACAGAGCCGAGGGGAATTTGGAAATTCCTGACTAACACAAAATATATGAGGAAAAATTCATTTTGGCATACAAATGTGAGAACATCCTTCTTTTGAGTCCATCGCATGTCAATGAAAATAATGAATCAATTAACAAAATAAATGTCTGGCGCGTTTAGTATTCCTGCTCCTCATTCCAGCATCCTGATTTTGGCTGTGGCATTCTCCTTGTCTGTCTTTCCACCTGGAAGGTGATTGGTGTGGCCAGTCTCTGGGTGGAGACCAAACCTGATTTAAGCCAACCAAGCTTGCAGTTTCATGCTTGTGATAGTGTGTGTATACGTGTGCAAGCTCTGCTGTTTGGATTCCCCTGTTTATGACCTCAGATCAGATATCGACTATTCTCTGATTTCTGCCTGCCTTGTACCTGGACTGTCATTGAACCACTCTGCCTGTCTGCCCCAAGTACCTGTTTATGTTGTTCAGTTTGTGCTTTCCCCAGCGTGGTGGCCAGGCACTATCAGGGCCGGATTAAGAGCATCATGGTCTTGGTGCTGAGGATTTTGAAGGGCCTTAAGGGCCGTGCCTTGGCATGCACCCAGAGGAGGAAGGGTACAGCCATGCATGCCTAATTCAACATGGGATGCTGTCTCTGAAGCCCATAAACACATCCATGCATCGGCAACTGTCCCTCCTTGTCCGGCCTTTGCGCTGTGTGGGGAGGTTCTGAGGGTGCTGCCTGGGGAAGCGAGCATAGAAGCCAGACTTCTGTGTTTACAAGTGACAGAAGAGTGGTAACAGTGAATATGGCCAACCCGGGGCCTATATAAAAGGTAGGGGCCTGGAGCTGCAGCTCCAATAGCCCCTACGTTAACCTGGCCCTGGGCACTATAGCATTGTGTATTAGTCCTGGGGGCAAATGAGTACCAGTAGGCCTGCTTGCTATAGGTGAAGAACACAGAAACCAGCTATAGTGTCTAACCACGTGTTAGGGCTAATCATGACAATAATAATGGCTAATATGTGAGACACGATAAATAACCTTTCCCATCAGTGGATATAAAAACAACAGGAAAGAACTCAAGAAACGAAACATGTTAAGGACTCAACATCACAACACATCACACAACATATTCTATATATGATCTGACTCCATCTTTTACTTGTATCAAATATTGTCTTAACTCTAGTTAGAATCGGCTGTGGGGAAATGATGATTATTATGACTTTATGAGTTTTATACTTTTTTTTGAGTTGGACCCAGTGCTTGCTACTTTTGTGTATCTGACATTTTTTTGTATATACATATATTTAAATATTTTGTATTTTCTCAATAAAGGTTATAGTAGCCAACATAGATATCACTGTTCCCAAATTTCTATGTTGGTAGCAATTAGTATTGTGGTGACACCCACCAGATGATGAGGGTTTTTGGGACTACGAGCTTCTATGTGAATTCACCCAATCAATAGTTTCTTTAGGGTGTGTGAAAATGTATTTCCCAATAAAAAAGGTAATTCTTTCAATTTCGTTTTTTGTTGGTTTATTGCACTCAAAAAAAAAAAAAATGATAATAATAATAAATAAATACTAATAAATTAAAATTAAAAACAAAATAGTTTAAAAAAAAATAGAAATAAAAATCATCATGACAAAATTAAAGTTATTGTAATGTCTAATAAAAATAAATAAATAAGAAACATGTTATACTTACCTGCTCTGTGCAGTGGATTTGCACAGAGTGGCCCGCAACCTCCTCTTCTCGGGTCCATCTTCTGTGCTCCTGGCCCCTCCCACCTCTTGAGCACCCCTCACAGCAAGCAGCATGCCATTGGAGTACCTGAGTCGAGTCACAGCTCCCTGTGTCCATTCAAACAGGAAGCCATGACCCAGCCCCGCCCCTTCTCTCTCCTGATTGGCTGACCGACTTTGATTGACAGCAGCGGGAGCCAATTGCGCCACCCTGCTGTCTTAGCCAATGTGGAGGGGAGTCCTGGGCAGCTGACACACTCCTGCAACATTGCTCAGAAAGATGGGCTCAGGTAAGTATTAGAGGGGGCTGAAGGGGGCTGCTGCACACAGAAGGTTTTTTTTTTTTTTATCTTAATGTATACAATGCATTAAGATTAAAAAAAATCCTTCTGCCTTTACAACTCCTTTAACCTTCCTAGCGATATTCCCAAGTGTGGCTCAGGGTTAAATTTCAGTGCCAAAAGCAGTAACCGCCGAGCCACACTCGGGGTACCGATAGGAAGATCGCTGGATCCTGGAAGAGAGGGTACTCACCTTGTCCCCTGGATCCAGCGATGTATCCCGGCGGTGTGTGGTGGCGGTTCTTCCTCCCGATGCTCTCTGTGCCCCGGCTTCCGTCTCCTGCGACGTGACGTTCGCAGGGAGGTGGAACCGGTGGCAAATTCAAAAGTAAAACACACCAAACACTAAGATACAATGCAAAATAAAATAAATTCACATTAGTTTGCCCCCCAGTGCCCTTTCCTGCAGTTTTACTGTACCTTTTATGTATATATATATATATATATATATATATATATATATATATATACACACACACACAGTACATATATACATACACACATACTTTACCTTATTTCTAGTTATTTATTATATTATAATTTATGATTTTGTGTTTCAAACTTTATCATACCAGAGATCTTATAAAAAAAAAATCATATGTAAATAGTTGGTTTGGGCTGCTTATTCTTTCTCTAAATCTCTAGAGTTTCTAGAGTGTATTTCCTTCCACAAGGATCACAGATAGTTAAAGTGTTTGTAAACCCCAAAAAACAAATGCAAAATGACCGGTTTAGGTAGTACAGAATGCGGGAAAGACTCACTTGCCCTTAGTTTGACTGTGAAAAGAGCAGCCGTCAGCTCAAATCCTCCCTGCTGTGCTAATGCAAAGAATCCCGACACCAGCAAAAAAATTGTGTCGCCACTCCCCGTCACCTTTGATTGATGCTAAGCCACGCTACCTACTGTGTGTACAGGTGGGAGGAGAGTCAGTGATGTCACAACACCTCCTTCTGAGCTCAAGCCTGTGGATATTCCCACGGACCACAGACATTCACAGGGCTTTCACAGATGTTCTGATCCACAAAATAAGGTGCAAATATTTCAATTTGGATTTTGATGAGCCAGAGCCTATTGCAGTGCAAGTCTTTTCAATAATATGTAGATGGGATTTACAACAAGTGTAAAGAAGCTCGTACTTAAACATATAGGAGGTAGACACAAAAAATGTGAACCACCTGCATTTTAGGGCCTTACTTTCTATGTGTAGGTTAGACTGAAAAAGTTGTGATTATCATTTGTTTATTTTGTCTTTGTCTATATTCTCTAGATTGTATGTGTTCATCTATATTCCCTAGGTTGTATGCCAATGCATTACATCTGTTTGGCAAAAGTTTGTATGTGTGGTCAGTAAACTGAGTGACTTGTCAGACTTCCATAGAGGACACTATATTAGTGCCCATTTAGCTGGAGCACCTCTAACAGAACAGCCAAATTGTTTGATGCTTCAAGAGCAACAGTCTCTACCAAACCCGGCAAGACTCCAAGAGCATCAGTCTCCATCAAAATGGTAGAACTCCAAGAGCACCAGTCTCTACACAGTAAAGCAAAACTTCAAAAGCACCAGTCTATACCAAGCATGAAAAAACTCCAAGAGCACCAGTCTCCACCATGCATGGCAAGACTCCAAGAGTATCAGTCTTTATTAAGCAAGGCAAAACTCCAAGAGCACTGTATCTACCAAGGATGACAAGACTCTAAGAGGAGCAGTCTCTACCAAGCAAGGCAAAACTCCAAGAGCACCAGTTTACACCGAGCATGGCAAGACTTCAAGTGCAACATTCTCCACTAAGAATGGCAAGACTCCAAGATCACCAGTTTCCACCAAACATGGCAAGACTCCAAGAGCACCAATCTCCACCAAACATGGCAAAACTATGTGAGCACCAGTCTCCACCAAGTATGGCAAAACTCCAAGATCACTAGTCTCTACTAAGCATAGCAAGACTCCAAGAGCAACAATCTCCACCAAGAAAGGTAAAACTCCAAGAGTACCAGTCTCTCAAGCATGACAATCTTCACCAAGCAAGACAAAACTCCAAGAGCATCAGTGTGCTCTGAGCATGGCAAGACAACAAGATCACCAGTCTCCACCACGTATGGGGAAAACTCTGAGATCACCAATTTTCACCAAACATAGCAAGACTTCAAGAGCAACAGTCTCGACCAAGCAAGGCAAAACTCCAAAAGTACCAGTCTCCACCAAGCATGACATTTTTTATCAAGCAAAGCAAAACTCCAAGAGCAACAGTCTCCACTAAGAATGGCAAAACTCCAAGAGCAACAGTCTTTACTAAACATGTCAAGACCATAAGAGCACCAGTCTCCTCCAAGTATGGGGGAAATCTCCAAGATCACCAGTCTACACCAAACATGGCAAGACTCTAAGAACAAAAATGCATTGCAAGACTCCAAAAGCACTAGTCTTGACCAAGCATGACAAAGCTCCAAGAGCATCAGTCTCCACCGAGTATGGCAAGACTCCAAACAGTTGTCACCAAGCATGGCAAGACTTTAAGAGCTCCAGTCTCCACCAAGCATGGCAGTCTCCACCAAGCAGAGCAGTCTCCACCAAGAACCCTTGAAAAAGTCATGCTTGTGACGCAACGTGTCAGGAGGAGTCGGGTGACGTCACTTCCGGTTTCTACCGAGACCGGAAGTAGGTGTGGAAGATGCTGGTATAGTCTGCGGGCTCTGGCGGTCTATTGCCTTATGCAACTTTAAATGTGAGTTACTTTTTTTCAATAAACCTTGCTATTATCATACTACGCTATGGGGATGTCCTTCATTGAATTTACATGAACGGAGGAACATATTAGTGGAGTGTTCCAGAGAGAGGATCCATTCATGCACTATAAAGGGGGCCTGGTACCTGATGATCATCTGAGGGAGACACCCACTGTATCAAAAAGTCTCTTTATACTGCAATAATTTATTATCATTAAGGTGAGCGGCCATTGCTACTAGTGTGTATCCACAGCTGCACTGGTCCGGTGATCTGGAATCCCCACACCACTTGAAAACACCCACTTAGCCAAGTTTTTTGGGGATTCTTTACTTGCACCTTTGGAATTGGACTATAATAGTTCAACACAGTGTCACTTTATTTTATATTTAATATTCCTTAATGGACACTATCTTGAAGCACAAAGGACATTTTATACAATTTACCATTTATTTTTGAATATTATAAGCACGCTATTTGACATTTGT
Organism: Pelophylax lessonae; assembly: GCF_965119305.1. NCBI lineage: Eukaryota > Metazoa > Chordata > Amphibia > Anura > Ranidae > Pelophylax > Pelophylax lessonae. The sequence goes on from NC_138768.1 coordinate 875,651,270, forward strand.
ATTATGTATGTATTAATATCTTTTTATATCGGTATTCACTATATGCATGATTTTCTTGCCTCAGCACACAGTCACTTTATTTTACATTACTATTATTATTTGCTTTAGCACCTAGTCACTTTAAAGTATTACTTTTCAATTGAGGCATAACAGATATATTAGTCAAGGATATATACCACATTACTTGCCGTCTAATCCAAGAATTGGTACAAGTACGTATTCAAATATTTTTGCTGTATATGCACATTTATTTGATATACACCCAGTGCATGTTTACTTTTGTTCAAGCAGCACTTTATCTAACCTTTTTTTGAATCACTGTCTACCTCACTTTGCACCTTTTAGATGTAATAATTTATGATTATATATTTTATATCGTTTTGAGTTATTATTATTTTATGGGTGATACACTTTTAAATAGCACCTATCCATTTATTTTATCCAATAAGAGCACCAGTCTCCCCCAAATATGGGGAAATCTCCAAGATCACCAGTCTACACCAAACATGGCAAGACTCTAAGAACAAAAACGCATCGCAAGACTCCAAAAGCACTAGTCTTGACCAAGCATGACAAAGCTCCAAGAGCATCAGTCTCCAACGAGTATGGCAAGACTCCAAACAGTTTCCACCAAGCATGGCAAGACTCCAAGATCACCAGTCTCCACCAAGCATGGCAAGACGTTAAGAGCTCCAGTCTCCACCAAGTATGGCAAGACTCCAGAGAGCTCCAGTCTCCACCAAGCATGGCAAGACTTTAAGAGCTCCAGTCTCCACCAAGCATGGCAAGACTCCAGAGCGCTCCAGTCTCCACCAAGCATGGCAAGACTTTAAGAGCTCCAGTCTCCACCAAGGTATGGCAAGACTCCAGAGAGCTCCAGTCTCCACCAAGCATGGCAAGACTTCAGAGAGCTCCAGGCTCCACCAAGCATGGCAAGACTCCAGCGAGCTCCAGTCTCCACCAAGCATGGCAAGACTCCAGAGTGCTCCAGTCTCCACCAAGCATGGCAAGACTCCAGCGAGCTCCAGTCTCCACCAAGCATGGCAAGACTTTAAGAGCTCCAGTCTCCACCAAGCATGGCAAGACTCCAGCGAGCTCCAGTCTCCACCAAGCATGGCAAGACTTTAAGAGCTCCAGTCTCCACCAAGCATGGCAAGACTCCAGAGAGCTCCAGTCTCCACCAAGCATGGCAAGACTCCAGAGAGCTCCAGTCTCCACCAAGCATGGCAAGACTCCAGAGAGCTCCAGTCTCCACCAAGCATGGCAAGACTCCAGATTGCTCCAGTCTCCACCAAGCATGGCAAGACTCCAGATTGCTCCAGTCTCCACCAAGCATGGCAAGACTCCAGATTGCTCCAGTCTCCACCAAGCATGGCAAGACTTCAGAGAGCTCCAGTCTCCACCAAGCATGGCAAGACTCCAGAGAGCTCCAGTCTCCACCAAGCATGGCAAGACTCCAGAGAGCTCCAGTCTCCACCAAGCATGGCAAGACTCCAGATTGCTCCAGTCTCCACCAAGCATGGCAAGACTCCAGATTGCTCCAGTCTCCACCAAGCATGGCAAGACTCCAGATTGCTCCAGTCTCCACCAAGCATGGCAAGACTTCAGAGAGCTCCAGTCTCCACCAAGCATGGCAAGACTCCAGATTGCTCCAGTCTCCACCAAGCATGGCAAGATTTCAGAGAGCTCCAGTCTCCGCCAAGCATGGCAAGACCTTGAAGATCCTTGTCCACATGGAATTTCAAAAAGCCAAAGTTAACAGGAGAGCTAAAGCAACACGAAAGAAAGGAACATAAAACAATATGGCTGTTATGGTTACTTATACTTCAGCTAAACAGACACCAAGGATTCTCTTTGGAAGTCAGACAAGAGAACACAACATGTAATTCTTATTTTCTTTGTCTGTATTCTCTAGGTTGCATAGTAGTGTATTACAACATTTGCCCTTTTTTCAGTTTATCCTACACAAATAATTTAATGCCCTATAATACTGGTGTTCCCATCATTATTTCCCCCTCCCTCATAATTCTCCTTATCTTGAATGTCCTTTAATAGCACAATATTCTCCCACGTTAGTCACTGATGTCTTTAAAGCTTTATGAATTTCCTGATTCCTTAAAGTGTAAATAATGGGGTTTAACATGGGAAGCAGCAAATAATATATAAAGGAGAGTCCATTATAAACGCTGTCACTTATTGCTGCAGTAAAAGATACTGCGTATGTAGCAAATGGTATTCCAAAATATAAAGACACCACCAGGAGATGGGAGCTGCAGGTGGAGAAGGCTTTCTGTCTCCCGGCTGATGACTTTATCCTGAGGATGGAGATTATGATCAGTATGTAGGACAAGACAATAAACCCAAAAGGTAGATTAAGCAGATAACTTATCACCCAGGCATATATGTAAAGGGGTATTGTGTTTGATATAACACACACCGGAATAGAGAATGCAGTGTATTCACAAAAAAAATAAGAGATGATAACAGGGGCACAAAATTTTAGACACATAAAGAAGTAAAAAAAAACTGCTACAACCGCAGCTGAAAACAACCAAAAGCCGATGACAAGATATAGGCATAGCCTAATGTGCATGAGAACAGCATATCTCAATGGATGACAGATCGCCAAATATCGATCATAGGACATCAGCGTCAGTAGAAAAGTCTCAAAGGCTAAAACAGCGAGTACTACATTTATCTGGACGACACAATCAACATAAGGAACAACGCTTTTTCCTCTTAGGATGTTTTGCAGCACCGACGGTTCAATGCCAGTGGTACCAACAAACTCACAAAGGAATAAATTGCTGATAAGGAAGTACATGGAGGTGTGGAGACGAGGGTTCTTCCATATTAAAGAGATGATCAGAAGGTTCTCAATGCAGGTAACGGTGTAGATAATCAATAAGAGAAGGAAAAGTGGAATTCTGTATTCATTAAATCCATCAAACCCAACAATCAGGACTTCTACTACAATTGTTTCATTCCTTTGACGTAACACCTGTGAAAAAGTGATGGTTAATATTTTAGCACACAGCTTGACATGTCTAAGGTGTATCAGAGTCCAAGAACACAAATGTGATGTCTTGCAGCTTACTAACCCTTAGATATTTTTGTGTGATGATGGTTTCTTGGTGGTCCTGCCAGTAACACACTTTGTGTCCTAGGACATCAACCCTCGCTCAGTGTGTTGGACCTATGGAGGAGCGGCATTGACATCCAAGAACAGGAAGTGAACTAGGACTAAAGAACACCTCCTCTGTCCTCTTCTCCATAAATTAGAGAGTGGGGATGACAAGGTGGCAGATCGTAAATGGAAACAGCTGTAGGAAATTATGTTGTCCAGGGCAAGGGGCAGTTTGCAAAACACAGGTGGGAGCAGCTATCCTATGTCAATGGACAGCACCGCAATGGCACAGGCAATGGCCACTGCTATTCCCAGAGCCGGGTCCACAGAGCTCTTCAGTCTAGGACTATTTTTTTAACACCACATGTGCGGTCTGCAGCCTCTGCTGTTGTTATACTACCATCCATATGGGCACCATATACAGTGGGGATCGAAAGTTTGTGCACCCCAGGTAAAAATTTGTATTAATGTGCATAAAGAAGCCAAGGAAAGAGGGAAAAATCTCCAAAAGGCATCAAATTACAGATTAGACATTCTTATAATATGTCAACAAAGGTTAGATTTTATTTCCATCATTTACACTTTTGAAATAACAGAAAACAAAAAAAAAATGGCGTCTGCAAACGTTTGGGCACCCTGCAGAGTTAAAATCTTGTACTGCCCCCTTTGGCAAGTATCACAGCTTGTAAACGCTTTTTGTAGCCAGCTAAGAGTCTTTCAATTCTTGTTTGAGGTATCTTTGCCCATTCTTCCTTACAAAAGTCTTCCAGTTCTTTGAGATTTCTGGGCTGTCTGTCACGCACTGCTCTTTTAAGGTCTATCCATAGATTTTCAATTATGTTGAGGTCAGGAGATTGTGAAGGCCATGGAAAAACCTTCAGTTTTTCGCTTCTTCATGTAATCCCCCGTGGATTTCGAGGTGTGTTTAGGATCATTGTCCATTTGTAGAAGCCATCCTCTCTTTAACTTCAGCTTTTTCACAGATGGCATCAAGTTACCATCCAAAATTTGCTGACATTTTACTGCAATACAACCCCAAAGCATGATTGATCCACCCCCATGCTTAACAGTTGGACAGAGGTTCTTTTCATTAAATTCTGTGCCCCTTCTTCTCCAAACGTACCTTTGCTCATTGCGGCCAAAAAGTTTGATTTTTACCTCATCGGTCCACAGAACTTGTTTCCAAAATGCATCAGGCTTGTCTATATGTTTATTTGCAAAGTTCAAACGCTGATTTTTGTGGTGAGGACATAGAAGAGGTTTTCTTCTGATGACTCTTCCATGAAGACCATATTTGTACAAGTATCTCTTTATAGTGGAATAGTGTACCACAACTCCAGTGTCTGCCAGATCTTTCTGGAGGGATCGTGCAGTCAAACGTGGGTTTTGAATTGTTTTTATCACAATCCTGCAAGCTGTTCTGTCTGATATTTTTCTTGGTCTTCCAGATCTTGCTTTAACTTCCACTGTTCCTGATGACTGCCATTTCCTAATTACATTCCGAACAGAGGATATCGACATATGAAAACGCTTTGCTATCTTCTTATAGCCTTCTCCAGCTTTGTGAACATCAACTATTTTCAGTTTCAGTTTTCTAGACAACTGTCCCATGATGCCCTGCTTTCAGTAGTGGTCTCTCTCTCTCTCTCTCTGTCTTCAGGAAATGATGTCACAAACTCAGGGCAGCCCTAATTGAAGAATGTCCCACGTTGACACAGACAGACTAGCCAGCCCCTGGCTACACCAATAGAAATAAGTATGTATGTAGCCAAGTGCTGGACTACAGAAATATGGAAATGGAGGCACTGCCTTTTATTCTTCTCTCCCTGTACTGAAATACTGATGTTATGCTGCACTATTCTCCTAGGGCAAGTGGGGGGGGGGGGGAGCTAAAGCCAAGCAAACCCATAGACTTCTATGCAGAGCACTAAGAATCCTGGCAGTGGTAGTTTGCGATGGCAGCCATATAATGGGACTAATAGACTCTTTGGACTACAGATCCCAATGGACACTGTGATAGGTGGAGCGGAAGAGTGAGGGAGAGGTGAGCACCTCTATGCGAGTATTTCCCTGCCAGCAGGAATGTGAGTCTAAGATTGAGAGTAAGAACAACCGCAGAACTGATCACTTCACAGATCCCGCATAGAAATATGAAAAAGTGGCAGAAAAAAAGACAGTAGTAATCCGAGTAGTCTGCACTATTCTTTTCTTTCCTTTTTTTTTATATGTTTTGCATTTTTTGTTAATTTTGTTGTCTGAGTACAGATCTATGTATGTCCGAAGTACATTTTAAGTAATTTACTGTTGACTGGCTCACTACCTCTGCTGGAAGTTTAGAACAAACATCAACTATCATATGGGTTTACCTGACAGCTAAGAACGTTGTATTCTGTGGCTGGAGGTACATTAGGCATTCACAGGATAAATAAGTAAGTGTCAGCCATGAAAGGCCCCAAAAATTAGCCCACATGGGTTTACCTGACAGCTAAGAACGTTGTATTCTGTGGCTGAAGGTACGTTAGGCATTGACAGGATACAGAAGTAAGTGTTGGCCATAAAAGGCCCCAAAAATTAGGAATTCAATGGACATGAAATGCCTTTTATGCCGCTGTATTTGCCGAAGACAAGGACCATTTGTGGCCTGTTATGATGAATTTAAATGAAACATGGTCTACTCGTCACATGTGTTGAATTCCTCATAGATCCATGCCTCATTCATTTTTATAAATGTGAGGTAGTCTACACTGTCATGAGCTAGGCGAGTGTGCTTATTGGTCACGATCCCCCCTGCTTCGCTGAACCTCCTTTCGGACAGGACACTGGACGGGGGGCAAGCCAACAGTTCCATTGCAAATTGTGCAAGCTCTGGCCAGAGGTCAAGCCTGCCCACCCAGTAGTCCAGGGGTTCATCACTCCTCAGAGCATCCACATCGGCCGTTAACCCGATGTAGTCGGACACCTGTTGGTCTAGGCATTCCCTGATGCTGGATCCAGAGTACAGCTGTCGATGGTTCGGCTGAAAGAAGGATCTCATAACTGAATTGACCAACACATCTTCAAACCGCCCTCTTCTTGAAGGCGCTGTTGGATTGCTACCCGCAACTGTCTCTCTGTGACTGGAAATTCCTCTGCCAGTGCACGCAAAAGCAGAATGCAGCATTTCTCGCAGCAAGGCCTGGAAATGCTGCATTCTGACTGCCCTTTGTGATTGTGGTAACATTTCCACCATTTTTTGTTTGTACTGGGGGTCTAAGTACATTGCCACCCAGTACTGCTCCTTGCCTTTTATGCTTTTTATATGGGGGTCCCCCTTAAAACACTGGAGCATGATGGCCCCCATTCGCACTAAACTGGATGCGGTGTAGTGGCCTGGCTCCAGCTCATCATCCAGGATAATCTCATACTCATTCTCCTCCCCCCATCCACGGACAACATCAGGGATCCCAGACAGGTTTAAAGCATGCTCTTCTTGCTCCTCCTCATCCGCCCCAGCACCATCCTCCTCTGACTCCTCTTCAGACTCATGTTGTTGACTTGCCTCAGATGGAGTAGCACCCCCTGGGAATTCATCCAACATTGCGACTTCCTCATCTTCCTGCTCCTCGACGGCTTGATCAATGACACGACACAATGCACGCTCCAGAAAGAAGGCGTAAGGTACGATGTCACTGATGGTGCCCTGGCCGTGACTGACCAGTTTGGTGATCTCAACGAATGGACGCAGAAGTCTGCATGCGTCGCGCATGAACAGCCACTGGCGAGGTGAAAAAAAACACAAGCTCCCCAGAACCTGTCCTGCCGCAGAATTCGTACAGTTAGTCATTAACTGCATGTTTCTGCTGGAGCAGCCTATCAAGCATATGCAACGTTGAGTTCCATTGCGTCGGGCAGTCACAAATAAGACGCCTGATGGGCAGGTTGTGTCACTGCTGAATGTCAGCAAGGCGAGCCATGGCTGTTTAAGATCTTCTGAAATGGCCCGAGATTTTCCTGGCCTGCCGCAAGACATCCTGGACCCCAGGGTATTTGGCAACAAATTGCTGCACGACCAAGTTCAGGACGTGTGCCATGCAGGGCACGTGTGTTATTTTGCCCTGTTTTAGCGCACTCAGCAGGTTGTCGCACACCACTTTACCAACTGTCAAATTGTGCGGTGTCAGCCACTGATCTGCCTGTGAACGCAAAACTGAAAGGAGTGCAGGACCAGTGTGGCTCTTGGCTTCCAGGCACAACAGACACAGAACAGCATGGCAACGTCTCACCTGGCATGTGGATTAAGTCTGGGGATCTTGAGCGGCGCAGCGGAAGAGACGGTAGCAGCGGAAAAGGAGGATTTAGCCGAGGAGGAGAGGGAGGAGGGAGTAGGAGGAGAAGAAGAGGCAGGCCTGCATGCAATCCGTGGCGGTAAAACCAAATCTACACGGGTGCCGCGGTTTACATGCTTGACGGCCGTCAGAAGGTTCACCCAGTGGGCAGTAAAAGTGATATACCTTCCCTGCCCGTGTTTGCTAGACCATGTGTCTGTGGTCAGATGTATCTTGGCACCGACACTGTGTGCCAGAGATACATTCACTTGCCGCTGAACATGGCCATACAGCACTGGAATGCCCTTCTGCGAGAAATATTTCCTGCCTGGGACCTTCCATTGTGGTGTTCCAATGGCCACAAATTTCCGAAAGGCCTCCGAGTCCACCAGTTGATATGGCAGTAGTTGGTGGGCTATTAGTTCCGACAAGCCAGCAGTCAAGCGTTGGGCAAGAGGGTTATCCGGCGTCATCATTTTTTTACGCTCCAACATTTGGGTCACGGAAGCCTGCCTTTTTCCAGAACAACGTGATGACGGCATCATGGAACGTGGAGTGGAGGACAATTGTGAGGAGAGAGGAGAAGGAGAAGAGGCTGGACGGTGAGAGCCTGGAGTGTGGCTTTGAGGGTTCTGACGGCGTTGCTCCCACTGGGCTCGGTGATGGGAGTTTAGGTGCCTTCTTAAGGTGGTCGTCCCTAGGTGAGTGTTGGGCTTACTGCGACTTATGCATTGACTGCAAAGGCTGCAGATGGCAACACTGTTGTCAGCAGCGGACACATTAAAAAAAGCCCACACTGCGGAGCCATGTGTCGGTGTCCTGGGAGCGCCAGATGTGACATGGTTGATGGCTCGCTCCTGATACATTTGCAGTCTGTTTTGCCCCTCCTGTGCAATGCAAGTTCTGCCTACTTCTCCTCCCTATCTGCTGGTCCGTCTCTCCCTCTTAACTCCCCTCCTCTTCCTCTCTTGTGGGCACCCATGTGAGGTCCATAGACACGTCATCATCCACGTCACCTTCCCCACCACTAACATTTGAGATCTCGGAGTAGGCAGCAACAGCGGGGACCAACCTCCTTGGGCTGATCTGGGTACTGTCGTCAGACTGCTGAGTGGCGGCTGTTGCTACCTCCTCTTCCTGATCCGATGCCAACAATGGCTGCGCATCACAAATGTCTTATGATGGATTAGAAAATAATTCCAGTGACTCAAGCGGAGGGTATATGGTGGTGGTGGTGTCTTTGGGGGTGCACACAGCAGAGAGTGAAGAGGGTGCAGATAGAGAGGATGAGGAGGGTGCAGAAGAGGAAGGCTGAGTGAGCCACTCAATCAAGTCCGGTGCGTCCTTTGACGTAATCAAACGCACCTTCTGAAACTTCACACTTTGGCTCCGGCCTACTGCTCCTGCCCTACCCCTACCACCCCTGCGTAAGGGCCTGCCTCTTCCTCTGCCTGTCATTTTTTAAATTACCCTGTGACAAAAGTCTCTAGAGAAGCGCAGTATATGTGGAACAAGGTATATAACACCCTGCTTCAATCTGTGGTATTGGGGGGCCACAGGTTTATCACACCAGTTCTACAAATAATTGGCCAGTAACTGTTGTCACTGTGTGTAGCACAGTTAACGCAGCAAAAGAGGCCACATTTTTGCAGGACTAAAATACACTCTTAGAAAAGTATACTGTTAAATAACACCCACTTCAATCTGTGTTATTGGGGGGCCACTGGTCTATCACACCAGTTGTACAAAAAATTGGCCAGTGAGTTTGGCACTGTGTGTAGCAGAGTAAACGCAGCAAAAGAGGCAATTTTGTTGCAGGACACAAATACACTTATAAAAGTATACTGATCTGTATACGATCTGTCCCTGGTGCACACAGCAAACCTCTCCCTACACTGACAAGAGACAGTACACCTATACCAAATACCAGCCCTTAAAAGGACTTTTGTGGACCTTAACAGAGCAATTTGTGTCACTGACAATCTGTCCCTGATGAACAGAGCCATCCTCTCCCTATGCTGACAAAAAGCAGAATGTGAAATGGGCGCCAGATCTGATCTATTTATAGGGTAAGGGGACTGTCCATGTGTTGAAATGTTTCAATTGGCTGTCCCGTTCCACCTGATGGCTGTGTCATGGGTCAAAGTTCTCCCCAATGTAAACTAATATGGCTGCCGGGAACAACGCCATGTGTTCGTAAAATCGGCGGGCTGCTAACAAGCAAAGATTGCCACGAACCGACCGCCGGGCGAACCGCAAGGCCATCCCTAGTGGCCAATGGAGCAAAATGCTGTGTGTGCTGTTACATTGGCGGCGTACAGTAGAGAAACATGCTGTGCGTGTTGTTACATTGGCAGCAGTATCTGAAAAAGTGAATCAGCACAGTGGTGGTCAGTGGAGAAAAAGGTTGTGTGTGCTGTTACATTGGTGGTGGACAGTAGAGAAATATTCTGTGCGTGTTGTTACATTGGCAACAGTATCTAAAGAAGTGAATAAGCATAGTGGTGATCAGTGGAGAAGAATGGCAGCAGTATTTGAAGAAATGAATTAGCACAGTGGTGGTCAGGGTAGAAGAATGTTGTGTGTGCCGTTACATTGGTTGCAGTCAGGAAAGAATTGAATCGGTACTATGGCAGTTAGTGGAGCAGAACGTTGTGTGTGCTGTTAGATTGGTAGTGGTCAGTAGAGAAATATACTGTGTGTGTTGTTACATTGGCAGAGCAGTAAACAGGTATAGTGGAGGTCAATGGAGAAGAATGCTGTGTGTGCCGTTATATTAGCAGTCAGTCTAGAGCTGGGCTGCTATTACTGAGAGCAGAGTGGAGAGCACAATAAATAGACGTTATAAAAAGCACCTACATGACATCATATTTTACAATATTCATAATATATAACAGTATATACACACCAGTTCTGTATTGTTATAACTCCCATTACATAGAGCAGTTTTGATCTTTCAGGAGCTGTGTGTAAAAGCCATCCTTCATACAGTGACATTAGCAGAGTACTTACTGTGTTCTTGGCACTGTTCACCTCACTATTTATCCTGGGAATATAAAGATTTCTATTATAATAATCATCTTCCTGAGTATGTTGGAGTCCTCCATGTATGCCCATACTCCGGAGAGGTTCGGCTGAGCGTTACATCCGATGACTTCTCACATCACCTTTTATATACTTTTCTGATCAATTACTTTGGTTGTGATCAATCCCAATGGGGGCCAATCATTTCCCAAAGGTAATCATTAGTTTATTTTTGATACTGAGAAATAAAACCATCTTAGCATACCGAAATAAACATTTGATTTCATCATCCTAAGCATGGAAACGATATTAGAATAAAGAACAAAAATGTTTATGGAAGGTTGTAATCCCCTATACTTGTATCTAAATGTTAGTTTTATGTAAGAAACTATATATATATATATATATATATATATATATATATATACCGTATATATACCAAGCAGTATTATAATTATAAATATACTGTTTATTAGTCCCCAAGCAAAGATTATGATTTCAGTAACAGATTTATAAATATTTTAAATATTAATCTCTCCTTCCTTCCCAAGTATTTAGGTGTTCATCCTGCCAGAGGTGTAGCCTCGTTTCTTGGGTTATCCCACCATACATCTGATTCCATTGCAGCGTATACCACCCAAAAGGGTGTTGTCAGCCAAGGGCATGGTGCTGACTGCAGGCTTCACTTGCCACTTCTGGATTTATCTGCCCCTCTGTTTTTTTTTTTTATTGTTTTTATATACAGGTCCTGGGACTGAGACACTAAGTTGAACCTAAATTCCCGATGACAATAAATTTGGATCGTCAAATCCTAATCCTAATTACAATGCAATTTTTGGTGGTTCAGATTTCAAAAATGCTTCTGGTAGAAAAGGAACAAAGACTGCTTGTGCCACCAGATCCCACCTTTCTTGACTGCCAGTCCCACCAGATCCCACCTTTCCTGACTGCCAGTGCCACCAGATCCCACCTTTCCTGACTGCCAGTGCCACCAGATCCCACCTTTCTTGACTGCCAGTGCCACCAGATCCCACCTTTCCTGACTGCCAATGCCAGCAGATCCCACCTTTCCTAAATGCCAGTGCCACCAGATCCCACCTTTCTTGACTGCCAGTGCCACCAGATCCCACCTTTCTTGACCGCCATTCCCACCAGATCCCACCTTTCCTGACTGCCAGTGCCACCAGATCCCACCTTTCCTGACTGCCAGTGCCACCAGATCCCACCTTTCTTGACTGCCAGTGCCACCAGATCCCACCTTTCCTGACTGCCGATGCCACCAGATCCCACCTTTCCTAAATGCCAGTGCCACCAGATCCCACCTTTCTTGACTGCCAGTCCCACCAGATCCCACCTTTCCTATCTTCCAGTGCCACCAGATGCCACCTTTCTAAGTTAGTGTCTCTGGTATAATTTTTAAAGGATATCTAAACCTGAAAGTTGTTAAAATGGCCCAGGTTTAAATTCCACAATGGATTTTCGGCTCCAGCACCGCATGTGAAGGGTGCAGGACACAGCGGCTCTGGCACAGTCTGCCAAAAAATCAGCTTATGGAGCAGTACCTTACATTTTCCCCCTCCCACTCACAGTCTCTTTCACGATCGCAACATGGGTGCTGGGACTTAGACAGGAGCTGACAGAGCCAGCCAACAATCCTCTGAACCTTTTGAGGTCAATCACCAGGATTCTTAAGACAAGATTGCGCAAGCAATGGCGCTCTCTTATCCTCTACCATCACAGCAGCTGTGGACAGAGCTGTGGCAGTAGGCATAGATCAGATACCTATGGACCTTGGAGATCAGGCACAAAGGCTCTCCAAAGCTGAGCATTGTATCTCTCTGTTGGAGGAGGAACCAATCTAATCTAGCATTGCAGCTACAATCTCAGATACATAAAGCAAACCAAAACAAGCTAGAAGATCTTGAAAATAGTTTGAGGTGGAACAATTTACGCATCATTGGTCTTCCAGAAAACTAATGGTAGTTTCCTTACTGAATATATGGGAAATCCATATCCCAAAGGCCCTGGGGGTAAAGGCTAAGCGCATAGCTGAAAGAGCACACAGAATTTCGAGCAGCTCAATTCGCAGACAACATTCTTTCCTTCACATTAAACACTACGTAGGATTTGCTGACCATAGAGCGGATCTTCACCATGATCTTTACCCTGACGGTGCTCTGGCCTGCAAATCAACTTTAGCAAAAGCAAGGTCCTCCCACTCAGCCATAATAAATCGGCACCTTGGCGGTGGTTTTTTCCTTTCCCGTTGGCTAACAAACACATTACATACTTGGGAGGGAAAATAGATAAGAAGTCCTCTTCTCCATATGACCTCAATTACCCACCATCAATTAAGGGTATTGTAGGGAATTAAGGGAATTAATAAGGGAAGGGTATTAAGGGAATTGTAGGGGACCTGGAAACATGGATGGATCTTCCTCTATTGATTTTTGTGAAATGCCACCTTTTTAAGATGGTCAGCTTTGCGCGCTTTTATCCGATCCAGACTATACCACTTTTGCTTAGCCATAAGGATTTGCAAAGATACATAAAGCCCTAATTACATTCTTGTAGTACAAGAATTGTACTAACTAAATTATATCTCCGAAGGGGGAGCAGACCTCCCTAATATTAGATCGTACAATTTGTCTTGCTTATTACATCTAGGGCTAGATTGGATAATTCAGGTCCCAAAATATACTGACTATACTATTGAATCTGCTATACCCCTATAATCTTGTAGCCATTCTGCATAGCTCAAACTGGTTTCCTCCCACCTACATCACAACTCCTTACTTCGAGACACTGTGATTGCGTGGAAACTCAGAAGACTTTGGGTTCATCCCCACATGTTTCTAAACATTTGCCTATACTCAATACTATACTCAATACTCAATAACCCAATGTTCCTCCAGAGTTCCCAATATGAAGCCTTCAACATCTGGAGAACAAAGAGGTTAACTTGCACTGCTTCCCTGTATGTATGAAAGGGGTGCTCAACCAGTGGCCCCCAGGCCACATGTGGCCCACAACCTAGCACTCTGGGATAGCGGGTCGGCAAGACCAGATCGCAGATTCCTGACCCACCATCCCAGAGCATGAGTGTTGTGAATGGAGGAGGCGGTAGAAGAAGCAAGCAGCTGTGGAGCAGAGCCACATAAGCTGATTCTTCCTGTATAGCACTGGCTCCTGTCACAGGTGGAGTGGTACCAATTGTACTCCTCCTGGGACAGCAACAGCTGTCGATACCTCAATGGAGGACTGTTATTGAAGGTCAGTTTATTATTAAAATCAGACTGTATGTTTTGTATGGGAATATCTGTTCTGCAGTCGTTACTGGGCTGCTTTCAAACTGATCCACAGGTGCAGTGCAGTGCGCCTGTGGGAAAGTGCACCACATCTGCAGGATATTATAGAAGTCTATGGCAAAGTGCAGCTAACCACAGGAAAGCCACGGGTGCCCTGCACTGAACTTAACCACTTAAGCCCCGAAAGGATTTGGCTGCTGAAAGACCAGGGCCTATTTTGCGATTCAGCACTGCGTGACTTTAACGGACAATGCGACGCTGTACCCAAATGAATTTGACGTCCTTTTTTTCCCCACAAATAAAGCTTTCTTTTGGTGGTATTTGATCACCTGTGCGCTTTTTATTTTTTGCGCTATAAACAAAAAAATAGCGACAATTTTGAAAAAATAATGTTTTTCACATTTTTTTTATATGAAATTCCCCAAAAAAATGTAAAAAATCAAAATTTTTTAACATTTTAGGCCAATTTGTTTTCTGCTACATATTTTTGGTAAAAAAATCACAATAAGTGTATTTTGATTGGTTTGCGCAAAAGTTATTGTGTTTCCTAACTAAGGGAAAGATTTTTGTCATTTTTATTGTTTTTTTTTTTTTTTAACGAGTAATGGCGGTGATGTGCGATTTTTTTTTACGGGACTTCGACATTGCAGCGGACAGATTGGACCCCTGACAAACATTTTTGACACTTTTGGGGTTACCAGTGACATTACTACAGTAATCAGTGCTATACATATGCACTGTTACTGTAAAAATGACACTGGCAGGGAAGGGGTTAACTTTATTAGTGATCAAGGGGTTAAGTGTGTCCCTAGGGGCGTGATTCTAACTGTCAAGGGGTGTGGCTTGTGATGTAACCACAGAGACATATGATCCTACATAGCAGGATCGTATGATTTCTGCCGTTACATCAGGGAGAATGACAGGCGGCTGTGTTTACATCAGCCGCCTGCCTTTCTCCCTCTCCTGTGTGAGATCGCGAGTGACCGGCGGCCATCGGAGCCGCCGGTCATTGCTCGGGGATGGCCGTAAATGAGCGGGGGCAGGAGCGCGCCTCCGGCGGCGCACGCTCGCCCCCTACAGGCTCCTGGGCGAGAGACGTAGTACTACGTCGGTTTGCCCAGGAGAGGCTGACTGCCACAGTAAATGTACTGTGGGCGGTCGGCAAGTGGTTAAACTGCAGCGCATGAGTGTAAAAGCAGCTTTGGGCTCCTTTCACACAATTGGTCCAATGGGGTCCGCATGTCCATTTTTCAGGCAGACCCTCCATTCATACTTGTGTCCGTTTACACCTGCCTACTTTCAATCTGATCCACTAAAAAAAAAACAGAAGGGGAGCCACCCCCTTGCGTCTTGGTGGATCAGCTCGGGGGGCCCATAGAGTAGAGCGGGCTGTGTCTGTTCTGCATTTGCCGGGTGGACACAGATTTGTCATCTGCCCACTCCACTCATTGTGGCCTGCGACCCATTACCATGTCGCTTATGTGGCCCACGCTCTTTAAAAGGTTGGGCACCCCTTCTGTATGAGGTGGACTCAGGCCATTTCAAACCATTTTCATCCCTGGCCTTGGAATGCGATTGGTCTTGCTGATAAAGTCTAAAAATTGTGCCAAGTTGAAGAAATAATGGCTGGGCAAGACCTGCCCAATAAAGACATTTTGAACATCCTTCTTAGGGTACTTTCATTCTTCAAGTAGTCAATCTATTTCTGCCATATACCGACTGTTCATAGATGTAATCTTGGAAGGACTCAATAAACTTCAAAGGCTAGTTGTGAATGAAACCTGGAGGGAGATGCAATTTAAGCTTGTTCACAGGACGTATGTTCCCTATGGCTCTTCACGTATCTCACCTCCAGCCAACATCTGCCCCCTGTCTAAAGCCATTAAGCTATACCATCACTTTTGGTCCTGCTCCATCATCCCAACCTTTTGGGATCAAGTATTAGTCTATATAGCTGGAGTAACCAAGAGACATCTTCCCAAAGGCCCTCGTCTCCTTCTGTTTCAGCTGTACGGACACTATTTATACCTCAGACAGCTCATCCATGGTGAGGACTCAGAACGACCTCCAGCGGACCTTGGTCTGCCTATGGATGGCATGGAGAGCCATACTCTAACAATGAGTTTCCACAGTGGCTGTCAGCATTACGGATATTATGAGAGACTTTAACCATTTTACCACTAGAGGATTTTGCTGTCTTACGTCTGGGCCACTTTTTGCGATTCGGCACTGTGCGAATTTAACTGACAATTGCGCGGTCGTGCGACGCTGTACCTAAACGAATTTGACGTCCTTTTTTTCTCACAAACAGAGCTTTCTTTTGGTGGTATTTGATCACCTGTGCAATTTTTACTTTTTGCGCTATAAACAAAAAAACAAAAGCATAAATTTTGCAAAAATAACAATATTTTTCAAATTTTTTTATATGAAATTCCCCCCCAAAAAAATGAAAAATCAAAATTTTTTAACATTTTTGTCCAATTTGTTTTCTGCTACATATGTTTGGTAAAAAAAAAACGCAAAAAGCGTATTTTGATTGGTTTGCGCAAAAGTTATTGCGTTTACTAACTAAGGGAAAGATTTTTGTCATTTTTGGTGTTTTTTTTTTAACGCGTAATGGCGGCGATCTGCGATTTTTTTTGCAGTACTGTGACATTGCGGCGGACAGATCGGACCCTTGACTGACATTTTTGACACTTTTGGGGTACCAGTGACATTACTGCAGTAATCAGTGCTATATATATGCACTGTTACTGTAAAAATGACACTGGCAGGGAAGGGGTTAACTTTATTGGGGAAGGAGGGGTGGTGTGTGTCCCTAGGGGCGTGCTTTCTACTGTGATTGGCTGTGGCTACTAGTGTAGGAACAGTGATCAACGGTCCTACATAGTAGAACCGTATGATCACTGTTTCTACACAGGGGAGAATGACAGGCGGCTTGTTTACATCAGCCGCCTGACTTTCTCCCTCTGTACCGACGATCGGTGAGTGACCGGCGGACATCGGGTCACACGCACTAACTTCCCTGTGAACGAGCCGCGGCGGGCGCGCGCCTCCGCGGGCACGCGCTCGCCCGCTATTGGTTCACAAGGAAGTGACAGGCAAGTGACGTACCGGTACGTCACTCTGCCTGGCCGGGGCTGACCGCCGCAGTATATAGTCATGCGGCGGTCGGCAACCGGTTAATAGCAAAGGGTGAGGGGTGTGCTGGACGGTCTATTGATGCTGGGGGATCTATTCTCACTGGTGGTGATCTGTTTTTGTATGAGGGCCTGTTGTTGCTGGTGGGGATCTATTGTTGCTGGGGGACTTATGTTGCTTGTAAGGGATCTACTGTTGAGCTAGAGGTCTATTGTTGCTGGCTGCTGGGACAGCTGTTGTTGCTACTTGGGGGGGTCTAATGTTGCTGGAGTTGATCTTTTGTTGCTGGGTGTGGTGTTTTGTTGCGGGAGGTCCATTGTTGCTATGTGGGGAGTCTATTTTGTGGGGCATCTATTGTTGCTGAGGTTGAGTCTATTGTTGTGTGGGGTCCATTGTTGCTGGGGGTGGAAAACATTGTAGCTGTTAGGGATCTATTGTTGCTGGGGGATCTATTGTTGCTGGCTGCAGGGGATCTATTTTATATTTTCATAATATATTTTTTATATATTTTATATTAGTATTTTCTGCTTTTCTTGTTATCAGTAACAAATTCCATACAAATTATTTAGCGCCACAAAATGATACTTGGTTCTGTATTCTCTAAAAGGGGCGGTACTGGGAGGTGGATAGGGGGGTGGAACCCAGGGACAGTGCTCAGAGGTGGGTAGGGGGCGGAGACAAGGGGTGACTCCGCAGGGGAGAGATCATGTACCTATTCTCGGAGAAAAAAAGCCCTGCCTATGGCTCTTCACGTATCTCGCCTCCGGCCAACATCTGCCCCCTGTCTAAAGTCATCAAGCTATACCACCAATTTTGGTCCTGCTCCATCATTCCAACCTTTTGGGATCAAGTATTAGTCTATATAGCTGGAGTAACCAAGAGACATCTTCCCAAAGACCCTCGTCTCCTTCTGTTTCAGCTGTACGGACACTATTTATACCTCAGACAGCTCATCCATGGTGAGGACTCACAACGACCTCCAGCGGACCTTGGTCTGCCTATGGATGAGATGGAGAGCCTTACTCTAACAATGAATTTCCTCAGTGGCTCCCAGCATTACGGATATTATGAGAGACTTCAAATTACTACTCTACAGGGAGACATTGGATCAGATAACCAACAATCCAACCTCAACCAATGGCAGGCCTTTACTGAATCTACTCTTACAACTTTGGAAAAGTAGTCTTTTCAGTTCTCCTTTGTTAATGAGGAATGGAATAATAAATCGAAAAGGACCTCTAAGTAAATGCCCATCTGGGTAAAACAAAGCTTTAAATACTCGGTGTTTACAAGCTAAAATCTGTTTTTTCTTTGCTAGAAAACTACTTAGAACCCCCAAACATTATATATATATTTTTAGCAGAGACCCTAGAGAATAAAATGGAGATTATTGGAATATTTTTTATCACACCGTATTTGCGCAGTGGTCTTCCAAATGCAATTTTTGGGAAAAAATTCACTTTTTTTAATTAAAAAATAAGAAACCAGTAAAGTTAGCCCCACACACACACACACACACACACTCAATCTCACCCTCCAAACTGCATCAAATAGTGGGTGTGGTCAAATTTCACTAACAGTAGGTGTGTCTAGAAGAGGCAAATAAATACCAGGAGTGCATTACACTCAGAGTGCAGAGTTCAGCGGTGCTCTGTATACAGAGCGCAGAGCTCAGGGGTGCGCTTCGCACAGGGTGCAGAGTTCTTCCACAGCTGCTTACCACTGCATCCCCCATCCACATCTCACTTTCACCCCTCTTCTGCACTGACCTCTTCATGCAACCCCCCCCCCCTCCCCTCCCCCCTCCACGGCCCCTACATGAGCCTCTCAGGAGATCAGATCTGTGGGAGACATTGGGAGACAAGCTGTCACTTGTAAACACAGAAGCCGGACTTCTGTGTTTACAAGCGACAGTTGTGAGCAGGGAGCAGAGGGCCTGAGTCAGAGGCGGTGGAACTGAGTTCCACCAAGTCCCAGCTGAAAAAAAGCTCTGTGGGCAGGGTTTCCGTATGCGTTCGCTTCTGTTGTGTGCGAGCTAACGGGGACAGGGCGCTTTAATTTTTTTTTTTTTTTTTTTACTATTTATTTATTTATTATTTTTTATTTTTACACCGTTTTTTTTTTTTTTTTTTTATTTGATCATTTTTATTCCTATTACAAGAAATGTAAACATTCCTTGTAATAGAAAAAGGCACGACAGGACCTCTTTTTTTGTGAGCTCTGGGGTCAAAAAGTCCTCAGATCTCACAAGTACACTAAAAGATGAAAAAAAATAAAATAAAATAAAATGAAAAAAAAGGGACCTTTAAATCGGTTGCTAGGCAACAGCGTTTGCCGTCGCTCCGGTCCTCCAAGGCCATAGAGTTGAGTGAGGGCAAGCTTGCCCTCACCCGCTTATCTGGGTCAGGTAAGCGGGGAAAAGGACCAGGATGTGGCGGGAGGGGTCACCTCTTCCGCCGCCCCAGAAGGGTGATCCCGCGGTGAATCTGCCAATGAGACCACCCTTATCGGAAAACCGACCGACCGCCGTTTAAAAAAATACCAGGGTTATGGCAGCTATCTGCTGCCATAACACTGGTATTTAGGTTTAAACGGCCGACGTCGTTGGGCGGTTGGTAAGTGGTTAAAGTAACGCAGTGCCGAATCGCAAAAAATGGCCTGGTCATTAAGGGGGCAAATTCTTCCAGTCCAGAAGTGGTTGAATAAAGATCGTTCTGATGACATTGTTAAAGATGGCCTCTAATTTAGAGAATCCCCACTGGCCAGTTCCTGTGGGTATGCAAGAACTGTTCCAATATACAGGATTACCTTAACCACTTTAATACCGGGCACTTCCCTCCCTTCCTGCCCAGGCCAATTTTCCCCTTTTAGCGCTGTTGCATTTTGAATGACAATTGCGCGGTCATGCAACATTGTACCTACACCAAATTTATGTCATTTTCCCCCCACAAATAGAGCTTTCTTTCGGTGGTATTTGATCACCTGTGGGTTTTTTCATTTTTGCTAAACAAATAAAAAAAGACCGAAAAGTTTGAAAAAAAAAAAAAGTTTTTTTTGTTTATGTTATACAATTTTGTAAATAAATAAGTTTTTTCCTGCACTGATGAGCACTGATGAGACTGCACTAACAGGCACTGATGAGGAGGCACTGATGAGGAGGCACTGATGGGGTGGCACTGATGGGCTGGCACTGATAGGCAGCACTGATAGGAGGCACTGATAGGCACTGATATGTGGCACTGATAGGTAGCACAGATATGCAGCATTGGTGGGCACTGATAGGCGGCACTGCTGGGCACTGATAGGCGGCATTGATGGACACTGATAGGTGACACTGACGGGCACTGATAGGTGGCACTGACGGCACTAATGGGCACTGATAGGCGGCACTGATGGGCACTGATGGGCGGCACTGATCGGCAGTGACAGGCGGCACTTATGGGCACTAATGGGCCCTGATAGGCGGCACTGGTGGGCAATAATGGGCACTGGTGGGCGACACTAAAGGATGGCAATGATGGGCACTTGTGGGCAGCACTGATAGGGAGGACACTGGCGGGCAGCACTGATGGGGAGGGCAATGGGGGGCTCCCTGAGCCCTGATTGCCATCCCTGGTGGCCATAGTGGGCATCCCTGGGGTCATAGTGGGCATCCCTGGGGTCATAGTGGGCATCCCTGGTGGATCTAGTGGCATCCCCCCCCCCCCGAGGGTCTGCACTGGTAATCAATGATCTGATTACCAGTGCCGACCCCCCCCCCCTGTCAGGTGAGCCGCCGATCGGCGCTCCTTTACCCGTGCCTGTCAGGCACGAACTAAGGAAAGCCGATCAACGGCTGTTCCTGTTTACGATGTGACCAGCCGTGATTGGACAAGGCTGGTCACATGGTAAAGAGCTACGTCAGTAGTCTCTTTACCGAGATCGGAGATGCAGGGTGTCAGACTGACACCTCGCATCACCGATCGCCGCTCTGCGCGCCCCCGGGGGGGGCGCCCAGAGCTGTGTTATCCTGCCGCCGTCATATGACGTCCGGTCAGGATAACACAACCACATTCCTGCCGTCATTTGCCTATAGGGCGGGCGGGAAGTGGTTAATGAAAGTAGGGTACTTAGATGTGGGCTTAGTGCACGTGGCTACCCCAACTCTGTCCTCAGAAGGAGCAAAGCTCTGGCCATAGCCAAGGATTGGTTGGATATCTTGGCTGGAGGAAGGGACCAAAATAGAAATACAGACGTCTGCCCAGAAACAAACTTGGTGTTGTGACGCATTTTGGGACACATTGGACTATGCTCTGTTGGAGAAGCACTGGCATATAGTAATGTTGGATAGAATACCTAGAATTCTAGCAGGGGCTGACTGGCAACTTTCAGCCCAGGGGGCAAGTACAAAACAGAGGCCCATGGTGCAGCAACTCGGCCCCCCTCCCACTCTCCCTTTTCCCGACCTCCTCCTGACCCCCATTCCAGGCTGAAGCTCCTCTCCAGGTACTCTCTACTCACCGGCCAAATCCAAGTTACTGACCTGCCCAGTAGGGGGTGGTTGGGAGGAGCTGGGACAGCTCAGTTGGGGCTGGCCAGGGGAGTAGAGTCTCCAGTGGGGCAAGGAAATGAACTCTACTCAGACACAGTTTACATGATCCATGCTGGGGGGGGGGGGGGGAGGCCTGTGCTCTGTCCTTGTCTTCATACCACACTCAGTAGGTCAGTGGCAGGGACCTTTTACTTCTTTTCACCAGGAATCCTTTAGGCATGTCTTTGGCAGAAGCGGTGCAGCCTTTTTTTGGGCCATCAGAGCAGCCCAGAGGGCAATTGCCCCTCTGCCCCCTGGCCCAGTCCTCCCCTGAATTCTAGGCCCCCATATTTGTCGGTATGCTGGTCCACAGTGGGTTTGTTCCCTCTCCTACGACAAAGTTTCTCATTAAGAAAACCACCAAGTGGCATGTATACAGTAAGTGTGGGCACTGTTCGATGTGCATAACACCGGTATTTAGCGCCAAGTGCCGACGTTAAACTGCGGTGGGCCGTACGGAAGTGGTTAAGGGAATCCCTATTGGTGGGCAAGAACTGTTCCAATATACAGGATTACCATAATGAAAGCAGGGGACTTACACATAGGTTTAGGGCATGTGGCTACCCCAACTCTGTCCTCATAAGGAGTAAAGCTCTGGCCCTGTGTCAGGACTCTGGAGGTGAGCCTGATATGCAGAGGGTAGCCTCTATCTCACCGAGGGATGGAGCACAGACGAGTCACCCAGGCAGTAGACACAGGCTAACCCAGTGTTTCTCAACTCCGGTCCTCGGGGCACACTTACAGGCCAGGTTTGCAAGAAAACTGAAATACATCCCAGGTGATATCATTTGCTTCTCAGTGATTGCAGTATTCTAGTCTGCATCTCCCCAAGGTAATAGTGTGCCCTGAGGACCAGAGTTGAGAAACACTGGGCTAACCCGAGGTGCAGAATCTAAGTGCCAACCGGTCTTCACCAGAGCCTCTGATGTTTGAGGATGGATTTTGCTGCGTGTATAGCACCAGGTCGCGGTCCTTGTGGTTGCCCCACCAAGAGGTGAAGAAGTTCCGGATCCAGTGGCAGATAAACAGACAAGGATAAGGCAGAAGAGTGGTCACAAACAAGCCAGGGTCAGGGCGGGCAGCAGACAAGTGAGGTGAGGGACAAGCCAGGAGGTCAAACAGGAATCCAACTGGATACAATAGGTCTCAGGTTCAGGAACACAGGAGAAGCTGCAGACAAGACAGCAAAGTGTAAATGAACCAGCCACCCTTAAATAGGCCGTTTGGGCGCCAAGACCAAAAAGGTCATTGCGTGGGCATGCGCGTGCGCCTAAGTGCCTGGTGCCTGGGTCACGTCCGTCACGCATATGCGTGTGCATTGGCGAACGCCTGTTCGCCATTGAATGGCCGTCGCGCAAAAGCGTGCGCATTGGCGAACGCCTGTTAGCCATTGAATGAGCAAAGTGGAGGTTCACGCCTGCGCACTTTAGTGCGCACAGGGAGCGTTCCTGACACCCTGTTTAAATATAATTGTATATCTTGGCTGGAGGAAAGGATCAAAATAGAAATTCAGACGACTGCCCCAGAGACAAATCGGGTGTGATCACACATTTTGGGACACACTGGACTATGATGGATAGAAAAATAGTTGGATTTCTAGGTTTTCAGACCTTTACTTGTTGCTAAAAATGTCCAAATGTTAATGGATATGTTGGTCCACAGCGAGTTTGTTCCCTTTCTTACAACAAAGTTTCTCATTACGAAAACCACCCGTTGGCATTTACAAGTGTGGGCATTGTGCAAACATTTATTTAAGATTGACACTTTTTGGGATTCAGCACTCGAGAAATGCTTTGGGATACATTCTTTTATGAATTGTTCTTCAAACTGGGTGGTTTATATTATTTTGTGACCTTGCCCCAAGATTTAAGTGGGGAAAACAAAAATGGAACTAAGGAGAAGAATGGGAGAACATGCTTCCAGCACTTCTGCTCAAGATTAGGACTCTTCTGTAGCATCCAACTAGGGATGATCAAACTTTTGAAAAGTTTGGTTGGACCAGAACACCCGAATTTCCCGAAAGTTTGGGTCCGGATTCCAGAACCCCATTGAAATCAATGGGACCCGAACTTCGGTAATCAAAAAACATAATTTTGAAGCCCTAAAACCCAATAAATGCCCCTAAAAAGTGCCTAGGGTTCTGGGTCATGCCCCAGGGACTATTAATCACACAAAAAAAGTTCTTAAAAATTGTCGTTTTTGATTTGGATTTAGTGTCTGGGGGTCTAAAAGGTGTACCTGTGAAGTTTCAGCTCTGTAGCATGTCCAGAACCAGAAAAAAAAGATAATTTTTCTTAGAATTTTTATTAGCGCAGGGATGGGGTTCCGCTACTTTCACACCTGGGCATTTTTGTTTCAGGCGTTTATTGGGCATTTTTTGGGCGTCTTTGGAGGCAGGCATGACATCTGAACTTCTGTATAGGGGTATATACACACACACACATATATATATATATATACACACATATAGGTGTGAAAGTAGCGGAACCCCATCCCTGCGCTAATAAAAATTCTAAGAAAAATTATCTTTTTTCTATGGCGGTCACCCTGACATGGAAGGGTTTGGTCACCCTGCCATAGCAGTCAGAGTCAGTTCACCCTACACTACATTACGGTCCCCTGACACTTAACACTTTCCCTACAGAAACTAGATTATTGAATCTAACTATAGTGGAAAATAGCACCCTAACTACACTAGATATCCCTTTTCTCACACTAATAATTGCTAAATGACACTTTGAATCAGAAGTAACAGAACTGCTTCCACTCTCTTCCACATCCCTGTATTAAAGTGCTAGGAATTTGGCGGGGCTATGTTATATACTGGGGGGGGCGTATTCACTACTGATTGGCCTCTTGACCCCCTAGTCACTCCAATCACATTCCTAACATCCTCCTGCCCCCTCAATTGGCTTTTACTGATGTTTCTGGTCCAATCAAGGGCTTTTAAAGCCCAGTTCCTGTCCCATTGCATTTTGGGCGGTTCTGGTTGCCGAATTCCGAACTTTTTCCGCAAAAAGTTCGGAATTCGGCCGAATTTCGAACAGTCAATGTTCGGGTCGAACCGATGGTCGACTCCAACTGTTCGATCATCCCTACATCCAACCACTTCTGGACCAGAAGGATTTTCCCCTTAATGACCAGGCCAATTCCCCGACGATGTACCCAAATAAAATTGATGTCCTTTTTTTCCAACAAACAGAGCTTTCTTTTGGTGGTATTTGATCACCCCTGCGATTTTTATTTTTTGCGCTTTAAAGAAAAAAAGAGCGACAATTCTGAAAAAAAAAACAATATTTTCCCATTCTGCTATATAACATTGGCAAAAAAAAAGTTAAAAAATCAAACATGTTTAACATTTTAGGGAAATTTGTTTTCTGCTACATATTTTTGGTAAAAAAAAAAAAATTGCAATAAGCGTATTTTGATTGGTTTGCGCAAAAGTTATCACATCTACTAACTACGGGAAAGATTTATGTCATTTTTATTGTTTTCTTTTTTTTACTAATAATGGCAGGACTGCGACATTGCGGCGGACAGATTGGACCCCTAACTGACATTTTTGACACTTTTGGGGGGACCAGTGACATTACTACAGTAATCAGTGCTAAAAATATGCACTGTTACTATAATAATGACACTGGCAGGGAAGGGGTTAACATAATAAGTGATCAAGGGGTTAAATGTGAGCCTAGGGGCATGATTCTAACTGTATGGGGGTGGGGCTTGTGAAATGATCATAGAGACCTGTGATCCTATATAGAAGGATCACAGGCGCTCTGTGATCATTCCAGGGAGAAGAACGGTCAGCTGTGTTTACAACAGCTGACCGTTAATCTCTCTCAGCGGGGAGCGATCGCGGGTGTCAGGCGGCAATTGGAGCCCCCTGCCCCTTGCATCGGAGTCCCCACTGATGAATTGGGGCGTCGCGCGCTGGCCCCTTAGCTGCAGGCGCGTGACCGGCATATACCTACGTCAGTTCACGCAGGAGGAGCAGTATAACTGCAGTGGGCAGGCCGGAAGCGGTTAAAGAATTTCATTATTCCTAATTCATGGTTTTAGATTTTGTGGTATATATATATAGAAACCCCCCCTGACCTCCAGATGAGGGCCTTACCTCCAAGCCCGTTGGTGGAATGCCAGAGCTCAGTCGCAAGTGCAAACTTTGCGACCCTGGTAGTCCCACCACTTGTGTCACTAGTTTTAATTTTATTTTTTATTATTTTCTCACCATTTTATTTATTTACATTTTTGTTTTTTGGAGCCCAGTTGGGGGGCTTTGGTGAAATATTAGGGATGTAAACAGACCTCTGACATTTCACCTTTGAGTCAGAGAAAGGAGATTGAGGACACAACCTTCAATCTCTATCTCTGAAGCCTCAGCTGCACAGAATGAATGGTCAGGAATAGCTCTGTGTAGAGGCTTCCAGTTCATTCACAAACTGAAGCATATTTAACACAGTTTACTATGCTTCAGTTATGAATGGACACAGGATCGATCGGTAATGATCACTGACTCTGTCCCTCCATTACATCTGCAGCAGCCAGAGAAAAAGGAAGCTGGCAGCACTGCGGGCCAATAGGGGGGGGGGGTCAGCAGAAAGAAGAGGAAGCTGAATAGGAGGGGTGATGGGGGCGGAATATAGAGGAAGCGATCCCCTTTCTTTTCCTGCTGCAACTTCTGAATGTCTTCGGGAGGGACAGGAGGACAAGCAGGCATTCAGCGGCTGCAGGAGGAAAATTAAGGGTATTGGTTCCGCTTAATGCAGGTGTACAGAGGAGACGCACGGGCCCCCTGGTGCATGGGGCCAGGTCG
This sequence comes from Pelophylax lessonae, assembly GCF_965119305.1. Taxonomy (NCBI): domain Eukaryota; kingdom Metazoa; phylum Chordata; class Amphibia; order Anura; family Ranidae; genus Pelophylax; species Pelophylax lessonae. Next base: position 875,677,560 of record NC_138768.1, read on the forward strand.
CAATTGCGACCCCTGTATACACACCCCTGCATGGAAGTAATGAATCAATTAACAAATAATAATGGTTAATAATAGGGATGATCAAACGGTTTGGGTCGACCATCGGTTCAACCCGAACATTGTGTGTTCGAAATTTGGCCGAATTCCGAACTTTTTGCGGTAAAAGTTCGGAATTCGGCCACCAGAACCGCCCAAAATGCAATGGAACAGGAACTGGGCTTTAAAAGCCAGTGATTGGCCCAGAAACATCAGTAAAATGTGATTGGAGTGACTACGGGGGGCCAGAGCCCAGTGAGGAGTGAATACGCCCCCCATACACCCCCCCAGTATATAACATAGCCCCACCAAAACTCTAGCACTGTAATACAGGGGCTGTGGAAGAGAGTGGAAGCATTTGTGTTGCTCCAGGGTCATTTTGCAATTATTAGTGTGAGGAAAGGGATATGCAGTGTAGTTAGGGTACTATATACCACTATAGTTAGATTCAATAATCTAGTTTTTGTAGGGATAGCTTTAGGTGTCAGGGTGACCGTAGTGTAGTTTAGGGTGACCTGACTCTGCCATGGCAGGGTGACCCCACTATGCAGATTCTGGGTTAGGGGTATACATATATATACATATATATATATATATATATATATATATATATATATCAAAAATGACAATTTTTAAGAACTTTTTTTTGCCTGATTCATAGTCCCTGGGGCATGACCCAGAACCCTAGGCACTTTTTAGGGGCATTTATTCGGTTTTAGGGCGTCAAAATGGTGTTTTTTGATTCCAGAAGTTTGGGTCCCATTGATTTCAATGGGGTTCTGGAATCCGAACCGAACTTTTGGGAAATTCTGGTGTTCTGGTCGAACCGAACTTTTCAAATGTTCGATCATCCCTAAGTGGTTAACAGGTGAGACGGAATGAACGTCCTTTGCCATCAGTGGATAGAAAAAAAACAACAGAAAATAACTCAAGAACAAAACAAATGAAGAAGAATTCCAACATCCATTCTAAATATCATCGGACTCCATCTTGTACTTGTTTCAAATCTTGTCTTTACACTTGTAAGAATTGGCTGTGGGGAAATGACTATTATTATGACTTTTATACTTATTATTGAGCGGGACCCAGTGCTTGCTACTTTTGTGTATCTGGGTGTTTTTCTTATATATATTTCATTTTTTTTTTTTTGTCTTTTCTCAATAAAAGGTATAGTAGTCTAAGTAGGTGTCACTCTTCACAAATTTCTTTCTAAATTGGTAGCAATTAGTATTGTGGTGACAACCACCCAGTGAATGATGAGGTTGTTTGGCACTAGGACCTTCTATGTGACTTTCTATGTAAATTCCCCCAGCCAATATTGTGCTTGAAAATGGATTTCCGAATAAAAAAAATAATTTTTTTTTCAATTTTGCTGTTTTTTTTTTTTTTTTTATTGCAACCCTTCAAAAAAAAATGAATAGAAAAAAATAATCATAACTAATGAAAAAAAAAAAATTAATTAATTAATAAATAAACATAAATAATAATAATAATAATAAAAAAAAAAAGCTAAAAATTAAAAATTTAAAAATAAATAGTAAAACATAGATACAAAAATCGACATAACATTCGTTAAAGGGGAGAAGGGAAGGAAGTTGTTAAAGAACCCACTTGTATAACTTTTACCTATAGGTAAGCCTATATTAAGGCTTACCTATAGGTGCTATAAATATCTCCCAAACTTGCACCGTTTAGGAGATATTTACAGTGCAAACTGCCGATGAGGTAATCGGCGCAGGCGCTCTGAGGGAACGGCCACCCGTGCCGTTCCTTCAGAGCTCAGTGCCGTGAACGGCGGCTCCCGCGCGCAGGCGTTGGAGTGATGTAATCGCGCCTCCGGCCAATCAGATGGCCGGAGGACGCAAACCCGGAAGCAGGACGTCAGGACATGTCGCCGTCCTGTCGCTGAGGCGGCGGCACGGCGGGGGCTTCGTTTTAAGGTAAGTACTACATAATGAGCTAGTATGCGATGCATACTAGCTCATTTTGCCTTTCTCTTTACAGGGCTTTTTTTTTCTCGTTTTTTTTTCCGACTTTACTTCCTCTTTAATAAAGGATGATCGCAGTTAAAAAAAAGATAAGGGGTTAAATAGGAAAACTTTATTACAAAAACTTTTTTCACTTGTAGGGTTTCTTTAACTATTATGCTATGCAGATCAACATATGAATAAATAGTACACAGAAATAATTGTTCAAACGTATCTACCTAATGACACGTTCAGACTGTGATTTTAAAGGTGCAGATACATAGAAAGTCCTGGCTGTCATTTTTCCAGCCTGGAATTGTTGATATTTGCGGTGGTGGAGAAGTGGCGTCGGGGAGGAGCTGTGTGTAGTAGATAATCTCTAACAAAAAATCTAGTTTCTATTAGTGTATTTCCTACCACAAGGTTCTCAGATTGTTAAACAAGCCCATACTTATACTTCTACTTACAGGAGGTGGACACAAAATGCGAACCACCGGCATTTTAGGGTATAATTTGAATTGTGTAGGTTACACTGAAAAATGTATGATTGTCATTTGTTTAGCTTTCCTTAGTCTATATTCTCTAGATTGTATGCCAGTGTATTACAGCTGTTTGACAAATCACTCAGTTTACTGACCACACATACAAACTGTTGCCAAACTTCCAAAGAGGACAATATATAAGTACCCATTTAGCTGGAGCACCTCTAACAGAACAATCAAATTGTTTGATGCTTCAAGAGCAAAAGTCTCCATTAAGCATGGTAATATGGCAATAGCAAAAGTCTCCACCAAGCTTGGTAAGACTCCAAGAGCGACAGTTTCCACCAAGCATGGCAATACTCCAAGAGTGACAGTTTCTACAAAGCATGACATCACTCTAAGGGTACCTGTTTCTACCAAGCATGACAAGAATCAAAGACCACCAGTCTCTACCAAGCATGACAAGATTTCAAAAGCACAAATCTCTACTAGGAATGACAAGACGCCAAGCGCACCAATCTCTGCCAAGCATGGTAAGACTCGAAAAGCACCAGTCTCCACCTAGCATGGCAAGACTCCAAGCGCACCAATCTCTGCCAAGCATGGTAAGACTCGAAAAGCACCAGTCTCCACCTAGCATGGCAAGACTCCAAGAGCACCAATCTCTACCAAGCATGACAAGACTCCAAGAACATTAGCCTCCACCAAGCAGGGCAAGACTCCAAAATGACAAGTCCCTACCTAGCATGGCAAGACTCAAAGACCACCAGTCTCTACCAAGCATGGTAAGATTTCAAGAGCACCAATCTCTACTGGGAATGACAAGACTCCAAGCGCACCAATCTCTGCCAAGCATGGTAAGACTCCAAGAGCACCAGTCTCCACCTAGCATGGCAAGACTCCAAGAGCACCAATCTCTACCAAGCATGACAAGACTACAAAAGCACAAGTCTCCAGCTAGCATGACAAGACTCCAAGAGCACCAATCTCTACCAAGGATGACAAGACTCCAAGAGCACCAGTCTCTACCTAGCATGGCAAGACTCCAAAAGCACCAATCGCTACCAAGCATGACAAGACTCCAAAAACATTAGTCTCCACCAAGCAGGGCAAGACTCCAAAATTACAAGTCCACACCAAGCATGGCAAAACTCCACGATCACCAGTCCCCTCCCAGCATGGCAAGACTCCATGATCACCAGTCCCCTCCCAGCATGGCAAGACTCCATGATCACCAGTCCGCTCCCAGCATGGCAAGACTCCACGATCACCAATCTCTACCAAGCATGACAAGACTCCAAAAGCACAAGTCTCCAGCTAGCATGGCAAGACTCCAAGAGCACCAGTCTCCACCTAGCATGGCAAGACTCCAAAAGCACCAATCTCTATCAAGCATGACAAGACTCCAAGAACATTAGTCTCCACGAAGCAGGGCAAGACTCCAAAATCACAAGTCCCCACCAAGCATGGCAAAACTCCACGATCACCAGTCCCCTCCCAGCATGGCAAGACTCCACGATCACCAGTCTCTACAAAGTATGGCAAGACTTCAAGAGCACCATTGAGGAAGAAGAATAGGGGCCAGAAATTGAGTGACAGATTGTTGACCACTGATTGTGATCAAACAACACAAAACTGCTGCATCAAAAGTGATAATAGAACTCAATATCAAGCTTGAAGACCCACTACACTAGCACACGGTGAACTTCAAAAAGCCAACATTCATGGAAGAGCTAAAGCAACACACAAAAAAAAAATATGTAGATAATATGGCTGTAATGGTTACAGATACTTCAGCTAAATAAGCACCAAGCATTCTCTTTGGAATTTAATCAAGGGAACACAGCATGTAATACACTACCATAAACCAACCATCTGCTTTATTTATTTATTTTTCAGTGTATCCTACATTAATAAATGCATGCCGTATAATACTAGTCTTCACAACATTGTGTCCACCAGTTTGTAGCTTTCCTTATCTTGAATGCACTTTAGGACCACAATATTTGTTCATGTCATTCACTGATGTCTTTAAAGCTTTATGAATGTCCTGATTCCTTAAAGTGTAAATGATGGGATTTAACATGGGAAGCACGAAATGGAATGTAAAGGTGAGTCCGCTATAAACACTGTTACTTAAAGTTGATATAGCATATATAGTAAATGGTATTCCAAAAAATAAAGAGACCACCAGGAGATGGGAGCTGCAGGTGGAGAAGGCTTTCCATCTCCCGGCTGATGACTTCATCCTGAGGATGGAGATTATGATCAGTATGTAGGACAAGACAATAAACCCAAAAGGCACATTAATCAGATAGCCCATCACTAAGCTATATATGGAAAGAAATGTTGTGTCTGACATAACACACCCCAATCCAAAGAATGCACTGTAGTCGCAGAAAAAATAATTGATGATAACAGGGGCGCAAAATTTCAGACACATAATGAAGTAATAAAAAACTGCTACAAAAGCAAATGAAATCAACCATAAGCCAATGACGAGGTACAGGCACAGTCTATTGTACATGAGGGAAGAATATCTCAGTGGTTGACAGATTGCCAAATATCGGTCATAGGACATCAGAGTCAGCAGAAAAGTCTCAAAGAATAAAACGACGTTCACTACATTCATCTGGAAGACACAATCAACATAAGGAACAACGATTCTTCCCCATAGGATGATTTTCATCACCGACGGATCCATGCTTGTGGTACCAACAAGGTTGCAAAGGAATAAATTGCTGATCAGAAAGTACATGGGGGAATGGAGATGAGGGTTCTTAAATACCAGAGAGATGATCAGAAGATTCATAATGCAGGTAGCTATGTAGATAATCAATAACAGAAGGAAAAGTGAAATTCTGCATTCATTAAACCAATCAAACCCAACAACAAGGACATCTACAACAATTGTTTCGTTCCATTGACGTAACACCTGTGAAAAAGTCATGGTTAATATTTTAGCACACAGGATGACATGTAAGACTAAAGTGTATCTTAACCTAAGAACAAAAATGTAATTTATTACAGCGTACTAGCCCTTAGATGTTGTTGTGTGGTGATGGTGACCTTTTTCAACTGGTGGTCCTACCAATATTACACTTCCTGTCCTAGGATATCAACCCTCACTCACGGTGCTGGAACTATGGAGAAGCAGCAATGACATCCAAGAATAGGAAGCAAGTATGGATGAAAGGTGGAAGATCAAAATGTCACAAGTTAGCCTATAGTTTTGTCTGTATATTCTTACCTCCTTGCTGCAGTGCTTCTGTCTGCCTCCCTTCACATGTGGTGTTTGGGCTTCTATGGGCATCGCCTGCTCCACTGTGGGTTATATCCCGTTCCTGTCAATTACTTCCTGGGTCACCTCCCTGTATGCTTCCCTATATATACACATCCTCAGTGCACTGCTCCTTGCTTGAGCAACATCCCTGTTCTCTGAGCTCCCATCCGTGTATCCCTTGGCTATTGTATCTGATCTCCTGTGTACCGACCCAGCTTTGTTTCTTCGTCTATGTTTGTCTGCTGCCTGTCCTGACCTCGGCTTGTCTCCTGGATCTCCTTATAGTCTCCTGTTTACTCTGCACATGCCAGCGGTCTCCACATCCTCAGCTGGGCCTACCTGGGGTCCGCGACCTGGTTCCAGTCTGCTGCAAGTCCATCCCCACCATCAGGGGCCCTGGTGAAGAAGCAGGCTGGGGCTTAGACTCCGCGCCCTGGGGAATCCTGAGCTCTGGATCTATAAGGGCTCACTACCACAGGCTCTGCAAAAGCACTATGGGTTATGTGTAACAACACCACAAAGAGTTAACTCACAAGGCAAGAAGAGGAGGTAGTTGCCATTGGTAATTGGTCAGAAGAACAGCTACAGCAACCAGTCGTTGGTGTGGTACCTGGTTGGGTGACAGGTCCTCCGGTAGTGAGGGGTTCGGTGCTTTGACTCCATCCGTAGTTGTTTATCTCCTCTGGTCACAGGAAGCAGACTAGCAATAATGAAGTTCAAGGCCTGATCACTAGGTACAGGAAAAAGAGTTAATGAGCACGCATGGGGCCCATTATGTGCTCAGTGGAATTCCATTATGTTACTGGGAGTGAGGTAACATAGGTGTGATGGACTGGTGGAGTGGGCAATGGCTCTGCATGTCCATCCGAATGCACCACATACAACAGTACAAGTATGTTAGTTACTCGGAATGAAACATCTTAAGGAGGAACTCCATATATTAGTGCTGTGTACAAGTGGCTCATCTCTAAGTCGGGACTGCCCTAATGTTTGATTCTTCACGTGACTGCAGCCTCCATCCGATCCCAGCATTGATAAGCACGCCTTTGGGCAAGGTGTTTCCCCATGTGCAAGGGCTAGTGACCTCGTTGTTTGCCTAGCATAGCCCAAAGAACCCCTGGGGGCATACAACTTGAAGTAGTCGACAAGGATACACCGCCGTACGGTACCGCCCAACCTCAAGTGGAGACGGGAATTTTGTTAAACTGCCTGGGATAGTTCTTCCTCTTGGCACTGAGGAATGTGGTAGAGTTGAGAACCTCTATCTGAGAATTTAGGGACACCAGCCGAAGACTGAGAGTAAAGACAACAGGTGGTAGTGCAGCACTGCCAAAATGCAATACTGCACTCTATATCATACTTATTCCAACCTAAACTGCACCTATAACAATCCAATACCACATTATACCAAACCATTACCTGACCATCTACCTTGCACCTGTGCCGAGACTAAACGTACCGATACTGCATGCAGGTTAACTGGGACTGTCGTTAAGTGCAAAAAGGATCTTAAAAGGCCCCAATGATAGCCGGCAGAAGAACATCTCAAAGGGCTGTCCTTCCCATAATATTTATTCTGCAAGCTCCTTTGTTCTCCTGCCCCCTCCACTAACATCCTATTTTTCTTTTGGACAGTGCATACCTAGTCATTATAGGACTAGCATTGCCACCATAAATGTGCTCTGGCCGTGTAGTTACAGCATTCGGTCGATTTAACTTTACTACTCCTCAATGCTGCACTTAAGGAGGCCTTGCAGCTGTTTATGCTGATCTGAAGGCAACATGTCATCCTATGCCTAGTCCTTACTGTTAATCACTTTATATGCTAAATTGTGTTATTCCTATTGTAAATCCATTTTATGCCCACCTAGTTACAAACCACATTGGGTAACATTATTTTTTGTCTTTACTACCTGGTTTGGTGCCTGTTTTCTTGGCTATAGCGCTACTATTTGATTCATGAGAAGGTTGAGGCCAAGAACAGAGATTCTACCTTATCCAGAGGCTCCTATGGGGGTAGCGCTACAGATATATTACAGCCATTTATAAAGCAGCAGCGTGTTCAAAATTGTCCTGGTCATGATTTATTGAAGTTGCCTATTTCCTACATAAAACAAAAAATAAACCAAAAGAATAAAAGAACAGGAAACAATACTACTTAAACTACCAATCAAAAAAAATGTAAATGATTAAAATTATCAGTATGCAACTTTTACAGCCATTTGTCAGGCCAATTCTGATATTTCTCACACACATATTAACCACTTGCCGACCAGTCACGTTGACTGTACTGCGGCAAAGTGGCTCGTTATCATCTGGCGACGTAGACCTACGTCACCAGACGATCCCCTCTCTCCGCCGCCGGTGGCTCGCTCCTGCTGTATTCAGTTACAGCGGGAGTCGGGCCAGGGGAGGAGCGGCGGTGATCACCGCGGCTCTTCCCCGATCGTCGGGGATCTAGTGTGGAAATCCGCCCGCTTGTATAAACAAGGCGGGCGGATCTCCTAAGTGACAGACAGGGTCAGATTGCAGTGTTCAGCATAGCTGAACCTGCGATCTGTCCCTGTGTCACTCAGTCACCTCCCCCCACACACGTCAGTAAGCACCAGGCATATATTAACCCCTCCCTCTCCAATAAAAATTAACCCCTTCCCTGCCAGTGTCAAGGGTCCGATCTGTCCGCCGCAATGTCGCAGTCCCGCAAAAAAAAACACAGATCGCCGCCATTACTCATTAAAAAAAAACACCAAAAATGACAGAAATCTTTCCCTTAACTTTTTACATTTTTTGGGGGGGGAATTTCATATAAAAAAATGTGAAAAATATTGTTGTTTTTTTCAAAATTGTCGCATTTCTTTGTTTATAGCGCAAAAATTAAAAATCGCACAGGTGGTCAAATACCACCAAAAGAAAGCTCTGTTTGTGGGGAAAAAAAGACATAAACTTAATTTGGGTACAGTGTTGCATGACCGCGCAATTGTCCGTTAATCTAACGCAGTGCCGAATCGCAAAATATGGCCTGGTCAGTAATGGGGTAAAACCTTCCGGTCATAAAGCGGTTAAAAATACGCTCATTGAGAATTTTTTTGTCAAAGACATGTAGCTAAATACATTTTGGCCTAAATATATGACAAAAATTGAATATATTGGATATTTCTTCTATTATAAATTAGAAAAATATTGTTATTTTTTCAAAATTTTCAAATTGTTTTATTAATATCGCAAAAAATGAAAAGCTCAGAGGTGATCAAATACCACCAAAAGAAAGCTCTGTTTGTGGTAAAAAAAGGACGTAAATTTAGTTTGGGTATGGCATTGCATGACCGCGCAATTGTCAGTTAAAGTCGCACAGCGCTGAATCACAAAAAGTGGCCTGGACGTAAGACAGCAAAATCCTCCGGTGGTAAAGTGGTTAAAATCAGCATTTTGTTGCTAGAAAATTACATAGAACCCCCAAATATTATGTATTTTCTGACAGCAGAGTCCACGGAGAATAAAATGGTGGTTATTGCAATTTTTATATTGCACAATATCCAGCCTCGGGGGTGAAATTTAGCTAAAAATACCCCCGGGACAGTCAGGGTTAGTACATTCCACAATGGATAGCCTCTGTACTGTCCCAGGTCACACCTACCTTTTAGAAGAAATACTTACCTTGAAAATTTCTTCTCCAGCACTGCCATCACAGATGTGGGCAGCTGAAGCCAGCGCGTCCTCTTCTGCATCCTCTTCCGTGTCCTCTTCTCCCAGAATTCCCTGCAGCGGCCCCGCTCGTCACTTCCGGTGCGGGCGCGTCATCCCTCCACAGCTTCTTGGCATGCCCAGAAGCTGTTCAGCAGGGAATGAGGCGCCCGCACCGGAACTGACGAGCGGGGCCGGTGCAGGCGCATTAATTCCTGGGAGCGATGGCGTTCAGCTCCCAGGAATCAATGCAAAGAGGAAGTGATGGCGCGGGCCGCGGCCGCAGAGGGAGGAAGTGGAAGGAAGGTGAGTATATTTTCTTCAATAACAAGGTAAGTAAACAAAAAAAAATCGTAACTATCCATTTATTTTTCAGGTTGACCTAGAGCAAGCGGATGGCCAAAATAGATTATGTCGATTTTGAGGCCGGAACTCTGCTTTAACCGCTTGCTGACCGCCGCACGACTATTTACTGCGGCAGTCAGTCCCTCAGAGGCAAAGTGACGTAGGACTATGTCGCTAGCCTGTGAGGCTCTAGGGAGCGAGCGCGCGCCCCCGAAGGCGCACTCCCACTCCCGCTCGGTCACGGACCCCTCCGCGCGTGTGCCCGGCGGACCCGATGTCCGCTGGGCACTCGCAATCGTCCGTTACACCGGGAGAAAGGCAGGCGGCTAATGTAAACAAAGCCGTCTGTCATTCTCCCTTGTGTAAGAATGGTGATCAAACGGTTCTGCTATGTAGGACCGTTGATCTCTGTTCTTACACATCAAGCCACATCCAATCACAGTTAGAATCACGCCACTAGGGACACACTTAAGCCCTCCTTCTCAAAAAAAAGTTAACCCCTTCACTGCCAGTGTCATTTTTACAGTGACAGTGCATATGTATAGCACTGATTACTGTAGTAATGTCACTGGTACCCCCAAAATTGTCAAAAATGTCAGTCAAGGGTCCGATCTGTCCGCCGTAATGTCGCAGTCCCGCAAAAAAAAATCGCAGATCACCGCCATTACTCGTTAAAAAAAAAAAAACAAGAAAAATGACAAAAATCTTTCCCTTAGTTAGTAAACGCAATAACTTTTGCGCAAACCAATCAAAATACGCTTTTTGCAGTTTTTTTTACCAAACATATGTAGCATAAAACAAATTGCCCGAAAATGTAAAAACATTTTGATTTTTACATTTCTTTTTATATAAAAAAATGTGAAAAATATTGCTATGTTTGCAAAATTGTCGCTGTTTTTTTGTTTATAGCGCATGATCAAAAAATCGCACAGGTGATCAAATACCACCAAAAGAAAGCTCTGTTTGTAGGAAAAAAAGGACGTCAAATTTGTTTAGGTACAGCATCGCACGACCGCGCAATTGTCCGTTAAAGTCACGCAGTGCCGAATCACAAAATAGGCCCTGGTCAGGAAGGGGGTAAAATCTTCTGTGGCTTAAGTGGTTAAATGCATTTTAGTGCACACAAACACAATATAATATAAATTTTTTTTGGGTGAAATATACCAAACATGTCAGGATTCAACATTTTGCATGCCAAACAAATAATAACTAACTACAGTACCTAAAAAAAAAAAGTGATGCTTTAAAACCTTTGCAGGTTACCAGTTTGGAGCTAAAAACGAGTTCTGATGTTTACCGTGATCCTTCACATGTATATAGCACAATCACCATTTACATATGTGCAGGATCTACAGGTACATCTCATAAAATTAGAATATCATCCACCCTACACTCTTGGCAACACAAGAATGTAACTTTGGACCCCCCCCCCCGCTTCTCCGTTCCTATTTCCTTCCCCCCTTCTGTTCAAAACAACCCCCCCCCATCTACCCTCAGTTTATTTGTTGTAGCATTTTCTCTTAGTGTCGGTTCACACTGAAGCGGCACGACTTTGGGGGCGACCTGTGAAGTCGCGTGCACCGCGACTTCGGCGCGACTTGCACGGACTTCATAAAATGAATGTCTAAGCAAGTCGCTCCGAGGTCGCCCCGAAGTAGTACAGGACCCTTTTTCTAAGTCGGAGCGACTTGTGTCTCTCCTATTAGAACCGTTCCTGTAGCAGTCAATGGACCGTGACAAGTGGTACTAGTGTGAATGGAGACTAAGTTATGGAATATGCAAACCATTTTCAGTTCATGTTTCTCTGTAATGTTTTTTTGAAAATCAATACAAATTTTTTGTAAAAAAAAATAAAAAATTTGAATATCATCAAAAAGTTAATTTATTTCAGTAATTAAATTCAAAAAGTGAAACTCATATTTTATACAGGTGTGTTACACACAGAGTGATATATTTCAAGCATTTCTTTCTTTTAATTTTGATGATTATGGCTCGGCTAGTGACACCCCAAAATTCAGTATCTCAGAATATTACATAAGGTCGATAAAAAAAAAAAAGGATTTTTAATACAGAAAAGTTGTCTTAGTGAAAAGTCTGTCCATGTACAGTATAGGATGCACTCAATACTTGGTCGGGGCTCCTTTTGCATTTATTACTGCATCAATACGGCGTGGCATGGAGGGGATCAGCCTGTGGCACTGCTGAGGTGTTATGAAAGCCCAGGTTACTTTGATAGCGGCCTTCAGCTCCTCTGCATTGTTGGGTCTGGGGTCTCTCATCTTCCTCTTGACCATACCCCACAGATTCTCTATGGGGTTTAGGTCAGGTGAGTTTGCTGACCAATCAAGCACAATGATACCATGATCATGTGACCAGGTATTGGTAGTTTTGGAAGTGTGGGCGGTGCCAAGTCCTGCTGAAAAATGAAATCAGCATCTCCATAAAGCTGGTCAGCAGAGGGAAGCATGAAGAGCTCTAGAATTTCATGCTAGAGGGTTGCACTGACTTTGGACTTGATAAAACACAGTGGACCAACACCAGCAGATGACATGGCACCCAAAATCATCACTGACTGTGGAAAATGTTGCATTTCATTTGGAAATCAAGGTCCCAGAGTCTGAAATAAGAGTGGAGAGGAGCAGAATCCAAGTTACATGAGGTCCAATGTGAAGTTTCCAGAGTCAGTGATGATTTGGATAGCCGTGTCATCTGCTGGTGTTGGTCCACTGTGTTTTATCAAGTCCAAAGTCAGAGCAGCCCTCTAGCAGGAAATTCTAGAGCTCTTCATGCTTCTCTCTGCTGACCAGCTTTATGGAGATGCTGATTTGATTTTCCAGCAGGACTTGGCCCCGCCCACACTGCCAAAACTACCAATACCTGGTCACATGATCATGGGATCACTGTGCTTGATTGGCCAGTAAACTCATCTAACGTAAACCCCATAGAGAATCTGTGGGGCATTGCCAAGAGGAAGGTGAGAGACACCGGACCCAACAATGCAGACGAGCTGAAGGCCGCTATCAATGCAACCTGGGCTTCCATAACACCTCAGCAGTGCCACAGGCTGATCTCCTCCATGCCACTCCGCATTGATGCAGTAATTCATGTAAAAGGACCCCCGACCAAGTATTGAGTGCATCCTATACTGTGCATGGACAGGCTTTTCACTAAGCCAACATTTCTGTATTAAAAATCTTTTTTTTTTATTGGTCTTATGTAATATTCTAATTTTCTGAGATAATGAATTTTGGGGTGTCACTCGCTGTAAGCCATAATCATCAAAATGAAGAAAGAAATGCTTGAAATCTATCACTCTGTGTGTAACACATCTATATGAAATATGAGTTTCACTTTTTGAAATGAATTACTGAAATAAATTAACTTTTTGATGATATTCTAATCTTATGAGATGCACCTGTATGTGCCCATTTGCATTTGCAAGTGAGAACTGGTAGATCACAGCACGTTATTATTTTTTTTTTTCAATGTTGTTATTTATTTTATTTATTTATTTTCTTAATAGAAACATTTTTTTTTTTTTTTTACACTTTGTTAGTCAACTTTCTTGCTATCACAAGAGATAAGTGGAGAAATCCTCATAGCTTCTGGCTTCATTCATCACAGAGGAGGAGAAGAATAAGACTTTCCTCCTTCTCCTTTGTGCCCAGTCTGACCTTGCAGCAAGGGGGTCCTGGTTTCCCCCGTGGAATGGGAGGACCTGGTAACGGCAGCAGTAGGGGTGTCCCTTCCAAGCCCTGTAAAAGTAGTTTGGCAGCTATAGAGCCGATTGGATCACTTTTACAGGAAAGCTTATCGCCGACTGAAAATATTGATACCAGGATGATGGCTGCAGCCATCATCCTGGTATATACACTTCAGTATGTATATATACTGTAGGTACGCTGGACCGGAGGTGGCTATAAATACATTGGTGGCAGTAAATACAGAAGTAGGGTGTGTGCTCCTACATTGGCAGTAGTCAGTGGAGGAGTGAAATAGTACAGTGGCAGTTAGTGGAGAAGAATGTTGCCTATCTAGTTACATTAGTGGTGGTCAGTAGAGAAGTATGCTGTTATATTGGGGCCAGTCAGGGAAGTGGTGAATCTGCACAATGGAGAGGAATACTGTGTGTGCTGTTTCATTGGTGGCAGTCAGTGGAGAAGTTACCAGTACAGTTGCAGTTAGTGAAAAACAATGTTGTGTGTGCCATTACATTGGTGGCAGTCAGTGGAGAAGAATGTTGTGGGTGCCATTACATTGGTGGCAGTCAGTGGAGAAGAATGTTGTGGGTACCATTACATTGGTGGCAGTCAGTGGAGAAGAATGTTGTGGGTACCATTACATTGGTGGCAGTCAGTGGAGAAGAATGTTGTGGGTGCCATTACATTGGGGCAGTCAGTGGAGAAGAATGTTGTGGGTACCATTACATTGGGGCAGTCAGTGGAGAAGAATATTGTGTGTGCCATTACATTGGTGGCAGTCAGTGGAGAAGAATGTTGTGGGTACCATTACATTGGTGGCAGTCAGTGGAGAAGAATGTTGTGGGTACCATTACATTGGTGGCAGTCAGTGGAGAAGAATGTTGTGTGTGCCATTACATTGGTGGCAGTCAGTGGAGAAGAATGTTGTGGGTGCCATTACATTGGGGCAGTCAGTGGAGAAGAATGTTGTGGGTGCCATTACATTGGGGCAGTCAGTGGAGAAGAATATTGTGTGTGCCATTACATTGGGGCAGTCAGTGGAGAAGAATGTTGTGGGTGCCATTACATTGGTGGCAGCCAGTGGAGAAGAATGTGGTCGGTGCTGTTTTATTTGTGGCAGTCAGTGGAAAAGTTAACTAGTTCAATGAAGGTCAGTAGAGAATTGTGCTGTTACATTGCTTGCAGTCAGGAATGAATTGAATCGCTACCATGGCAGTTAGTGGAGCAGAACGTTGTGTGTGCTGTTACATTGCTGGTGGTCAGTAGAGAAATATGCTGTGTGTGTTGTTACATTGACAGAGCAGTGAACAGGTACAGTGGAGGTCAATGGAGAAGAATGCTGTGTGTGCCGTTATATTAGCAGTCAAAGTCAGTCTACAGCTGGGCTGCTATTACTGACAGCAGAGTGGAGAGCACAATACAGAGACATTATAAAAAGCATATATACACCAGTGCTGGTATTGTCATTTCCCCCATTACATAGAGCAGTTTTGATCTTCCAGAAGCTGTGTGTAAAAGCCATCCTTCATACAGTGACATTAGCAGAGTACTTACTGTGTTCTTGGCACTGTTCACCTCACTATTTATCCTGGGAATATAAAGATTTCTATTATAATAATCATCTTCCTGAGTATGTTGGAGTCCTCCATGTATGCCCATACTCCGGAGAGGTTCAGCTGAGCGTCACATCCGATGACTTCTCACATCACCTTTTATATACTTTTCTGATCAATTACTTTGGTTGTGATCAATTCCAATGGGGGCCAATCATTTCCCAAAGGTAATCATTAGTTTATTTCTGATACTGAGAAATAAAACAATCTTAGCATACCGAAATAAACATTTGATTTCATCATCCTAAGCATGAAAACTATCTAAGAACAAAGAAAGTAAAGGGAAAATGTTTATGGAAGTTTGTAATCTCCTATACTTGTATCTAATTATTAAAAATAAAGAATATATATATATATATATATATATATATATATATATATATATATACATATATATATATATATATATATATATATATATATATATATATATATATATATGTGTGTATATATATATATATATATATATATATATATATATATATATGTGTGTACATACAGTGGGTACGGAAAGTATTCAGACCCCCTTACATTTTTCACTCTTTGTTATATTGCAGCCATTTGCTAAAATCATTTAGGTTCATTCTTCTTCCTCATGAATGTACACATAGCACCCCATACTGACAGAAAAACACAGAATTGTTGACATTGTTGCAGATTTATTAAAAAAGAAAAACTGAAATATCACATGGTCCTAAGTATTCAGACCCTTTGCTGTGACACTCATATATTTAACTCAGGTGCTTTCCATTTCTTCTGATCATCCTTGAGATGGTTCTACACCTTCATTTGAGTCCAGCTGTGTTTGATTATACTGATTGGACTTTATTAGGAAAGCCACACACCTGTCTATATAAGACCTTCCAGATCACAATGCATGTCAGAGCAAATGAGAATCATGAGGTCAAAGGAACTGCCTGAAGAGCTCAGAGACAGAATTGTGGCAAGGCACAGATCTGGCCAAGGTTACAAAAAGATTTCTGCTGCACTTAAGGTTCCTAAGAGCACAGTGGCCTCCATAATCCTCAAATGGAAGACGTTTGGGACGACCAGAACCCTTCCTAGAGCTGGCCGTCCGGCCAAACTGAGCTATCGGGGGAGAAGAGCCTTGTTGAGAGAGGTAAAGAAGAACCCAAAGATCACTGTGGCTGAGCTCCAGAGATGCAGTCAGGAGATGGGAGAAAGTTGTAGAAAGTCAACCATCACTGCAGCCCTCCACCAGTCGGGGCTTTATGGCAGAGTGGCCCGACGGAAGCCTCTCCTCAGTGTAAGACACATGAAAGCCCGCATGGAGTTTGCTAAAAAACACCTGAATGACTCCAAGATGGTGAGAAATAAGATTCTCTGGTCTGATGAGACCAAAATAGAACTTTTTGGCCTTAATTCTAAGCGGTATGTGTGGAGAAAACCAGGCACTGCTCATCACCTGTCCAATACAGTCCCAACAGTGAAGCATGGTGGTGGCAGCATCATGCTGTGGGGGTGTTTTTCAGCTGCAGGGACAGGACGACTGGTTGCAATCGAGGGAAAGATGAATGCGGCCAAGTACAGGGATATCCTGGACAAAAACCTTCTCCAGAGTGCTCTGGACCTCAGACTGGGCCGAAGGTTTACCTTCCAACAACACAATGACCCTAAGCACACAGCTAAAATAACGAAGGAGTGGCTTCACAACAACTCCGTGACTGTTCTTGAATGGCCCAGCCAGAGCCCTGACTTAAACCCAATTGAGCATCTCTGGAGAGACCTAAAAATGGCTGTCCACCAACGTTTACCATCCAACCTGACAGAACTGGAGAGGATCTGCAAGGAGGAATGGCAGAGGATCCCCAAATCCAGGTGTGAAAGACTTGTTGCATCTTTCCCAAAAAGACTCCTGGCTGTATTAGATCAAAAGGGGGCTTCTACTAAATACTGAGCAAAGGGTCTGAATACTTAGGACCATGTGATATTTCAGTTTTTCTTTTTTAATAAATCTGCAACAATGTCAACAATTCTGTGTTTTTCTGTCAGTATGGGGTGCTATGTGTACATTCATGAGGAAGAAGAATGAACTTAAATGATTTTAGCAAATGGCTGCAATATAACAAAGAGTGAAAAATGTAAGGGGTCTGAATACTTTCCATACCCACTGTATATATATATATATATATAGCATAATCTTTGTTTGGGAACATACAAGAATATACATATATATATATATATATATATAAATATATATGTGTGTTTATATATATATATTCTTGTATGTTCCCAAACAAAGATTATGCTTTCAGAGACAGACTTGTGAATCTTATAGATATTAATCTGCCTCATTTCCTGGGAACAACAAGATACTATTGCAGCCACTGCTACCCCAAAGGGCATTGTCAGCCAGAACATAGTGCTGACCGACAGCCTGCAGGCAGCACTAGGTATTTACAGCGTGGTTCAAGGGAGCTCTATGGTCTAAAATATATATATTGTTTTAATTGTGTCATTTGTAAAAAAATATATATATATATATACTGTATGTTATTTCCTTTTTGGCCAACCAACAAAACCAGTGATCCGTCCATCCCAAGCTTCATTATATGAATAATTGCCATCAGCGGAGGTCAGAGCACACTGTATTGTATGGGAAACATTCCGCCCTCGGGTGGACGTCATGGTCTAAAATATTATCCCCCACATGTTCTAGGCAGCTCTAGCGCCTAAAAAAGCCACATGTGTTTATATGAATATACCTATTGTGACAGTGAGGGGCCCTGGCACTATGAAAATGACTGGATAAAGGACACAGGGTTTGCACATGTGCAGAGTGACGGTCTCGATTTTGAGTAAAAAAACCTGGTTTTAAAGTTTTCACAGTTTTTTGGTATTCTCAGATTGGGCTCTGTAGTTTTGGAATTTCAAAGGGTCTTAGGAGGGAAGAAATCTCTAAGCAAGTGCCCAGGTTTTGTTGAAAGTGTGTTTTCAGGTGCACACAGCCCTAACAGGTGCTGCCATTTGGATATAGATCCTCTGTGTGAAGATAGAGATGTACTCCAGACAGAGGAGGTGACCTACTTGGGAGACAAGCATGCTGGACAGATTCCCTTACGCTGCAGGACTGGGAGTGGTGGGACAGCTAAGTGGGTTGGCAGAGGACTGAGAGAGACAACAACCAAGGTGCCCAAGCGCTGGCAACTGCGACAAGTTCACTGTATGATGGCCCAAACAAAACTGGTGCTGCCATCAGAAAGCAATACAAATGACCATCCTGCAAGCAACCAGGGGAGACAGCGCTACATGGGTTTGTGTTATCTTGATAGTGATCAGATATTGCCAGAAACTATACCCAGGGTAACAGTTTATTGTACAATCAAAGTATTGGACATAAGTCAGTAAAATACGATACCAGGTTGTTCCAGTTTGGTGGAGACCAGTGAATGGCTGCCGGTTCCCTACGGCAATTTATATATTTATACATATACATATATATGTATTTTTTATGGATATAATTTTTATTTTCGATTCATCTAATCATTACATGCGTATATATTTGTTTTAATTATTTTTTACTATTATTATTTTTCATTATTTCTTTTTTAGTGATTCTTTTTCTTTCCCCCGGTTTCATATTTATATCTGATTGTTTGGTTGTATACATGATTATTCCATGTGATATCATCTTGCATGGTACTCATTATAGGGCATTCGTTTTATACCTAATTTATGGTAGTTTTTGCTGTTTTTATCGGCCAATGGGAGAGAATGGGTTAAGGGCTGCTGGTTAGTTCAATTGGCTCTGCCTACTCCACGCCCTCTACTTTACTTGGCCTCTTAAATTCCACCGTTGCCGGCCCTTTTGTGACTTGATAAAAGCGCATGTGCACGAAACACGTTGTCACAGGAACGGACTTCTATGCGTTCCAGGCTGGCTCTTTCTAGTTTTGGTCACCAGTACGTCACTTCCGCCCCAGGGCCCTGAGGCGGTTTCACGTCACGTTGGAGTACCGGCAGTCCTGGCCTGACTCCCATCTGCTCACGGTTCCTTAGGCAATATCCACCCTTCAGCAGCTTTGTTCCCTGATCGCTGTATGGACCCAGCAGCCATTCACTGGTCTCCACCGAACTGGAACAACCTGGTATCGTATTTTACTAACTTGTGTCCATTGCTTTGATTGTACAATAAACTGTTACCCTGGTTATCGTTTCTGGCAATATCTGATCACTATCAAAATAACACAAACCTGTGTAGCGCCGTCTCCCTTGGTTGCCTAGAGGACTGAGAGAGAGCTGAGGCAACAAAAGAGTCTAGGAGGGGGATACAGAGGCCAGGAGTGGGCCCCTGCAGGGAGGTGCTGCAAGCATTGGCCAATGAGCCTGAAGAACTGGAAGACCAGGGCGGATCGCAGCAGTGCTGTTGAAGTGTGGTCAGGTGGGCAAATATTTTTGTTTATATTTGCTGGGGAAGAACTTGAGTGGGCAACCAGTTTCTGAAAAAAGTGGCCTGCCACACCCCTGAATACAGTTCTGTCTTACGTGGACTCACCTAAAATGCTCACCACCATCAACCAACCCCATATTAAATTATCTATCTATCTATCTATCTATCTATCTATCTATCTATCTATCTATCTATCTATCTATCTATCTATCTATCTATCTATCTATCTATCTATCTATCTATCTATCTATCTATCTATCTATCTATCTATCTATCTATCTATCTATCTATCTATCTATCTATCTATCTATCTATCTATCTATCTACAGTATACTGTATATCAGGGGTGTCAAACTCAATTAAAATCGCGGGCCGTGTCAGCATTATGATTGCCCTCAAAAGGGCCGGTTGTATCTGTAAGACTAGATGTCTAGAGCATCCCCTACCCTTACATAAGATGTTAAGAGCCTCACCCCCATCAGAAGTTGAGTCCCTCACCCTTCCTTACATCACAGTGAACCCCCTTATCTTGTGTAGCTGCTGGGAAGAAAGTTTAGGCATTGCTGGAAAGCAAAAAGTACAGGGGCTTGAGCTCTCCTGCAGCTGCAGGAGAGGTGTGAGGGCCACATGAAATTGCCTGGAGGGCCGGATTCGGCCCGCGGGCCTTGTATTTGACACATGTGCTGTATATATATATATATATATATATATATATATATATACTATATTACCAAAAGTATTGGGACACCTGCCTATACACGCACATGAACTTTAATGGCATCCCAGTCTTAGTCCGTAGGGTTCAATATGGAGTTGGCCCATCCTTTGCAGCTATTACAGCTTCAACTCTTCTGGGAAGGCTGTTCACAAGGTTTAGGAGTGTGTCCATGGGAATGTTTGACTGTTCTTTCAGAAGCCCATTTGTGGGGTCAGGCACTAATGTGGACGAGAAGGCCTGGCTTGCAGTCTCGGCTGTTATTCCTCCCAATCGTGTTCTATCAGGTTCAGGCCAGTCAAGTTCCCCCACCCCAAAATCGCTCATCCATATCTTCATGGACCTTGCTTTGTGCACTGGTCTAAATCATTTGGTGGAGGGGGGATTATGGTGTGGGGGGTGTTTTTAATGGGTTGGGCTTGGCCCCTTAGTTCCAGTGAAGGGAACTCTTAAGGTGTCAGCATACCAAGACATTTTAGACCCTTTATGCTCCCAATTTTGTGGGAACAGTTTGGGGTTGGCCCTTCATGTTCCAACATGACTGTGCACTAGTGCACAAAGCAAGGTCCATTAAGTCATGGATGAGCGAGTTTGGGGTAAAGGAAATTGACTGACCTGCACAGAGTCCTTACATCAACCCGATAAAAAACCTTTGGGATGAATTAGAGCGGAGACTGCGAGCCAGGCCTTCTCATCCAATATCAGTGCCTGACATCACAAATCACTTCTGGCAGAATGGTCAAACATTCCCATAGACACACTCCTAAACCTTGTGGACAGCCTTCCCAGTAGCGTTGAAGCTGTTATAGCTGCAAAGGGTGGGCCAACTCAATATTGAACCCTACGGACTAAGACTGGCATGCCATTAAAGTTCATGTGTGTGTAAAGGCAGGCAGCGCAATACTTTTAGTAATATTTAGTATATACATATATATATATATATATATATATATATATACACACACTGTATATACCAGGGCTTTTTTTAGTGGGAACATGGTTTCGGCACCTCCAGCACTAAATGTATGTAATGGCAAAGGGTTCTGGGGTGTGCTGCAGGGTCTACTGATTGAGGCCTATTGTTGCTGGTGGGGGATCTATTGTTGCTGCAGGTGGGTCTTATGTTGCGGTTGGGTCATTTGTTGCTAGGAGGAATCTACTGTTGGGGTAGGGGTCTATTGATGCTGGCTGTGAGGATATTTGTTGTTACTGCCAAATTCCATACAAATTACCTAGTACCACAAATGTTTGTATTCTCTAAAAGAGGTGGTATTGAAAAGTGGGTAGGGATTAAATCCAAGGGACAGTGCTTGGAGGTGGATGGGGGCGGAGACAAGGGGGGTGACTCTGAAAGGGGGAGTTCCTGCACCTATTCTCTGAGAAAAAAAGCCCTGGTATATACAGTGTCTCACAAAAGTGAGTACACCCCTCACATTTTTGTAAATATTTTATTCTATCTTTTCATGTGACAACACTGAAGAAATTACACTTTGCTTGTTATCAGCGGTTTAGACATTAATGGCTGTGTGTTGAGTTATTTTGAGGGGACAGCAAATTTACACTGTTATACAAGCTGTACACTCACTACTTTACAAAACGTGAGGGGTGTACTCACTTTTGTGAGATACTGTATATATGTCCAATATTCAGAAATACCTACCTGCCTTTTCTCCGTAGATGCAAAGAAGGCATTTGATAGAGTTAGCTGGTCTTTTCAAAAACACACCTTTTCTTCAAACAGTGCTTGGCCCGGTCCTATTACACAAAATCCTTGCTCTATTCTCTAAGTCTAATGCAAGAGTCCAACTCTTTAACACTGAGATTTCTCAAGTGCAACAGCTCTGGTCAGGGGTGTCCAATGTCTCCATTATTTCTTGTGATGGAACACCTGGAAGTAGCTCTTTGTCAAAATACCTCCATATCAGGAGTTAGTCAATGGGACTTGAAACTTTGTTTGCGGATGACCTACTACTCAGTATCACCAACCCTCATGTGTCTATGCCCTCAGTCTTGCAGGAATTTCAATGGTTTGCGTTGTTCAGAAATGTTAAGGTCAGCTTCTAAGTCCAAAATCCTTAATGTGTCTTTATATCAATATATATAAAAGTGAATAAAACCCTGAAATCAGTTTTTATTAAATTTATCTGGAGTCAATGGAAGCCACAGCTTAAAAAAAAAATTCTGTCTCTCAGCAAGTCTGAAGGAAGGGGGGAGGGGTTTGGCACCTGATTAGTGAATTGGTTTCATGGCTCTCCTGCAAAGTAGTTGGTTTCCGTTTAACAGGCATTGACACCTCATGATCTTCTAACTCTCCCCTGGAGAGACCCTGTTTCTAGGGGCCCACCCTCTTCTTTTTCTGCTCTTACATCCCACTTGTTAAGGATTTGGGACAGCCTAATGTCTTAAATTGGCCTATCTTCTTGCATAGG
The DNA here is from genome assembly GCF_965119305.1 of Pelophylax lessonae. Lineage (NCBI taxonomy): Eukaryota > Metazoa > Chordata > Amphibia > Anura > Ranidae > Pelophylax > Pelophylax lessonae. Next base: position 875,700,223 of record NC_138768.1, read on the forward strand.
TTCTATGGCCTCTGTGTTAGGAAACATATAATATATTTCACCCATGCTATTTCCCATACAAGATTCTTAAGATGGAATAAATGTGAAAATCGCAAATTCTATGCAAGGGGTCACCACCACCACCTTTGTCAGCAGTCTCGATTTCAGGCCTTGTGTCATTTGCACAGTGGATGGAATACCACCAACTATATTCTTTTCTCCATACCCTCCCAACAATGACTTGTTGACTAGAGACCTTGAACCTTTGTAAGCCTTGCTTCTCCAAAATTCTCTGCTCGAACATACCCTCTCTACAGTGCATATAATCTAAGTGCACCCTGGCCTCTTGGAATATACAACCAAATGGGCAGAGGATCTGAATGTGCAGATCTCTCCTGAGGACTGGGAGTAGTCTTGTGCCCTCATTTTCTACATGCCCCTGGCTAGTAAAGCTCAGAAGATCAACTTTAACCTTCTCACCAGGTAGTACAGGTGTGTTGCTCCCCTGCATCGCCTGTATCCTTTAGTATCAGACTTTTGTTGGCACCAAAAAACTAGCCAAGGTTCACTGTTGCATGTCATGACCACCCCCCCCCCCCCATCCCCACCCCCCATCCCAAGCTTTAGGGACTTGAATCTCCAAGTTTATGCCAACACATCACTGATGTGACCATCCCGGAATCACCCCAGGTGGTTTTGTTACCTAAACTGATAGGGTCAATGAAACATATCAAGAAAGGTCTTATATGATATTGTCTGACAGTGGCCAGGGCAATCATCCCACTCAACTGGCGATTGACACAGGTCCCTTCTGTCCTTGAATGAGTAATGGATATGGACCATATTAAATGCATTGAGTCACCTTTGGAAAAAGAACTAGACACATATGAGCAATATCATCAAACATGGATTTCTTGGAAAGCGTACAGAGTCCTAAGGTTTGCGGGATCTCCTTTTGGGATAACAACCAATCCTCTTTAATGGAGCTCAGGAGTGCCATCCCCAGGCCTGCTCCATCTTTTCCTTTTCCTACCCTATCCCCCGTATCTTTCTCCATCCTTTGTCACTTCCTCACCTCTCCCCTTTCCCCTGTCTGGCCTGTGGTCTCTCTTTCTGTCCCTCACCCCTCCTTTTTTTCTTTTCTTTCTTTCCAAGCCCAGGAGGTATTCTTACCTGTAATGGGCTGAGGAGTCTTTATGATATTTCTGCATGATCCAGTCCTTTAATGTAACAATAGAAGCAGTCACAGTCTGTCAGCCAGTTTATAGATGCAACTATATTTAATATGGGTATTTGTAATATTTCACCTACTGTTGATGTGTGACATACTCCTTGTCAATGCTTCTCTTGTCTTCAAATGCCATCTCTTGTACTGGATCTATACGGAGACTTCAGACTAGTATTCTTTTTGCACTGTAATTTATTTGCATTTGTACCTTCTTTTTTTAATTTCCTTATTTTATATATTTGTTTTAATCGTTAAAAACTTTTTCAATAAATTCAGACTGAACATAAATTTTCCAAAGTTTGTTCATCTTTACCAATCCTCTCCAATTGCGTTCAGGTTTTTGGCCGCACACTTTGTCAGATCCTGAAGAAAGTTACTTCAAAGTCATATGAGGGGGTGCATATGCACAATGCTACATTCAGCCTCAGTAGGTCGTGACGCGCAAGCTTATGACGCCACGCGTATAGTGGGCGGAGACTCTGACGGACGAGCGGCGACCTCACAGCATGGCTCCTCATCTGTGCATGCCATTACCTGTACGGCCCGCACAAGCTTTGATTGTTCCCCTTCCATGTGAGTTCTATTTTATTATTTCAATAAAGGGTTGATTCACAGTGAGCACTTAGATCTCTCGCCACTTTTTCTTTCATGTTAATTGATTGTGCTGAGCTCAAGATACTAGCAGTCCAGTGATTGGCATCCAGCTGTCCGGACCCACCTCCATTAAAGGATTCATTGCTTCCCTTATATGTATTTGAGGTGAGAGGCCATCTTGTGGCTATTGGTGGTGGTGATTATGAGCACATTGTGGATGGAGACTATGGATCTATCAAGCACTTATTGAGTTTATACTGGGACACTCTTGGCATTGGACTTGAATATTTCTTATGCACTTTACTGTGGTCTCTCTTTTCATTTATGCACCTTTGATATTGTGAGATATCTGTATGTAACCTATTGTATACTATATGGATATTTCAATAAGCACTTTGTCACTTTAAGGTTGATTAAGCACCTTATATTATTTGCCTTTATATAGTGCTGTACCCTTACATCTTATACTAGGTTGATATGCAATAGGTTGATTTTATGCTTGGAATCCACCATCTCTTGCCCCAAAGCCTGTTGGGAGCTCCCACAAACTTCCAGTGACTGATGTAACAGACGGTGGAGGTGCTGATGTACTTGTCTAGCACCTTCCTAGGTAGGAGCTAGGATAGTTACATTAGTGCTATAATGTGTTTTTAATAAATGTAGTTGTCACACTTTCTGTGGTTGTATAACTTAAACAGTGGTCTACACTCAAACCACATTCTGCCAGACCAGGGAGACATGCATCTCTACTGTGATCTGAGTCATTGAGACCCACCAGATCCAGAGGCGGGAGTCCATAAGTTCCTGCGATCACCGAGTTTTGAGTGTCTCTAAGGGACCTTTGAGGAGGGGATAGCACTCTGGGGGTCAGTGACTGACACAGAGTGGGACTGTGAGGCAGAAGAAGACCCCCTGAGTGTCAGAAGCAGATGAAGATGAAAGAGAGCATGTTGTCCAACTCAGGCATTGCACCCAGGGGAGCCTGATCACTAGTTAGGCCTGTTACATGTGTCCATGTGTGATTCATCTGGTCTGAGGGAGTGTCCCCACTGTATCCAAGCCTGTTGGACAGTGGAGGAAACCCAGCCAATGACACACCGGCTTTTGTGACTATCCCAGAGGGTTGGAACAACAGTGGTGCATCCTGGGATATGTTAAAAAAAGCCACGGGCACATGTCACTGGGTGTCTTTGGGTGGGAAGCCAGGTCCCAGTAGGAGGTTGATGGCTGTCTCTCCTCCTTTCTGTATGGAAGGTGGTCACAGGCAGTCGGCCTAGTGAGCCAGAAATGTGGTGCTGAGCCAGGAGGTCCAGGATACTGACAAGTGGAGCTGAAGACAGAGCAACCTTGGGAAAAACAGTGTCCTTGAGTACTGGGAAGCTTGCCAGGGGTCTGTCCAGGAAGGGGACCACTCCAGTGGAGAGTCAGTGGACAGGGGCTAGCACGCGCAGAAAGTGAGAAAGGGGGTGCCAAGTTAGGACCATGAAGAGGAACTATTTCAGGATCATATTCATGATCTTTACTTCAGTGGCATGGTGAAGCAGCGGCCTTGCCACACACACTACAGTCAGTTGTCCTCAAGCTTTGTGCATAGTTCATAGTTGGAGTATCCCAATCATCCCTTCTCCCATCCCAGTTCTAAAATAAAACACAAAAAAACAAAATCCCCTGGACTATTCATTGTCTGAGCCAAGTGTCTAAAGTGATACGTTTCTACAGACTGTTGCTACGGGTAACCCAGGGGAATCTAGAAGGTGCACTTCTCAGCAGCTCTCAAGGGGGCAGTGCTACATACTTTTTGACAGTTGCAAATGAAGTGAGTACTCAAAAGCTCTATATAATCTATCTTCACTTTTCAGCCGTTTTTGATTAGTCCTCCTGTGGTTAACTGCATGACAGCTTTTACGTTGACCTATAAGGAGGGATATAACTTATTTTCCCTCTTCCCTGATGCACAAGTTGGATGTACATTTGTGCTTGAACAATTCCTGTGAATCCAGTGTACATGAAACCAGGGCCGCTGATAAGGCAGTACAACTGGTCCTGTTCTACTTGGCCCAGGTCCCACCAACTAAACAGGGGGGCCTGGGCAGCTTTATTGTTCATTCTTGCCTAAATTAACAAATGTATTTTACTAGACCACCCCCTTACTCCCACTTGCTTACCGGGGCTTAAATTACATTTCCCTTGGCCCCATCAGGTTAGCAGGGGGGCCCAGAAAGTGGGAGAAGAGGAGGGACTTTTTTTCAATTTTTGAGGTGTAGGCACCTGGGTGGGGGGTAGGTGGGGTGTAGGTGGGGTTGGAGGGGGCTTGTCAGGAGGGCTGTATGGGGCCCCATGGTTTCTAACAGCGGCCCTGCTTGCAACCATTGTCAATTCTGGTAAGATGCCCTTGAACAATCTTTATGTATTTTTATGTTCATATTTATGATATCTCACCTCGACCACTGCAACTCCCTTCTCATTTGCTTACCTTTAAATAGGCTATCCCCCTTTAGTCCATCATGAATGCTGCTGCCAGACTCATCCACCTTACAAACTGCTCAGCGTCTGCTACCCCTCTCTGTCAATCCCTCAATTGGATCCCACAGACCCAGCAAATTAAATTCAAAATACTACCAACTTACAAAGCTATCCACAACTCAGCCCCCACTTACATCATTAACCTAGTCTCAAAATACCAACCAAATCATCCTCTCCGTTCCTCCCAAGACTTCCTGCTCTCTAGCTCCCTCGTCACCTCCTCCCATACTCACCTTCAGGACTTCACCCGAGCCTCTCCCATCCTTTGGAATTCCCTACCCCAATCTATCAGATTATCTCCAACTCTGTCCACTTTTAGGAAATCCCTGAAAACCTTTCTCTTCAGAGAAGGCTATTCTGCGCCCAGCAACCAACTGCTCTTTTATTTTCTTCATCATCCCCCCACAGTTATTACCTTTTGCATCACTTGACCCTCCCTCTTAGATGAGGGGTACTGACAGGGATGATGGTATAGCGCAGGGTGTCCCAGGTCCTTGCAGCACATCTGCCAGTTGCACACCACCAGCTGTAGACTATAACAGGCAAATGTCTCTGCCCCATCTGCTGCAGCTGCAGCCAAAAAAATACAATCACTGCCACCAAAATGCCCAGCATCTAAATTCAAGCTTGTCAAAGCTGCTGGCTTTACAACTACTGCCTTTCCATCTGATGGATTCAGCACCTTCTGTGAGTTTGCAGAATGTGCTGTAACACAATGGCAGATTCCCAAGCGCAAATTTATTTTCACGTAAGGCCATTTCAGCTCTGTACCATCACATGGACGGCAATATTGTGGCATCGTTGGGCAAAGCAGTCAGCTGTAAGGTCCACGCTACTGCTGACACGTGGTCCAGCAGGCATGGTTAAGGATGACATATTTAGTTCACAGCACACTGGGTAGCTCTGCTTGCAATTCAGAAGGATGCAGGACAGGGCTCAGTGCTGCAGATTGTTGTGCCGCCACGTCTCCATACAGCTAGTGGTGATTATGCAAGATTTGTCAGCTCCACCCCCTCCTCCTCCTCCATGCCTTTCTCTGCTGAATTGTCCTATGAACCACAAGTGCCCCCTAAGCGTTCAAGGGGCTATTCAATGAGTCAGGCTACAAGATGCCATGCAGTGCTTCAGCTGGCCTATGTAGGGGACAGGAGCCACACCGGAGCAGAGATTCTTGCAGCTCTGCGGGGGTAGGCCCAGAGGTGGTTCACACCACGCCAGCTGGAGCCAGGAACGGTGGTGTGCGATAATGGCACTAACCTCCTGTCTGCCCTTAGGCAGAGAAATTTGACACGTGTGCCATGCCTGGCATATGTCCTCAATTTGGTGGTGCAGCATTTCTTAAATCGGTGCCCAGGGCTGGAAGATCTGCTAAAGCAGGCCAGAAGAGTCTGTAGCCATTTCAGGCGGTCATACACAGCCAGTGCTCGGTTGGTTGAAATTTAGCAGGAATTCCACGTGCCCATAAACCACCTGATTTGTGACATGCCCACCAGGTGAAATTTAACTGTGGCAATGCTGCAGCAGCTGCACATGCAGCAGAAGGCCGTCAATTAGTACCTATGTCAATATGGCACAAGGACAGGCTTAGGGTGGCACAGCTTTTTTTTTCCCCACAGCAATGGCTGCTAATAAAGGATGCATGCACTGTACTGTCACCATTTGAGGAGACCACAAGGATGGTGAGCCGTGACAATGTATGCATCGGTGACACAATCCCTGTTGTGTTCCTGCTGGAGCAGACTCTGCGTGGCAATATGGATAGGGCACTCGAGGCCGAGCAGCATGAGGAAGAGGAGGACTTCTTTTCCTCTCAAGGACTGCTTTATGCAGACACCATTCTTGCCACACCACAGAACACACGAGAGGAGAGGGAGGAGGAGGATTCTGGCAGTTTTGGAGGCATTGATATGGATGGCACTTTATTTAAAGGAATTTTTCATTTTTATTGTTTCATTTTAAGCATCAGTAAATCACTGTTCCTTTAAAAAATTTGTTTTTCTACAAACTTTTTTTCATTGATACATGTCCCCCAGGGCAGTACCTGGACTCCTATAACCATTGAATGCCCAATTACTTATATTATACTGTATACTAATATACTATACTATATTATTTATACGTATATAAGCCTTCAAAACAGGTTCGTTATTCGGTTTCCGAACTTTCGCAATGTTCAACAGGTCTGGTGCAAACCGAAATAGGGGTGTTGGAGAGACCAAGGGGACTTTACTGCAAATCCTTTGATTTTTGGCCAGCTTGAGGGGATTTTGGCAGGGGGTTCGGAACCTCATTTGTAAATAGATGTTGAACTTGGTAACGAACCAGTGACTTGCTGTATTTTAGTCTCTTCCAATCCATCTAATTAATACAACCTCAATTTGCATCAGACTCTTGGCTTACGGTTCTCTAAAATTAATGACATCAGACATATTGAAAACCTCATGGTCTAGCTCAAGCACCAGGAGGAAACATGTAGACTAACTAGGTTTTACTGGATAGACCAGAGAAAATTTTAACATTTAACCATGGGAAGTTTTTCTTCTATTTTACCCCGTGTTAGTATAAGTATAATTTTGTGGGGTTTTTTTTCTGTTTTAACCAAAGTTCATTTTAAAATAGGTAGTTTTATTTATAATTTAATTTATAATGACACTAAAATTATATTTCTAGTACATTTGGAAAATTTGCTAATTATTATTTTTTTCCAATGTTTGCACATTTTTTAATGTGGCACTGAATAACATATAATGAATGAAAATGTTGCAAGTTTATCTATTAGGGGAAAAAAATCAAAAGGAAAAAAGCATAAGAGAAAGAAGAAGTAAATTGTGGCTGAATGCATGAAATCATGGGTTACTAAGGGGTGTACAAGGATTATGATTTTTTTGTTTTTATGTTTAAGGTTGCTTAAACTGATGTTCTATGCAGATCAAAGGTCGCAAATTTGAAATACATATAAAATAAAATATAATTTTATCTAAAGGCAATTATAGATAGAACGGAGAGGAATTAGAACTCCAGTCAGTTGTTATTTCTGTCTATGCCCTCGTTATGGGGATTTACCTACTCTACTAGTCCTGTTTACAGTTATTATCAAAAGTGAAAGTTAAAGAAGATCCCCAATTTTGGGTTTAAACCAGAACAGTAGTAGAGGGAACATTTTCTAATGGGGACCCTAGTTTTGGTGACCTTGGTGACATACTGGGATTCCCTTAACTACTTGCCACTTGCGGTCAGCCCCTCACAGGCAAAGTGACGTATATATATGTCACTAGCCTGTGAGGCTCTGGGGAGCGAGCGCGCGCCGCCGGAGGCGCGCTCCCGCGCGGTCACGGACCCCCCCCCCCCCCCGTGCGTGTGACCGGCGGACCCGATGTCCACCGGTCACTCTGCGATCGTCGGGGGAGAGGGAGAAAGTCAGGTGGCTAGTGTAAACAAGCCGCCTGTCATTCTCCCCTGTGTAGAAACACTGATCATACGGTTCTACTATGTAGGACCGTTGATCTCTGTTCTTACACATCAAGCCACAGCCAATCACAGTTAGAATCACTCCCCTAGGGACACACACCACCCCTCCCTCTCAAATAAAGTTAACCCCTTCACTGCCAGTGTAATTTTACAGTAACAGTGCATATATATAGCTCTGATTACTGTAGAAATGTCACTGGTAACCCCAAAAGTGTCAAAAATGTCAGTCAAGGGTCCGATCTGTCCGCTGCAATGTCGCAGTACCGCAAAAAAAATCGCAGATCGCCGCCATTACGCGTTAAAAAAAAAACAACAAAAATGACAAAAATCTTTCCCTTTGTTAGTAAACGCGATAACTTTTGCGCAAACCAATCAAAATATGCTTTTTGCGATTTTTTTTTTACCAAACATATGTAGCATAAAACAAATTGGCCGAAAATGTTAAAAAATTTTGATTTTTACATTTTTTTGGGGGGAATTTCATATAAAACAAAATGTGAAAAATATTGTTATTTTTGCAAAACGTACGCTATTTTTTTGTTTATAGCGTATGATCAAAAAATCGCACAGGTGATCAAATACCACCAAAAGAAAGCTCTGTTTGCGGGAAAAAAAGGACGTCAAATTGGTTTAGGTACAGCGTCGCACGACTGCGCAATTGTCCGTTAAAAGTCACGCAGTGCCGAATCGCAAAATGCCCCCTGGTCAGGAAGGGGGTAAAATCTTCCGGGGCTTAAGTGGTTAACTTGGAAGGATTTCCCCTCCCTTACTGTTTTGGCTATGTGAAAGGAAGTGAAGGGAACTCCTCATTGGGACACAGATGGAAAAAAAACTGAGAAAGTTTATAACTCTCCCTTACTTTATACAAATGGAAATAAAATCCTTTAGTTACACTTTAATGACACTTTTAGAATATCAGCAAGTATCATTTTACACTGGTTCAGTTACATTTTGACAGCTGTTTCTGCTATTTGATACATAGCAAGTACAGGCTGCCATTTTTGCCAGCCTGAAAATGCCAGCATTTGCGACAGGGAAGCAGCGACCGGAGGAAAATACCTGGGTGTAGGAGATATGCCCTACAAAAAAAAAAAAAAACATTTTTAACAGAGTTTCTACAGAGTACGGTATATCCTACCCCAAGGTTCTCAATGGTTATAGAAGGTGGACACAGTATTATAGAGTTTAACTATATTTATGCAGGCTGCACTAAAAAGTTGTGAATTGTAATTTGTGTATTGTATTGTATATTGTAATATTGTAATAAAAGTTGTGAAGTTGTAATTCTTGCCAGTTTTTATACTCAAGATGATGTATATGTCTTTTTATGCAGGAGGTCGGGAGCTACTATAAAGTATTCAACATCACCCAGTTGTCCACCAAGCCAAAGCTCTGCTCTTTCATCTTGATACACTCTCATACTTACTTTTAATTGTTATATTCTGGTGATTAAGTGTTTCGACATTTTGCATACCTCTTCCCTCCCCAAAATTCCCCTTACCACCCCCCCCCCCCCCCCCCCGTCTACGGTATCTCACACCCTGAAGTTCAAGAAAAGTTGTTTTACTTTCTTCTATGTTCCAGCAGAAGAGTGTTGCTTCGTAAATCGTTCTATGTGATTTCTATGCATCTTATTACTGTTTCTTGTTATGCATTGTATGCCTCAATCCTAGATAAAAATCTTTTGTGGAAAAAAAAAAAAGCTGTGAATATCTTCTGCTCCTCTTTTCTTTGTCTATGTTGTATGGCAGTGTATTAGAAGCTATGTTCCGCAACTGTTAGTAAGTGTGGCTAGTAAAATGAGTGACTCCCCAGAATTCCAAAAAGGATAAATTATTGGTGCCCATTTAGCTGGAGCATCTGAATCAGTAACAGCCAAATAGATTGACGCTTCAAAAGCAACAGTTTCTACTAAGTATGGCAAGGCTGCAAAAGTAACAGTTTCTACCAAGTATAACATGACTGCAAAAGCAACAGTCTCTACCAACCATGGCAAGACTACAAAAGCAACAGTCTCTACCAACCATGGCAAGACTACAAAAGCAACAGTCTCTACCAACCATGGCAAGACTACAAAAGCAACAGTCTCTACCAACCTTGGCAAGACTACAAAAGCAACAGTCTCTACCAAGAATGGCAAGACTCTAAGAGCAGCAGTGTCCACCAAGCATGGCAAGACTCCAAGAGCACCAGTCTCTATGAAGCTTGACATGACTACAAAATCAGCAGTCAACAAGCATGGCAAGACTACAAAATCAGCAGTCAACAAGCATGGCAAGACTACAAAATCAGCAGTCAACAAGCATGGCAAGACGACAAAACAACAGTCTCTAACAAGCATGGAAAGACTACAAAACAACAGTCTCTAACAAGCATGGAAAGACTACAAAACAACAGTCTCTACAAAGGATGGAAAGACTACAAAACAACAGTCTCCACCAAGCATGCAAGACTCCAAGAGCAACAGCCTCTACCATGACATGAGTACAAAAGCAGAAAGTAGTCAGGTGCCCTGGGAGCCTCACATCTATCAAGAAAAGACCCGCTGTGTGGTGAATGGCAGTCTCAGCCTGAAATCATAGTTAGATATTAACATAGTTAGTCTGGTTGAAAAGACACAAGTCCATCCAGTTGAACCAATACCATGACCCCGCCAGGTCACACCCCCAATGCATTTCACTCCACCCCCTGGCTTACTCATGGGGATAGAGTCTCAAGAATGGAAGGGGACGGATAAATGCATCATCAACTGCCACTCAGTGAAGAGATAAGTATCAGGTGTGTAAAGTGTGTGAGGGGCTGTCATAGAGGTTATACATGTGTGATGAAATGCACACATGTATAAGAAAGTCTTAGATGGCCAGGCCCCTGCAGAGTCTGTATAAAACATACAGAATATACAAAATGTGTGACAATAAGCTGAAAATGCAAGTCCCTCCCATTTCTTATCTCGTCACTGAGCGGTGGCTGATGATACATTTAACTGTCCCCTTCCATATAGAGACTCTATTCCCATGAGTAAGATCCAGGGGGGATGGGGCAGAGCAAAGCATGCTGGGGGCATTGCCTGGTGGGGGTCCAGGCTGAGACTGCCATTCACTACTACACAGGGGGTCTTGTCTTGATGTGCTACCTGGACATCTGGTTACTTTCTCCTATTGTTTGGAGCATAGACAATCTCCCTTCCCCGCAGTGGGCACCGGATCATATATTCCTGTGCAGCCTGAGCAGCTCACATCAGTATCCTTGGTTCGCAATGACTACAAAGGCAACAGTCACCACAAACAATGGTAAGACTCCAAGGCCAACAGTGTCCACCTAGCATGGCAATACCCAAAGAGAAACCATCTCTATCAAGCCAAGAATGGCAAGACTCCAAGAACAACAGTGTCCACTAAGCTTGGAAAGACTCTTAGAGCACCAGTCTCCACCAAGCATGGCAAGACTCCAAGAGCACCAGTCTCCAACAAGCATGGCAAGACACCAAGAGCACCAGTCTCCACCAAGCATGTCAAGACTCCAAGAGCACCATTCTCCACCAAGCATGTCAAGACTCCAAGAGCACCATTCTCCACCAAGCATGGCAAGACTCCAAGAGCACCAGTCTCCACCAAGCATGGTAAGACACCAAGAGCACCAGTCTCCAACAAGCATGGCAAGACTCCAAGAGAACCAGTGTCCACCAAGCATGGCAAGACTCCAAGAGCACCAGTCCCCACCAAGCATGGTAAGACACCAAGAGCACTAATCTCCAACAAGCATTGCAAGACTCCAAGAGAACCAGTCTCCACCAAGCATGGCAAGACTCCAAGAGCACCAGTCTCCACCAAGCATGGTAAGACACCAAGAGCACCAGTCTCCACCAAGCATGGCAAGACTCCAAGAGCACCATTCTCCACCAAGCATGGCAAGACTTCATTGAGGAAGAAGAAGAGTGGCCAGAAATTAAATGATTAATGTTGAACACTTTTAAGGATTGTGGCCCAACAACACAAAACTGAAGAATCAAAAGTAATAATGGAACTCAATATTCACCTTGAAGACCCATAAAACCAGTCTGGAGGGAACTTCACAAAGCCAACAGTCATGGAAGAGCTAAAGCAAAACAAAAAAGGAACATCAAATATATGGCTGTTATGGTTACCAATACTTTAGCTAAACAGGCACCAAGGATTCTTTCTGGAAGTCAGACAAGGGAACACAACATGCAAATCACCATAAAACCTAGTGAGCATATACAAATAAATGTGAATAACAACATATAATACTGGTGTTCACAGCATTGTTGTACACCAGCTTGTAATTTTTCTTATCTTGAATGTCCTTTAACCGCACAATATTCTTTCATGTCATTCACTGATGTCTTTAAAGCATTCTGAATGTCCTGATTCCTTAAAGTATAAATGATGGGGTTTAAAACGGGAAGCACAAAAAAGTATATAAAGGTAAGTCCATTATAAACATTGTTACTCAATGTATCAGACAGTGTCAGTGCATATGTAGCAAATGGTATTCCGAAATATAAAGTGACCACCAGGAGATGGGAGCTGCAGGTGGAGAAGGCTTTCTGTCTCCCGGCTGATGACTTCATCCTGAGGATAGAGATTATGATCAGTATGTAGGACAAGACAATAAACCCAAAAGGTAGATTAAGCAGATAAGTTATCACCCAGGCATATATGTAAAAGGGTCTTGGGTTTGATATAACACACACCGGAATAGAGAATGCGGTGCATTCACAAAAAAAATAATAGATGATGACAGGGGCACAAAATTTTAGACACATAAAGAAATAAAAGAAAACGGATACAACCGCAGCTGAAAACAACCAAAAGCCGATGACAAGGTACAGGCACAGGCTATTGTGCATGAGAGCAGCATATCTCAATGGTTGGCAAATTGCCAAATATCGGTCGTAGGACATCAAAGTCAGCAGAAAAGTTTCAAAGACTAAAACAGCGATCACTACATTTATCTGGACGATACAGTCAACGTATGGAACAATGGTTCTTCCCCATAGGATGTTCTGCAGCACCGACGGTTCAACGCTTGTGGAACCAACAAACTCGCATAGGAATAAATTGCTGATCAGAAAGTACATGGGGGTGTGGAGACGAGGGCTCTTCCATATTAGAGAGATGATCAGAAAGTTCTCGATGCAGGTAACGGTGTAGATAATCAATAAGAGAAGGAAAAGTGGAATTCTGTATTCATTATACCCATCAAACCCAACGACCAGGACATTTACAACAATTGTTTCATTCCTTTGACGTGACACCTGTGAAAAACTGATGGTTAATATTTTAGCACCCAACTGAACATGTAAATATAAAGTGTATCAGAACACAAATGTAATATATTGCAGCTTACTAGCCCTTAGATGTTATCGTATGGTGATGGTTTCTTTTTTCACCTGGTGGTCCTGCCAGTAACACACTTCCGGTCTTAGGGTACCAACTCTTACTCACTGTGCTGGATCTATGGAGGAGCAGCATTGACATCCAACAACAGGAAGTGAGTTAGGACTAAAGAACACCTCCTGTGTCCTCTTCTCCATAAATGAGAGGGTGGGGGTGACAAAGTGGCAGGTCATAAGTGAAAATAGCAGCAAGGAATGATGTTGTCCACGGGAAGGGGCAGCTTGCAAAGCAATGGAGATAGCAGCTATCCTATTCCAATGGACAGCATTGCCCCATAGGCAGAGGCCACTGCTATTCCCAGAGTCAATCCAAAAAGCTCTGCACTCTGGGACTATGTTTTTAGCACCCAGTAGGGTCTGCTGTTGTAACACTACCAGACATATGGGCACCATATGCATAGGGAGACGCATGGATCTGCACCATAAAGATCGGTAGGAGATACAATTCCGGTCTGGGAGCAAAAATGGCCACACTCCTCGTTCATCACTTTACTTACTATATAAATACACTGCTCAAAAAAAAAAATGAAAGGAACACTTTGAAAACACATCAGATCTCAATGGGGAAAAAAATATCATGCTGTATATCTATACTGATATGGACTGGGTAATGTGTTAGGAACAAAAGGATGCCACATCCTTTGATGGAAATGAAAACAATCAACCTACAGAGGGCTGAATTCAAAGACACCATGAAAATCAAAGTGAAAAAATAATGCAGCAGGCTAGTCCATTTGGCTGAAATTGTCATTGCAGCAACTCAAAATGGTACTTAATAGTTCTATGGCCCCCCCATGCTTGTATGCATGCTTGACAACGTCTGGACATGCTCCTAATGAGACGACGGATGGTGTCCTGGGGCAGGGCTGGACTGGTCTACCGGGATACCGGGAAATTTTCTGGTAGGCCGGCAAGTCCGTCTGTTCTGGGGCCGCTTTGAGGGCAGCGGCGCCCGAAAAGAAATGTCCCCCGGTCCGCCTGACACGGCAACTGCGCATGGGCCGTTCTGAAGATTGCCGGGCTCGGGAAAGCCCGTACAAGCTTCGGCATATTCGGCTATACAGCGCATGCCCAGTTCCTGTGACGTAATGGTACTGGGCGGCGCCATTTTTAAATGTATTTTCAGTCCTCTCTGTGATGGTGCGCGCCGGCTGGCCGAGCAGTAGGACTGTACCTCTCCAGCCTCTGGTCAGTGATCACCTGTACATTCTGTCCTCTACCATCCATTGCACAGCCTCTGACCCCCGGTCATGTTTTGCTCTCCTCTCCCATAAAAATGCACACCCTCTGACCACCTGTCCTGTTGCTCTCCTGTACCATGCCCGCACAGTGCCTGACATCTGTACCATGCCCGCACAGCGCCTGACATCTGTACCATGTCAGCACAGCGCCTGACATCTCCTGTACCATGTCCGCACAGCCTATGACATCTCCTGTACCATGTCCGCACAGCCTCTGACATCTCCTGTACCATGTCCACACAGCCTCTGACATCTCCTGTACCATGTCCGCACAGCCTATGACATCTCCTGTACCATGTCCGCACAGCCTATGACATCTCCTGTACCATGTCCGCACAGCCTGTGAGTGACATCTCCTGTACCATGTCCGCACAGCCTCTGACATCTCTTGTACCGTGTCCGCACAGCCTCTGACATCTCCTGTACCATGTCCGCACATCCTCTGACATCTCCTGTACCATCCAATACACAGCCTCTGATCACCTGTCCTGTTTTGCTCTCCTGTGCCATCCAATATGCAGCCTCTGACCACCTGTCCTGTTTCTGTCTTCTACCATCCATTGCACAGCCTCTGACCACCTGTCCTGTTTTGCTATCCTGTAGCATATATTGCCAGAACATATCTGTCTTATCTATATATATAATACACTCTTCAAATGTGCTTTAAAATGCATGGTTTTCCCTTTTTTGAACAGGAAAATAATGATGTTATGCTGTTTGGCTAGTATAATAATGCTATGGGGTTGGTATGAAATTATTTCCAGGGCTGAATTTTATTCCCAGTCCGGCCCTGTCCTGGGGTATTTCTTTCCAGATCTAGACCAGGGCATCACTGAGCTCCTGAACAGACTGAGGTGCAACCTGGTCGCCTGGGATGGACCAAAACATAATGTCCTAGAGGTGTTCTATTGGATTTAGGTCAGTCGAGCATGGAGGCCATTCAATGGTATAAATTCCTTCATCCTCCAGGAACTGGCTGCATACTCTCACCACATGAGGCCGGGCATTGTCATACACTAGGAGGAACCAGATGGCCATGTGGGCACCTCTCTCCAGGGATAGGCCAGGGCTGAATAAATATTCAGCTGTTGATTAGACTCTTCCTGTCAACTAACTTCCAGAACATTTCTAGACCAACCAGGGGGGAAGCAGTCAATCCTGCAGCCACTGAAACATAGAACAGGCCAGAGCAATCAACATAACCACAGTGATTACTGTGAGCCTACATTACATTTACATAATCCTAGCACTTATTCACCTAATCCAAGCACTTATTCACCTCATCCTAGCACCTATTCACCTAATCCTAGCACCTATTCACCTAATCCTAGCACCTATCAAGTAGGGTGCTATGGGGACAAAGTGATAGAGAAAGAAAGCCTCACTATTAATGCCAGGCTGCTACTGTCAGAGGATGGGTGCACAGCATACTGTGACAACGTCTATTCTTTATACAGGGGATTAAAACACAACACATTATTTACAAATGAGTCCATATGAGGTATGACATGGAAACATTTGGCGATGGCATGTTATTGCATTTTCTGTAGGCTGTCTAGGAGCAAACTTTTAATCTTTGTATATGTAGTGCCTCAGTGGGCTACTAGTGTTTAAATGTAGTTTTTGGCCTACCTTTAGTCAGGTAGAGCAATAATGGTTTGGTTAAATCTGTTCTGGGTACTGTTGGTGCGGGCTTAGCTGTTTCCCCCTGTATCCCAGGCTGGCTGTCTCAGCGGTCACATGGTCCAAAATTTCCCGATCGCAACTAGCAACTGGGAGCTTTGCTTTAGGGGATGGTAGAGCTGGGAGCTCACAATGCGTGCACTTTCAGTACAGGTGTATACACGAAATTTCACGCAAGGACCAGATGCCAAGAGGCTGCATATTTGCATATGGCAGGCGCCAAGGGGTTAATGCCTCTTTAGCTGATCCCTGGTCAGTATGGTGAGGGACCAGCAGGGGGCTGAAAGAGGTATAAATAGGCTAGGACCATAAACAGAGGCCTCTTGTTCCTGGGGGAGTAAGACACAGCTTGAGGGCTATGGTATCCTGGGAGTGCACCTACAGCTAAAATAATTCTTTCTGGGGTCCCAGCTTCTGACTTGGCTGGGGGAACCCTGTCCTAACCTTCTGAAGATTGCAGAGAGCTTATCTAAGGATCCAGACATAGGCAATTCAAGTACAGAAACTGAATGATTGTCGGGATTCTAACCCGTGACCAGCCACATCCCAGGCGGTAGCCCTGTTTACTAGGCTACCGTCCTCTCTGGACATTCCTCCCTGAAGCTATTATTCAACTTTAGTCTTGCCAAGCCTTGCTCATCACCCTTGATTCCCCACACCTGGTACTTCCCTATATAAGTCCAGCCCCTTGCACTCCAGCTTGCTGATTATTGAGCTCCTGAGCCTTGATCAAGCTTCTCCTCACCTGCTGCTCTTGCCTACTACCACAAATCCACTGTTGACCAGGAATTGACTACCGACTACTCTTCTACTTTGTCCCTACCTACTGAACTGCTACCTGCCGATCTGGATTGTCTGACCACGCTTACTGCTGCCCGCCCTGACCTTTGGCTCGTCTGACTTCTCTCTGGTTATCCCTTGTCTGCTCTTCCGCCTCCGGACTGAACCTGCACTCTGCCTGGCTGGGTGATCCTGGGGACCACGACCTGGTGTTAGCTTGCAGCGCAGTCTATCCCCACCATCAGGGGCTCTAGTGAAAACCAGCTAGCACTTAGTTTCCGCACCTCAGGTGAACCCGTGTCCTCATCAGAGTACTACCTGGTGTCCATCCGGTATCCAGCACTGCTACCACCATAGCCAACCCGGATTGTCTGACCACGCCTCTGCCAGACTTCCTGCACCTACTATCTGCCTGCGGTCCTTGCCACTGGGCTCCACTCCTACCTCCAGCCAGCTGTCCTCTGACTCAGGTGAGCCTGTAGGATTGTTACAAAGTTACTACAGCCAGCTTCTGACTTGGCTGGGGGAACTCTGGCCTAACCTCCTGAAGATTGAAGGGTGCTCATCTAAGAATCCAGGACACAGGCAATCCAAGTACAGAAACCAAATGATGCTGCATGCAGCTTCAGAATATTTCAGACACAGTGAGTACCACCGTTCTGGAACTAAAGACTTTCTTTGGCCTGTTTTGGAGGAGCTTTTCCTTTGTACATATAGTAGACCTCTGCTGAGGAGTCCTTGTCTAGTACCAGTTTACCTTCACCTTATAGGGGGTGCCTTCACCCTGAAGGAATAGTTCCGTTTTAGTGCCCTCTACTACAAGTTGTGAACATTTATTGGAATATCCCAATACTCACACTCACCCTAACCCAGTTCTCTTTTAAAAGAAAAACTACAAAAAAAAAAAACAACATGCACAGCTTGTTTTCTGACTGGAGTGATTGGGAAATACTGTGTGCCTCGCTGCTGTGTGCCCATCAGGAAATGGAACCTGGGACCAAACAGCCAGACCAGTCTCGGGTCTGCACTGCATGTACAACTAGTAAAAGTACATCAAGTATTTGTCTGATCGTTCAATGAATCACTAGAAAAAATCTCTAGTGATTATGCATGTACATGAAAAATAATGTATAGCACAATGTAAAAAATGCTATCTGTTACACTGGCAGCAGTCAGTAGATGTCAGTGGAAAAGGGCACTGGTGGCACAGTAAAGAAGAATTCTGTGTGTGATGTTACATTGGCAGCAGTCAGTGAAGAAGTCAGTCTGTACAGTGGCAGATAGTGGAGAAAATGTTGTCTGTACTTTTACATTGCTGGTGGTCAGTAGAGAAATATGCTGTGTGTGTTGTTACATTGGCAGAGCAGTGAACAGGTACAGTGGAGGTCAATGGAGAAGAATGCTGTGTGTGCCGTTACATTGGCAGTCAGAGTCAGTCTAGAGCTGGGTTGCTATTACTGACAGCAGAGTGGAGAGCACAATAAATAGACACTATAAAAAGCACCTACATGACATCATATTTTACAATATCCATAAGATATACTGTATATACTGTATATATTTACACCAGTACTGGTATTGGTATTTCCCCCATTACATAGAGCAGTTTTGATCTTCCAGAAGCTGTGTGTAAAAGCCATCCTTCATACAGTGACATTAGCAGAGTACTTACTGTGTTCTTGGCACTGTTCACCTCACTATTTATCCTGGGAATATAAAGATTTCTATTATAATAATCATCTTCCTGAGTATGTTGGAGTCCTCCATGTATGCCCATACTCCGGAGAGGTTCAGCTGAGCGTCACATCCGATGACTTCTCACATCACCTTTTATATACTTTTCTGATCAATTACTTTGGTGGAGATCAATCCCAATGGGGGCCAATCATTTCCCAAAGGTAATCATTGTTTAATTTTTCAGTATCAAAAAATAAACTAATCTTAGCATACCGAAATAAACATTTGATTTCATCATCCTAAGCAAGAAAACTATCTAAGAACAAAGAAAGTAAAGGGAAAAAAAGTTGTAATCTCCAATACCTGTGTCTAAATGTTATATTTTAATAATTAATTTAATAATAAATTTAATATTAATAAATATATGATATATATATATATATATATATATATATATATATATATATATATATATATATATATATATATATACATATATAAATACACTAAATTAAAAAAATTAAAGGAACACTTTTTAATCAGAGTATAGCAGCAAGTCAATTCAACTCTATTCACCTGGTCAGATAAGTAGCAGAGGGGTTTGGTAATAATTTTCAGCTGCTTTGGTGTTAATTAAATTAGATGGGCAACAATGAGATGACCCCCAAAACAGGAATGGTTTTACAGGTGGAGGCCACTAACTTTTTTTTTCCCTATTCATCTTTTCTGCCTTTTTTTCACTAGTTTTGCATTTGGCTAGGATCAGTGTCACTACTGGTAGCATGAGGCGATTCCTGGACCCTATAGAGGTTGCAAAGGCAGTCCAACTGCTCTAGGATGGCACATCAATACGTGCCATTGCCAGAAGGTTTGCTGTGTCTCCTAGCACAGTCCCAAGAGCATGGTGGAGATTCCAGGAGACAAGCAGTTACTATAGGAGAGCTGGGCAGGGCTGTAGAAGGTCTTTAACCCTTCAGCAGGACCTTTATCTGCTCCTTTGTGCAAGGAGGAACAGGATGAGCACTGCCAGAGCCCTACAAAATGACCTCCAGCAGGCCACTGGTGTGAATGTCTCCGACCAAACAATCAGAAATAGATTTCATGAGGGTGGTCTGAGGGCCCGACGTCCTCTAGTAGGCCCTGTGCTCACTGCCCAACACTGTGGAGCTCGATTGGTATTTGCTATTAAAACACTAGATTTGGCAGGTCTGCCACTGGCGCCCTGTGATTTTCACAGATGAGAGCAGGCTCACCCTGAGCACAGGTGACAAACATGAAAGGGTCTTGAGAAGCCATGGAGGTTGTTATGCTGCCTGTAACATAATTTAGCATGACCGGTTTGGTGGTGGGTAAGTGATGGTCATGGGAAGCATATTCATGGAGGGACCCACAGACCTCTACAAGCTAGACAATAGCACCCTGACTGCCATTAGGTATTGGGATGAAATCCTTGGACCCATTGACAGACCCTATGCTGGTGCAGTGGGTCCTAGGTTCCTCCTGGTGTTTGACAATGCCCGACCTCATGTGGCTAGAGTATGCAGCCTGTTCCTGGAGGATGAAGGAATTGATACCATTGACTGGCCCCCATGCTCGCCTGATCTAAATCCAATAGAACACCTCTGGGACATTATGATTCAGTCCATCCGATGCCGTCAGGTTGCACCTCAGTCTGTTCAGGAGCAAAGACGCCCAAAAAATGCCCAAAAAAAACGCCTGCAACAACACACCTGGGCGTTTTTTGTAGCAGGCGTTTTTTTGGGCATTTTTTAGGCATCTTTGGAGGCAGGCATGACATCTGAACTTCTGTATAGGGGTATATATACACACACACTTATATGTATTTATACACATACACACATATAGGTGTGATAGGAGCGAAGTCCTATGCCTGTTTATTATTTTATTAGCACAGGCATAGGGTTCTGCTACTTTCACACCTATATATGTGTATGTGTATATATACATACATGTGTGTGTGTATATATACCCCTACACAGAAGTTCAGATGTCATGCCTGCCTCCAAACACGTCCACAAAAAAGCCCTATAAACGCCTGCAACAAAAAGCCGGGTGTGAAAGTAGCAAAGCCACTATCCTGCTCTATTGCAATTCTAATAGAAACTATCTTTTTTCTATGGCTTTCTATGTCGGTCACCCTGACATGGAAGGGTTTGGTCACCCTGCCATAGCAGTCAGAGTCAGTTAACCCTACACTACACTACAGTCACCCTGACACTTAACACTTTCCCTACAGAGACTAGATTATTAAATCTAACTATAGTGGAAAATAGTACCCTAACTACACTAGATATCCCTTTCCTCACACTAATAATTGCTAGATGACACTTTGAAGCAGGAGTAACAGAACTGCTTCCACTCTCTTCCACGTCCCTGTATTACAATGCAAGAGATTTTGCGGGGCTATGTTATATACTGGGGGGCGTATTCACTACTGATTGGCCTCTGGACCCCGTAGTCACTCCAATCACATTCCTAGCATCCTCCTGCCCCCTCAATTGGCATTTACTGATGGTTCTGGTCCAATCGCGGGCTTTTAAAGCCCAGTTCCTGTCCCATTGCATTTTGGTCGGTTCTGGTTGCCGAATTTCGAACTTTTTCAGCAAAAAGTTCGAAATTCGGCCGAATTTCAAACAGTCAATGTTCGGGTCGAACCGATGGTCGACCCGAACCGTTCGATCATCCCTACTGCTGACACCTTGGATCAGGCTGCCCAGGAAGAAGAGACTGCCCTGGTAGAATGTGCACGAATCTCCTGAGGAGGGGGGAGGCCTTCTAGCGAGTAAGCCATGTGGATTGCCTTCATGACCCACTTTGAGATGACCCTCGGGGAAGGTGGCATGTCCATCCTAGGACCTCTTGGATAAACAAAAAGAGCCTCAGACTTTGCGAAATGGTTTTGTCCTTTCCAAATATGTTTGAAGAATTAACTTCAGATAAAATTTACATAATTCTGATTCCTCAACACCCGGTTCTGAAGGCGGAAAGACTGGGAGGACTGAATGCCAGTTAAAGTGGAATTCTGAGAATACCTTTGGTAAAAAAAATTGGAGAAGGGCGAAACGCTACTCCATCCGGAAAAAAAGGTACAATAAGGCTCATTACAGCAGAATGAGGTGATGTCCGAGACCCGTCTAGCTGAGACCACCGCAGTAAGAAAAACAATCTTCAGGGTAAGATAAAACAATGGACTTGTCATATCTGGAAAGAAGGGTGACTTTAACAGTCCTCTCAGGACCAAAGGTAAGTCCCATTTTGGAAAGAAAGGATGAATTGGAGGATGAATCTTAATCGCTGCCCTAAGAAACCTAATCACCAATGGCTCCTTAGCCCAAGAGATATCCATCAATGCTGTCAAAGCCGAGACTTGGACCTTGGAGTGTTGTAGCTTAGGCCTGCATCCAGCCCTGACTGGAGAAAACTAGGAATATTGGCTACCGAAGGGGACTGGAAGGAAAATCCTTGCTGAGAAGAAAAGGATTCAAATCTTTGCCATACCCGGTAATAGGTAGATTTGGTAGATGGTTTCCTGGCCGACAGAAGGGTTGACATGACCAGCTCCGAGAGGTTGAGATCTTTTAGCCTGTCCTTTCAAAAGCCACGCAGTCAAGGCTAGGCGGGCTGGATCAAGGTGGAATTGACCGTTCTAAAGGAGCAAATCCTGGACTTGGGCAAGTCGCCAGGTGACAAAGGAGGGGAAACCATGGCCTCCTCGGTCAAAATGTAGCGATCATTATTGCCAAGCTCTGCTCTTCCACAATCTTCATTAAGGATCTGAGTATCAAAGCAGTCAGAGGGAAAATGTAAACTTGACGGAAGTTCCACTTCTGGGAGATGGTGTCCTGGCCCAGGGCTTGCGATCAGAAAAAACGGGAGAAGAACTGAGGGACCTGGCAATTGCCTGAGGATGCCATAAGGTCCACCTTGGGTAACCTCCATCGGAAGAATATCTCCTTTTGAGTTCAACATCCACTCTGTGTGATTGGAGAATTTGCGGCTTAACTGGTCTACTAGATAATTCTGAGAACCTGGAATATATGTTGCTGACAGGTCTAACAGGTGCAGTTTGGCCAACTCAAAAATCTCCAATGCGATCTGTAGAAGGCGCAAACTCCTGGTACCTCCCTGCCTCATCACATAGAGACCGCTGTCTTGTTGTCCATCAGAAGTCTGACTCGCTTGCCCTGAATGACTGTGAGAAACATTCTCAAGGTTTCCCTGGCTGCCCTGAACTTGAGGGGGCCAAACTCCTTGCGCCTTCAATCCTTGGCAATGGGCCCCCCGACCCTTGAGACTTGCATCAGAAGTGATGGTTATCCAGCCTTCGGGGTTGATGGACTTGCCTATAGATAGATTGCTTGCTCTGCTCCACCATCGCAGGTTGTTGCAAATTAATAATGGCAAGTGGATCTTTTGATTGAGGAAACCACGATGCCACTGGCTCAGAAGGGAGAACTGAAAGCGTCTCAGGTGCCACTGCGCCCAAGGCACCGCCAGAATACAAGCTGTCAGGCTTCCCAGAAAACAAATTCCCCTGTGGACTGTGACAAGAGGAGAGGCCATGATCTCTGCAGCCTCTGACGAAATTCGATCTACCTTGACTTCGGGAAAAAATATTCTGTATTGAAGAGTGTGGAAACGCATGCCCAGATACACGAGGGATTGCCATGGATTAAACTGGCTTTTCTCCAAATTTACCATCCATCCAAATCTTGACAAGGTATGCAGAACCTGCTCTCTGTGCTGTAACAAAAGGTCTCTGGACCAAGCTAGAACCAGAACATCGTCCAAATAGTGAAAAATTTGAATGCCTTTCCTTTGCAGGAATGTGACCACGCAACATGAACTTTTGAGAAGGTCCTTGGAGCTGAACTGAGGCCAAAGGGGAGACATCTGAATTAAAAATGGCTGCCTGCAAATAAAAATCTTAGAAAATTATGATGGTCTTCGTTCACCAGCACATGAAAATACGCATTTTCGAGGTCGATGGAAATCATCCAGTCTTCTCGACGGATCATCATTGTGATGGTCTTGAGGGATTCCATTTGAAAACGCTGTGGCTCCAGATAAGCATTTAGGCCGTTTAGATCCAAGACTGGGCACCACTTGACCGAAACCTTTGAAACGAGAAAGAGGGAGTAATTTATTCCCTGGCCTCATTCCAGCTTCGGCACCGGTACTATGGCCTGAAGCTCGAGCAATTCCTAAATGTAGGAACTTAACGATGCTCGCTTCTCTGCTAAAGCGGACATTTTGGTAACAATGAAGAAGCTTTTTGGAGGGGGGGCTTTGAAAACGTAGGTGAAGACTGCAACAGACCACCTGCAAAACCCAAAGGATCTTCTATCTATCTTCTCTGCCCAGACATCGCTGAAGAGAGCCAATCTCACTCCCACTGGCGATTCCCAGTCGGGCCGACATTCAGAACGTTTTGGCTGTGACCTTGGAAGCTTGGGAGACTTTGGTTTTGGACTGATCTGCGTAGGATCCATGAGGCTGCCATGTGAAGCGGGAGAACTCCCTGCCAGGCCTATAGGATCGGACATTCTTAGCCTGGTCTCGAAATCTCCTACTGGTACAAAAGGACTGGGGATGACACTTTAGATCCTGGGGAAGAAGGCCCGATTTCCCCCCAGTCACCCGGCGAATCACCTCCTCTAGAGTCTTGCCAAACAGAGTATTGCCTGAAAAGGGAATAGAGCATGGAGCCTGTTTAGAGACAGAATCTGCGGACTAATGCTTAAGCCACAGGGCCAGCCTAGGCATGACTAAGTGTGCCATGACGCGGGACGTAAATCTAACCAGGTCCATTGCTGCTTCTGCAATATAATCAGCTGATAGTGTAAGGGCTTGAAGACTCAAAGATCAATCATCCTCCAAACAAGACCCCTACACTGATTCTAAATTCGAGGACCAAACCTTAATCGCTTTAGCAATAGAGGTTTGGGCCACTGCAGGCCTGCAAGCTGCTCCAGGCGTAGTGAAGACCTTCGTAAGCCCTGAGTCTGCCTTCCTTTCCATAGTATCCCAAAAGGACACTGTCTCTTCCACCAGCAAGGTGATATGACTCACAAGGCGCTGCAATGATGCATCCACTTTCAGAGGAACATCCAAGTACAGTCAGTGACCTGATCATCCCCTCCCTCCTTGTCACGGGAGAAAACTTGGCAACATGCTTTAGCTGTGGCAACATGACTGCTGGTTTCTTGTCTGTCATTGTCACCCCCTCTCTCTAGGCTCACGTTATTCCCTTCATCAACCTGGGAAACAACATCACAGCTTTCAAATCCTCCAGGAGCATGTCACTGACACTATGATCAAATAGTTCAGGTGACTCCTCCGTTCATGATGGTGGGGCGACTGAAAGAGTAGCTGTGGAGAAGGAGCCTGTGGAATGAGCCGCTTTGGCAGCTGCGGTGGAAGGCAAACTACTAGAAGCGTGGGTGTCAGAGGAAGAGGAGGATGAGGACGGCTTATTTATCCATTATTTATGCATGCTTTGGCCAATCACATGGCGCGCGTGCAATTCATTATCGCAAACTCTAATTTCCTCCGAAGAAGAAGCACATTTGTTCGTCATTCGATGAACGATCGAACGAGCGATGTTCGAGTCAAACTTAGCCTCGACTCGAACTCGAAGCTCATCCCTACTCCTAGTTAAAAATATCCAAATTGGGACCAATCATGTGACTCATTAGTGTTATAAGGTCTCAGGTGTGAATGGGGAGCAGGTGTGTTAAATTTGCTGTTATCGCTCTCACTCTCTAATACTGGTCACTGGAAGTTCAACTCAACATGGCACCTCGTGGCAAAGAACTCTCTGAGGATCTGAAAAAAAGAATTGTTGCTCTACAAAAAGATAGCCTAGGCTATAAGAAGATTGCCAAGACCCTGAAACTGAGCTGCAGCACGGTGGCCAAGACCATACAGTGGTTTAACAGGACAGGTTTCACTCAGAACAGGCCTCGCCATGGTCGACCAAAGAAGTTGAGTGCACGTGCTCAGCTTCAGATCAAGAGGTTGTCTTTGGGAAATAGACGTAAGAGTGCTGCCAGAATTGCTGCAGAGGTTGAAGGGGTGGGGGGGGGGGGGGGTCGGCCTGTCAGTGCTCAGACCATACGCCGCACACTGCATCAAATTGGTCAGCATGGCTGTCGTCCCAGAAGGAAGCCTCTTCTAAAGATGATGCACAAGAAAGCCGCAAACAGTGTTTGCTGAAGACAATCAGACTAAGGACATGGATTACTGGAACCATGTCCTGTGGTCCGATGAGACCAAGATAAACTTATTTGGTTAAGATGGTGTCAAGTGTGTGTATTTTGGTTCTAATATTTTAAATATTTTTTTACTATTTTTTTTTATTATTTAATCAGTGTAGTTGAATGTTACCATAATAACATTGTACTACTCTAGGATGGTGTTCTGGTAGATCCTAAGCTTAATAATAGCATGCAATGCCAAGCTGTGGTTTATAAAGCAAGCAAAGTCCTTTCTTGTATTAACAGAGGTATGGACTCCAGAGAGAGAGATATCATTTTGCCCCTGTACAAATCATTAGTAAGACCTCATCTGGAATATGCAGTTCAGTTTTTGGCCCCAGTTCTCAAAAAGGATATCAGGGAACTGGAGAAATTGCAGAGAAGGGCAACCAAACTGATAAGAGGCATGGAGGACCTCAGCTATGAGAAAAGATTAGAGGAACTGAATTTATTCTCTCTTGAGAAGAGGAGATTAAGGGGGGGGATATGATCTCCATGTATATATACATAAGGGGGGATATGATCACCATGTATAAATACATAAGGGGGGATATGATCACCATGTATAAATACATAAGGGGGGATATGATCTCCATGTATAAATACATAAGGGGGGGATATGATCTCCATGTATAAATACATGGGGGGGTATGATCTCCATGTATAAATACATAAGGGGGGATATGATCACCATGTATAAATACATAAGGGGGGATATGATCACCATGCATAAATACATAAGGGGGGATATGATCTCCATGTATAAATACATGGGGGGGGGGGTATGATCTCCATGTATAAATACATAAGGGGGGATATGATCACCATGTATAAATACATAAGGGGGGGGCATGATCTCCATGTATAAATACATAAGGGGGGATATGATCACCATGTATAATACATAAGGGGGGATATGATCACCATGTATAAATACATATAGGGGGGGATATGATCTCCATGTACATGTATAAATATATAAGGGGGGATATGATCTCCATGTATAAATACATAAGGGGGGATATGATCACCATGTATAAATACATAAGGGGGGATATGATCACCATGCATAAATACATAAGGGGGGATATGATCTCCATGTATAAATACATGGGGGGGGGGGTATGATCTCCATGTATAAATACATAAGGGGGGATATGATCACCATGTATAAATACATAAGGGGGGATATGATCACCATGCATAAATACACAAGGGGGGGGTTATGATCTCCATGTATAAATATATAAGGGGGATTTGATCACCATGTATAATACATAAGGGGGGATATGATCACCATGTATAAATACATATAGGGGGGATATGATCTCCATGTACATGTATAAATATATAAGGGGGGATATGATCACCATGTATAAATACATAAGGGGGGGGGCATGATCTCCATGTATAAATACATAAGGGGGGATATGATCACCATGTATAAATACATAAGGGGGGATATGATCACCATGCATAAATACACAAGGGGGGGGTTATGATCTCCATGTATAAATATATAAGGGGAATTTGATCACCATGTATAATACATAAGGGGGGATATGATCACCATGTATAAATACATATAGGGGGGGATATGATCTCCATGTATAAATATATAAGGGGGGATATGATCACCATGTATAAATACATAAGGGGGGGGCATGATCTCCATGTATAAATACATAAGGGGGAATATGATCACCATGTATAAATACATAAGGGGGGATATGATCTCCATGTATAAATACATAAGGGGTCCATATAGTGATCTTGGTGTTGAGTTATTCACTTTAGCCGGTTGCCGACCGCTTACCGCATGTTTACTGTGGCAGTGTGGCTATCCCAGGCAAACTGACGTAGGGCTACGTCGGTTGCTTGGAGGCAGCTAGGGGCGCGAGCGCGCGCCGCTGGCGGTGCACTCCCTCCCTTGTCAGCGGGGAAGCCGATGCAGCGAGCAGGTGGCTCCGATTGCCGCCTGACACGTGCGATCGTTCCCAGCTGAGAGAGAAGGACGGTCGGATGTTGTAAACTCAGCCGACTGTCCTTCTTTCTGGAATGATCACAGAGCTCCTATGATCCTTCTATATGGGTTCAAAGGTCTCTATGGTTATTCCACAAGCCACGCCCCCCCACAGTTGGAAACACACCCCTAGGTACACATTTAACCCCCTGATCACCCACACTTTAACCCCTTCCCTGCCAGTGTCATTCTTACAGTAACAGTGCATATTTTAAGCACTGATTACTGTCAAAAATGTCAGTTAAGGGTCCGAATCTGTCCGCCGCAATGTCGCAGTCCTGCAAATAAAAACGCAGATCGCCGCCATTATGCGTTAAAAAAAAAAAAACAAT
The DNA here is from genome assembly GCF_965119305.1 of Pelophylax lessonae. Classification (NCBI taxonomy): domain Eukaryota; kingdom Metazoa; phylum Chordata; class Amphibia; order Anura; family Ranidae; genus Pelophylax; species Pelophylax lessonae. Next base: position 875,728,450 of record NC_138768.1, read on the forward strand.
AAAAATTACATAAATATTTCCCATAGTTAGTAGACGCAATAACTTTTGCGCAAACCAATCAAAATACGCTTATTGCATTTTTTTTTTACCAAAAATATGTAGCAGAAAACAAATTGGCCTAAAATGTTAAAAAATTTTAATTTTTAATTTTTTTTTCGGAATGTCATATAGCAGAATGTGAAAATTATTGTTTTTTTCAGAATTGTCGCTCTTTTTTTGTTTATAGTGCAAAAAATAAAAATCGCACAGGTGATCAAATACCACCAAAAGAAAGCTCTGTTAGTGGGAAAAAAAGGAGATCAATTTTATTTAGGTACAGCGTTGCACACCCACCGCCCGAGAAGATCCAGCCTGCCCTGCATGAGATGGAGTGCGCTGATGTCTTACGTCATTGTGCACACCACGATCACGTGAGGGACTTTCCCCGGAGGAGACGCTTTGCCTCCTCATACTCATCAGTTTGTACTATGGGCAGCTGTATGAGATGGGGAAATGCCGCCCATAACGCGCCACAAACTGATGACACACAAAACTGCTGGATAAAAAAAATCGTGTTAGTCAATTTGCTGCCCCTCTCCAAGTCTTGCCTTGGTCCAATGGACCCAGTGGGACCATGGTAGGGCTGGCCCTGCATGCCAGCTTCCCGCAGTATATGTGCGGCCGGCAAGTAGTTAAGGGGTCCAATCGCGGGTATGATTGGAGTTTTTGGGATACAATGTACATTAGATACACTACCAGGGGAAGGGTGACAATGTTGCAGAAAATTAGGAAGTGATTTTGCAGCATTGTCAGCCCATCAAAGGAAGAGATGCAGAAAGTGGTAATTGGAAGGATAACCAGGAAAGAATTTGAGAATAAAAGAGAACTGAGTGTTGAGGATTTATTAATACATTTTCATGACAAGGAATGTATTATTGACTCTCGAAAAACTTGTTAGGGCCTAGACCACCCTTTTTCCACCAGGGTGCCTTGAGGCTTCTTCATCATCAGGGGTGCCTTGAGGCTTCTTCGTCATCAGGGGTGCCTTGAGGCTTCTTCATCATCAGGGGTGCCTTGAGGCTTCTTCATCATCAGGGGTGCCTTGAGACTTCTTCATCATCAGGGGTGCCTTGAGGATTCTTCATCATCAGGGGTGCCTTGAGGCTTCTTCATCACCAGGGGTGCCTTGAGGCTTCTTCATCACCAGGAGTGCCTTGAGGCTTCTTCATCATCAGGGGTGCCTTGAGGCTTCTTCATCATCAGGGGTGCCTTGAGACTTCTTCATCATCAGGGGTGCCTTGAGGCTTCTTCATCATCAGGGGTGCCTTGAGACTTCTTCATCATCAGGGGTGCCTTGAGACTTCTTCATCATCAGGGGTGCCTTGAGACTTCTTCATCATCAGGGGTGCCTTGAGACTTCTTCATCATCAGGTGTGCCTTGAGACTTCTTCATCATCAGGGGTGCCTTGAGACTTCTTCATAATCAGGTGTGCCTTGAGGCTTCTTCATCATCAGGTGTGCCTTGAGGCTTCTTCATCATCAGGGGTGCCTTAAGACTTCTTCATCATCAGGTGTGCCTTGAGGCTTCTTCATCATCAGGGATGCCTTGAGGCTTCTTCATCATCAGGGGTGCCTTGAGGCTTCTTCATCATCAGGGGTGCCTTGAGGCTTCTTCATCATCAGGGGTGCCTTGAGACTTCTTCGTCATCAGGGGTGCCTTGAGACTTCTTCATCATCAGGGGTGCCTTGAGGCTTCTTCATCATCAGGGGTGCCTTGAGACTTCTTCATCATCAGGGGTGCCTTGAGGCTTCTTTATCATCAGGGGTGCCTTGAGGCTTCTTCATCATCAGGGGTGCCTTGAGGCTTCTTCAGGGATGCCTTGGCAAAATGCCTAAAAATTGCTCAAAAATTGTACACAAGCCAGCATGTGGATGAAGGCTTCCTTTTTAGATACACCAAGTCACAGGATCTCATTACGCACCATTACAATCTTCTAGCTGTTGTCGTCCTAACAACCAATGGTGTCATCAGTTGATCAGGAGGATGTCAGTCATCTGCATAGCATCCTTGTTTGACCCTCCCCTGCCCCTCCCCATCAGCATTGGTATGACATTAGATAGAGTGATGGAGAAGAACTGAGAGAGAAGAGAAACATTGGAATACTAGTCAGTACCAGTTTGCAAAAGTGTATTTGCTTTGGAAGAATAAATCACATCTAACGTTGGGTGTCCTATTTGGACTTGTGGATGTTTCTGCATTATGTAAAACGATTAGAATAGCTTTTACATTTTAGAATGGGGTGTTTCAAAACTGTCCATCATTTTTAAAAGGTGCCTTGCCTGAAAAAAGGTTGAGAAACACTGCACTAGACACATTTTACAATGAGAAAATTTCACTGGTACCCTCTGTTTCAGTATTTATGCTGCACTAAACACAATTTATTGAATTTACTGAAAGCCAAAGAATTGATGCCTTTGAACTATGGTGTTGGAGAAGACTCTTGAAAGTCCTTTGGACAGCAAGAAGATCAAACCAATCCTGAAGGTTGGAACGGGCTAAACATAAGGAGACTGGAGAGGATTGAGGAGAGGGGATATTGGTGTGGGGGAAACAGATAGTGTAATATGTATAATTTGAAGAAACTTTTTTTTTGGTTGTGTAGAATTGATTGAAATTAATAAAAATTATAATAATAAAAAAAAAAAAAACAATCCTGAAGGAAATCAACCCTGAATATTCACTGGAAAGACAGATCCTGAAGCTGAACTTGATTACTTTGGCCACCTAATGCGAAGAGAGGACTCATTGGAAAAGACCCCGATGCTGGGAAACATGGAAGGAAAAAGGAGAAGAGGATGACAGAAGAAAAGATAGATAGATAGCACCATTGAAACAATGAACATTAAGTTAACCACTTGCCACTTACATATACTGCGGCGGTCAGCCTCCCCTGGGCAAAATGACGTATAGGTACACCGCTTGCCCGTGAGCCAATAGGGGGTGAGTGCGCGCCTGAGGCGGGCTTCCGCCCCCGCTCGTTCACTGCCATCCCCGCGCAAGTGACCGGCGGCTCCTATGTCCGCCGGTCACTTGCGATCTCCCGCTGGAGAGGGAGAAAGGCAGGCGGCTGATGTAAACAAAGCCGTCTGTCATTCTCCCTGGTGTAACTGCAGAGATCATACGATCCTGCTATGTGTGCTATGTAGGATCATATGTCTCTGTGGTTACATCAAAAGCCACGCCCCTTTACAGTTAGAAGCATGCCCCTAGGGACACACTTAACCCCTGGATCTCTAAAAAAGTTAACCCCTTCCCTGCCAGTGTCATTTTTACAGTAACAGTGCATACAGTATGTATAGCACTGATTACTGTAGTAATGTCACTGGTACCCCCAAAAGTGTCAAAAATGATAGTCAAGGGTTCAATCTGTCCGCCGCAATGTCGCAGTCCCGCAAAAAAATATCGCAGATCGCCGCCATTACTAGTTTAAAAAAAAACAATAAAAATTACATAAATCTTTCCCGTAGTTAGCAATAACTTTTGCGCAAACCAATCAAAATAAGCTTATTGCAATTTTTTTCCCCAAAAATATGTAGCAGAAAACAAATTGGCCTAAAATGTTAAAAAAAGTTTGATTTTTAATTTTTTTTTTTTTGGGGGGGGGGGGGATTTCATATAAAAAATGTGAAAAATATTGTTATTTTTTCAAAATTGTTGCTCTTTTTTTGTTTATAGCGCAAAAAAAAAAAATCGCACAGGTGATCAAATACCACCGAAAGAAAGCTCTGTTTGTGGGAAAAAAAGGATATCAATTTCATTTGGGTATATCGTCGCACGACCGCTCAATTGTCCGTTAAACTCACACAGTGCCGAATCGCAAAATAGGCCCTGGTCTTTGAGCAGCCAAATCCTCCGGGGCTTAAGTGGTTAAGCAAGCTCCGGGAGGCAGTGGTGGACATGGTCCATGAGGTCACGATGAGTTGGACATGACTAAATGACTGAACAACAACAAATACAATTTATCAGTATAAATGTTTCCTTGTATCTTCCACTTGATCGTGGCGGCTTGGCTCTCCCGAATTTTGTGCTATATTACTGGGCGGCCGTCCTTGTGACGGTCCGCTGGTGGTTTGCACAACCCAGGAACAATGCTTCTGTTACAGTTAAAACCGCATTGCTTGGCTCTTAAGCAGCCCTCAGCAATTTGCCTTTCCAAGGACTCCAGTCTAGCCTTGTTCTTACTATACCATGAAGACAACACTTATGGTTGGGAAACAAGCTCAATATGTGGCAGATGACATGTACTCCCTGTTTACCCCCCTGTGGGGCAATCCCAATCTTTCCCACTGCCACACGATACCGGATCCTTCACTATGGATCAGACAGGGAATAACGCTACTCAAGCATATTATGCCACAGGGTTCCCTTCTGTCCTTTAATACACTGTTATCAATTTCCTAATTATATATTTTTCCAATTTCCTCGTAATGTTATACTGACCTCTGACCCTTTAGAACAGCTGTTGTCTTCGGGAGATCTCCCTGAACCGCTATCGGCACTTTATTCTCAATTGATACGTGCTCCACTTTGTGAAAACTGTGATTTCCTCTACAGATCGTTTTCTTCAACTAAAAATTCCTCCATCGTGTCTATTATATACCCCAGCGACTTTCCTTTATGTATCCTGAGTCCTCAGATACTTGCTCTCGTTGTGGCATGGAAGTGGGTACCTATTTCCATGTTTTTTGGTCATGTCCTGCTCTACAACGTTATTGGAGTGGTGCACACGGTCAACGATGTAGGAGATATTTCCCTTCCATTGGATCCGACCATTTGGCTGTTGGGCCTGGTGGAAGGGGTGGTGCCTGCCAGGCACACACGACTTTTGTGTTCTACACGGCATTACTACAGGCGTAGGGAGATTCTTCTGAAATGAAAGGCTCTCTCCACCCCCCAACTGTCAGCAGATGGAAGAACGCTATTAATGATGCTTTTTCCCTGTATATGAAAGTGGGGGGTGTCATGGCGCTCTTCTAATATCCCAAGATGGTACAAGGAATGTGGGTGGATGGGAGGGGGGGGGTTATGGGGCTGCGTGGGGGGGGGGGAAACAAAGTTTGGTACTGTAGGGAAGCTATAGTCCGCGGCAGCCGGCTGAAGCGTGGAGAAGCCCTGAGAGATGCAAGAAAGGAGAGAGCGGCGCCAGCTTAGTATAGTACAAGTTTATTTAACACTGTTAAAATTGGTGACTCACTGTCCGATGTTGGGTGAGACCGGTACACAAAGACTGTTAGGGTCATCCATCTTCCTCTTCCAGGATAGTGGTCATAGGAGAAGGTGGTGAGGTTCCAGAGGTATAGCTGAGCCGCTATGGGGCTGCTAGTTGTCACTGGCCGCGGCGGAGCATGCACAACAGGGCTCCGGCTGCCGACTTCTGATCCCTGATGACATCACTTCCTGGCAGGAGAAAAATAGGGGTTGCACGCGTTCAGAGCATCCGTGCTCCTTCGTCAGGCGATGGGAGTGTCTCAGGTGGGGCAGGGAATTTATACCCTGTTGCCAGACTAATTGCAAAGACATCTGTCTGTGGGGGGGGCGGAGCCAAAAGACTCTAAGAAAGTCATCTCAGTAAAAACACAATTGGGGATACATGTCTCTAGGAAATCCATAAAAGTACATAAAAATACATAAAAATACATGATGGTATTACATAAAAGAGGACTTATAAGAATAAATCCCATAAAAACAATACTGACATGGCCATGGGGAAAATAGATCGGTAATGTGTGTATACATCTACATGAAAAAACGGTATTGGAGGGAAAAAATAAAAATAGAAATAAATGTAAAGATAAAAAAAAAAAAAAAAAAAAATAAACATAAAAATAAAAATATATAAATAAAAATAAAAATAAAACTAAATGTAAATAAAAATAAAAATAAACATGAAAATAAAAGTAAAAATAAAGATAATAATAAAAATGAAAAAAATAAAAATAAAAATAAAATAAAAATGAAAATGAGAATAGAATACACACATATATACATATATATATATATATATATATATATATATATATATATATATATATATATATACATACATACATATACATACATATACACATATACATATATATATATATAAAAAAATACATATATATATATATATATATATATATATAAAAATATTGGTGGAAAAAAAAAAATATATATATATATGTCACTGATAGGGAATGATGTGTGAATGTATGAGGTGTCACAAGTATATGTACAATATTTTAGAGTGTGATATTGATTTCTAATCCCTCGTTTAGGCCTCCTGGCGCTAGAGTGTCCAGGGTATAAATCCAGTAGTTTTCTCTGGTACACAGTCGCTTGAACCGTTCAGCAGGGGGAAAGTGTGCAGGGATGGCTTCCAATACCCACACTTTGAGTCCATCGGAGCTCTTGGGATGATACTCAGTAAAGTGTCGGGGGACGCTATATTTATCGGAACCTGTTTCAACAAGGTTCCGATGCTCGCCAAAGCGTTTGCGTAAGGTCCATACAGTACGGCCTACATAAAGTAGGTTGCAGGGGCACACGAGGCAATAGATGACATATTCCGTCGAACAAGTGTAGAAGTCAGTAAGGTGATGGGTTTTTCCATTGTTTGTGAATTCCTTTAGACCGTGTCTCACATGTTTGCATGTTAAGCACCTGGTCTTACAACATTTGTCTCCCTCATACCACCATTTCTCGAACACTGCAATAACAACCAGATGGGCCTTTCCTTCACATCAGTCTCAGATGCCGAAAAACTTACTTTCTTGGACCTCGAGTTATACCATCATGATAATACAATCAGTGCTCAGAATTACGTCAAACCCACCGCTGGAAATTCATACCTGCACTACAATAGCTGTCACCACCCCAGATGGATTCAGAATATACCAAAGAGCCAATATTGCCGCCTTAAACACAATTGCACTCAGTCCCAAACATATCTCCACCATGGAACACTACTCAAACAGAAATTTCTTGAAAAGGGCTATCCTGAAGAACTCATAACAAAAGCCTCTGACCACTACCTGCATGAAGATCAAAAGAAAAGTAGAGCGGAGTATACAAGGAAAATAAACAATCATCCCACCTCCGCACGATTCACTACCCAGTTTCACAGTAAATTCAAGCACATGGAACGCATTTTCCATAAACATTGGGCAATCCTAAAGGAAGACACTTACCTACGTGCAGACCTCACCGAGCGCCCCCGTTTTTCATACAGGCGCGCAAAAAAACTCAAAACTCTAATAGCATCAAGCCAGGTCCGCTCCATTAGACCAAAAACTAACTCATCACTCACCTCCTTTTTCCAAATCAAGGGAATGTACAAATAATGTAAGACCAGGTGCTTAACATGCAAACATGTGAGACACGGTCTAAAGGAATTCACAAACAATGGAAAAACCCATCACCTTACTGACTTCTACACTTGTTCGATGGAATATGTCATCTATTGCCTCGTGTGCCCCTGCAACCTACTTTATGTAGGCCGTACTATACGGACCTTACGCAAACGCTTTGGCGAGCATCGGAACCTTGTTGAAACAGGTTCCGATAAACATAGCGTCCCCCGACACTTTACTGAGTATCATCCCAAGAGCTCCGATGGACTCAAAGTGTGGGTATTGGAAGCCATCCCTGCACACTTTCCCCCTGCTGAACGGTTCAAGTGACTGTGTACCAGAGAAAACTACTGGATTTATACCCTGGACACTCTAGCGCCAGGAGGCCTAAACGAGGGATTAGAAATCAATATCACACTCTAAAATATTGCACATATACTTGTGACACCTCATACATTCACACATCATTCCCTATCAGTGACATATATATATATATTTTTTTCCATCAATATTTTTATATATATATATATATATATATATATATATATATATATATATATATATGTATTTTTATATATATATATATATATGTATATATATGTATATGTATGTATATATATATATATATATATATATATATATATATATATGTATATATGTGTGTATTCTATTCTCATTTTTATTTTTATTTTATTTTTATTTTTATTTTTTTCATTTTTATTATTATCTTTATTTTTACTTTTATTTTCATGTTTATTTTTATTTTTATTTACATTTAGTTTTATTTTTATTTTTATTTATATATTTTTATTTTTATGTTTATTTTTTTTTTTTTTTTTTTTTTTATCTTTACATTTATTTCTATTTTTATTTTTTCCCTCCAATACCGTTTTTTCATGTAGATGTATACACACATTACCGATCTATTTTCCCCATGGCCATGTCAGTATTGTTTTTATGGGATTTATTCTTATAAGTCCTCTTTTATGTAATACCATCATGTATTTTTATGTATTTTTATGTACTTTTATGAATTTCCTAGAGACATGTATCCCCAATTGTGTTTTTACTGAGATGACTTTCTTAGAGTCTTTTGGCTCCGCCCCCCCACAGACAGATGTCTTTGCAATTAGTCTGACAACAGGGTATAAATTCCCTGCCCCACCTGAGACACTCCCATCGCCTGACGAAGGAGCACGGATGCTCTGAACGCGTGCAACCCCTATTTTTCTCCTGCCAGGAAGTGATGTCATCAGGGATCAGAAGTCGGCAGCCGGAGCCCTGTTGTGCATGCTCCGCCGCGGCCAATGACAACTAGCAGCCCCACAGCGGCTCGGCTATACCTCTGGAACCTCACCACCTTCTCCTATGACCACTATCCTGGAAGAGGAAGATGGATGACCCTAACAGTCTTTGTGTACCGGTCTCACCCAACCTCGGACAGTGAGTCACCAATTTTAACAGTGTTAAATAAACTTGTACTATACTAAGCTGGCGCCGCTCTCTCCTTTCTTTTTTCCCTGTATAAACTGACATATGCTAGTAGGAATTGCCCACATAAATTTGATAAAATTTGGAACTGTTGTGTTGATGCACAAGGTGACACTGTGATACATGCCCTGCTTTACAGTATCTCACAAAAGTGAGTACACCCCTCACATTTTTGTAAATATTTTATTATATCTTTTCATGTGACAATGCTGAAGAAATTACACTTTGTTACAATGTAAAGTAGTGAGTGTACAGCTTGTATAACAGTGTAAATTTGCTGTCCCCTCAAAATAACTCAACACACAGCCATTAATGTCTAAACCGCTGGCAACAAAAGTGAGTACACCCCTAAGTGACAATGTCCAAATTATGCCCAAAGTGTCAATATTTTGTGTGCCCACCATTATTTTCCAGCACAGCCTTAACCCTCTTGGCCATGGAGTTCACCAGAGCTTCACAGGCTGCCACTGGAGTCCTCTTCCACTCCTCCATGACGACATCACGGAGCTGGTGAATGTTAGAGACCTTGCGCTCCTCCACCTTCCAACTGAGGATGCCCCACAGATACTCAATTGGGTTTAGGTCTGAAGACATGATTGGCCAGTCCATCACCTTTACCCTCAGCTTCTTTAGCAAGGCAGTGGTCATCTTGGAGGTGTGTTTGGGGTCGTTATCATGTTGGAATACTGCCCTGCAGCCCAGTCTCCAAAGGGAGGGGATCATGCTCTGCTTCAGTATGTCACAGTACATGTTGGCATTCATGGTTCCCTCAATGAACTGTAGCTCCCCAGTGCCGGTAGCACTCATGCAGCCCCAGACCCTCCCACCACCATGCTTGACTCTAGGCACGACACACTTGTCTTTGTACTCCTCACCTGGTTGCTGACACACACGCTTGACATCATCTGAACCAAATAAGTTTATCTTAGTCTCATCAGACCACAGTTCATGGTTCCAGTAATCCATGTCCTTAGTCTGCTTGTCTTCAGCAAACTGTTTGCGGGCTTTCTTGTGCATCATCTTTAGAAGAGGCTTCCTTCTGGGATGACAGCCATGCAGACCAATTTGATGCATTGTGCAGCGTATGGTCTGAGCACTGACAGGCTGACCCCCCACCCCTTCAACCTCTACAGCAATGCTGGCAGCACTCATACGTCTGTTTCCCAAAGACAACCTCTGGATATGACGCTGAGCACGTGCACTCAGCTTCTTTGGTCGACCATGGTGAGGTCTGTTCTGAGTGGAACCTGTCCTGTTAAACCGCTGTAAGGTCTTGGCCACCGTGCTGCAGCTCAGTTTCAGGGTCTTGGCAATCTTATTATAGTCTAGGCCATATTTATGTAGAGCAACAATTGGTATTTTTTTCCGATTCTCTGAGCGTTCTTTGCCATGATGTGCCATGTTGAACTTCCAGTGACCAGTTTGAGAGAGTGAGAGCGATAACACCAAATTTAACTCACCTGCTCCCCATTCACACCTGAGACCTTGTAACACTAACGAGTCACATGACACCGGGGAGGAAAAATGGCTAATTGGGCCCAATTTGGACATTTTCACTTAGGGGTGTACTCACTTCTGTAGACAGCCGTTTAGACATTATTGGCTGTGTGTTGAGTTATTTTGAGGGGACAGAAAATTGCTACAATGTAATGTCTAAACCGCTGGGTACAAAAGTGACAAGAGCGGAAGAGCAATAATTTAAAAAAAAATGAAGAAGACCTACTCTGTAAATCTAAACTGGTAACCGTTAAAAATTTTTAAAGCGTCGCCTATGGAGATTTTTAAGTACTGTAGTTTGTCGCCATTCTAGAGAGTGTGCGAAATTTTAAACCATAACATGTTAGGTATCTATTTACTCGTCGTGACATCATCTTTCACAATATACAAAAAATTGGGCTAACTTTACTGTTTAGTATTTTTTAAAGGCAGTGGAATTTATTTAAAAAAAAGAAAAAAAAATTGCGTTTGAAAGACCGCTGTGACACAAAAAAATATTGCAACGACTTAGTCTTTGCTAAAATAAAAAAAAAATTATATATATATATATATATATATATATATATATATATATATGTATATATATATATATATATATATATATATATATATATATATATATATATATTGTTTTGGGGTTCTAAGTAATTTTCTAGCTAAAAATACTGATTTTACCTTGTAAACAACATGTGTTAGAAATAGGCCCGGTCCTTGGGTGGTTTATTTACACTCACTAGTATCCAACTTTAATGAAGCGTATTATTACCTGTCCCAGGGGGGTCATTTATTTTGTCACATATATAATGTTTTAAGAAGACTTTGTTGCCTATTATTGACTTTAGTTCAATTCCCAGGTGAGCATCATAAACCACAAAAAAGCAATTATGAATCTTTATTTCCTATTAAGCACCTGCAGACCAATTCACAGCCTTTCAGCAGATGTGACTTTATTCTGAACATAAATAAATGACATAAATACACGAGGGACGACATGTCAGAGATAATGATATAGAAAGTTTGCAAACATTTGGATTCCACACAATTACTGCTTCCTTTTTATAATACATTTATTTGTTTTTTTTTACATGACACTTCGTTTTATACACAATTCTATGTAATATCTTAAAAGTTTAAAGGTACGATTGCCATTTCACAACTTGAAACGTATCAATTGCTCAAATGATCATTTTGTATAGATAAATAAGGAATGTTCTTTAGCTCAGTCTGTTTTTTTGTTTTTGTCTGGTGGAATTTATAAGGGAAATTCCAGCTGAAGAGTTAAATTATAACAATCTAAGGACCAAGCCTATTTCTGATACTTGTCGATTACAAGTTAAATCAGTATTTTTGCTAGAAAATTACTTAGAACCATGTATTATATATATATATATATAAATATACATATATAAAAAAAATTATATATATATATATATATATATATATATATATATCTATACATACATATATATATATATCTATACATACATATATATATATATATATATATATATATATATATATATACATACATATATATATATATATATATATATATATATATATATATATATATACTGTATATATATATATACACACACACACACACACATATATATATATATATATATATATATATATATATATATACACACACACACATATATATATATATATACACACACACATATATATATATATATATATATATGCAAACATTTTGGAGAATAAAATGGCAGCCATTGCAATATTTTTTGTCACGTGGTATTTGCACAGCAGTCTTTCAAACACAATTTTTTGGGAAAAAATACATTTCACTGCATTTAAAAAAAATAAATAAAGGATAAACAGTAAAGTTAGCCCAATTTTTTTTCTGTGATGTGAAAGAGGATGTTACCCTGAGTAAATAGATACCCAACATGTCATGCTTCAAAATTGCGCACGCTCGTGCAACGGCGACAAACTTTGGTACTATAAAATCTCCATAGGCGATGCTTTCAAAATTTCTACAGGTTACCAGTTTAGAGTTATAGAGAAGGTCTAGGACCAGAATTATTGCTCACACTCTAACGATCATGGCGATACCTCACATGTGTGGTTTGAACACTGTTTACATATGTGGGCGCGACTTGCGTATGCATTCGCTTCTGCGCGCGAGCTCGGAGGGACGGGCACTTTAAAACATTTTTTTATTTATTTTGCCTTTTATTTTTACACTATCCCTTTAATAACTTTGAATGACATTTTTCATTCAAAGTGTGACAGCACTAAAACCGCCAGGGTCTCTTAAAAAAATAAAATAAAATAAAAAAAATAAAAATGTTGGGGGGTCCCAAGTAGTTTTCTAGCAAAAAAAATATGATTTTTACATGTGGGAGAGAGTGCCAGAATAGCCCGGTATGGAAGTGGTTAAATGTTCTGACTCCTTTATTTACCTGCAGGTTTACCACAATTTCCTGTTTCGGGAGAACGGTTTCTCAAAGTCCCCCCAAATGAGGGATATAAAGTATATATTTTAGTGAATGGTTGTCTCTCGTCATCTGGTATATTAATATATATAAATACACAGCTCAAAAAATTAAAGGAACACTGAAAACCCATTAGTTCCTAATGGGGGAAAATATCAGGCTGGATATCTATACTGGTATGGACTGGGTAATGTTGTAGGAACGAAAGGATGTCACACTGTTTGAATTCAGCCCTCTGTAGTTTGATAATTTTCATTTCCATCAAAGACACCCCGAAAATGAACATTAAAAAATGATGCAGCAGGCTAGTCCATTTTGCTGAAATTTTATTGCAGCACCTGAAAATGGTACTCAGTAGTTTGTATGGCCCCCACGTGCTTGTATGCAGGCCTGACATCGTTGGGGCAGGCTCCTAATGAGATGACGGATGGTGTCCTGGGATATTTCCTCCCAGATATGGACCAGGGCATCACTGAGCTCCTCAACAGAGGTGCAACCTGGCATCATCGGATGGACTAAAACATAATGTCCCAGAGGTGTTCTATTGGATGTAGATCAGGCGACCATGAGGGGCCATTCAATGGGATCAATCTCTTCATTCTCCAGGAACTGGCTGCATACTCTTGCCGCATGAGGCCAGGCATTGTTGTGCACCAGGAACCCAGGACCCACTGCACCAACGTAGGGTCTGACAATGGGTCAAAGGATTTCATCCTGATACCTAATGGCAGTCAGGGTGCCATTGTCTAGCCTGTACAGGTCTGTGCGTCCCTCCATGGATATTCCTCCCCAGACCATCAATATAACCACCACCAAACTGGTCATGCTGAACGATGTTACAGGCAGCATAACGTTTTCCACGGCTTCTCCAGACCTTTTCACATCTGTTACATGTGCTCAGGGTGAACCTGCTCTCATCTGTGAAAAGCACAGGGTGCCTGTGACGGTATTCACCATCACTGGAGGTGAGGAGCAGATACTTAATGGTTTGAATTGCTTCAGATGGGACAGTAATATTTGTCAACCACATCTTCATATAGAAATATGAAGATTTAATACCACCTTACACAGTGTATTCTATGTATTCCACAGACTGTCATTGGCAGACTTCCCTATTGTTTGTGTATTGGGAGGGAATGTGGATTGTGCCTGTCTCATTGTTAAATGTTAATGACCTCACATTGTTCTGTCTGCCTTAAGATACGCTTATTATGGGATGTATATGTGTATGTGGATTGGCTGCTAAGGGGGAGGGGGGATTGTCCCACAGTGTATATCTTTGTGTATACTGTATGGGAGTGTAAAACTCTATTTTCATTGGATTGTGAATGTCAGGGCCTGTTTTCAACAAGGTCCACCTGGGCGGTAACCCTGTGGGGGGAAAACTGTATAAACGTCTGTTTCTTGTTCAATAAAGTTTGAGTTATACTTCACCCTCAATCTAGACCTGTCTCTCATTGGGGGAATATGCTACAAGGGATTGCTATATCCTTCATACTCCCTTGGATAATCACTAAGCTCATGTAAGAGCTTGTTCTTGTTCCTGCTTAACTCTCTGGGGAAAGAGGGTAACTCACGGGAACCTGGAGCCCTGTCGTAGGTCCAGGGTGGGTAGAAGACGGTGAGACCCCAACAAAGCTGAGACATTTCGTGGGGTCTGAGGTTCATGTGGTGTTGGGTGGAGTGCTTGGAGCCCTCGGGAAGCATTAGGAGCATCCTTCAATGGAGGTGCCCGGTTGGGGTACCGGTTGATTTGTTACATTGGTGGCAAGCAGTGGGATGGCATCCTAGTGCGAGGAGAAGCAGCTCGGAGACACCGGTAATGTTATTGAGCGAGCTAACACCCATACAGCGTCGCCATGGAAGAGGAATTTGTAAGGAGGTTGCGAGAGATGCAGATACCTTACAAGGGACCAGTGTCATACCAGGTCCTGCTAGCATGGCATGATTCTGTGCGCTTGGATCTCTGGAAGGAAATGCTAGCCCGTGAGCAGCGCCACCAGGGAAAAGATTCTGGTCAAATTATGGATTGCGGGAGCTGTTTTTGGGAGATACACCACACAAGGAGCAGACAGCTGAGTTAAGCAGGCTGGTCTGGGCAGAGATGTGGTTGGAAGAGAGCTATAGAGCCCTCCGGTGGCATGTATCTTAAACATGCCCTTGGATAGCAGATGACAGCCCAAAGGAAAGGCTTTGACTACGGCGGCCAGGGACTGTTGTATGAGAAGCTGTCAGGGGACCCTAACTTTGGGAGCGATTTGGAGTGGCGGTTAGAGGAATCCGGGAACTCTGCTCTCCGCTGCGGCTAGGCCCCGCTCTGCTCAGCGTCTCCTTCCGCCTGCCAGCAGCAACCTTCCGCTCGGTCACGCTACCGAGACTTCGCCACACATTCACACCGCTCGCTTCAGCTCCGGTATCCGCCACTATGCCTCGGCCTATCCTCCTGCGATCCGCAGCAGCTCTTCCCTTTCCTTCCAGTGCGCTGTCCTCGAGGCAAGAGAGCGAGAATCTATCCCGCCCCCCTTTATAAAGACACTCCCAGCAAGCTCTGCGCATTCCATTGCTCCCTGGGAGAAGAGTTTCTCTCTCACAGCAGTCAATTCCAAAGTCATTGTCTTTGCAGAACTTTAATAACAGATAACAGTTTGAACAATGCCAGCCGTGCGACCCAGCTACACCTCTACCACATCTTATGGAATTCCCACCTTGAAATAGAAATAACCAGGTTACAATAAATCAAATACAGTAGGAGGAGAATGTCAGGAAAAATTCTGAATTATCAGTTAAAGTATACAGTATGTATGGCCGTAACATTTAGTTTTAGGCTAGGGATGGATCATATTCCTGTATGTACATATGTATATGCACTTCATTTGTTCTGCCGACCACTGTCATTGAGACTAGGTTAACCACTTGCCACCAAATCAGGTACACTTACTTACAAGTGTTTATACTGGGGTAATAGCTGCAGCTGTATACCAAAACCCCAGTATTTTTTTTTTTTATTCAGCCGGTGATGCTCTACACATTAAAAGCAATCCTAGTGGCCAAGTAGCCACTAGATTGCTTTTACATGTGGCAGGAGGTTGCTTTTACAGGGGCTCCAACCTCCCGCTGGTGCCTCCCCCATGAAATCAGGGTGCCTGGCACCAAAGCCGTTGCTTCCACCAGCTGACCTTAGAGCAGACCGGGGAGCGAAAGGTCTCTGGCCATCTCTATGGTCCAAGACAGAGGTCTCCAAACTATGGCCCACCATTTCAGAAACTACAATTCCAATCATGTCTGTTTTACAATGCCTCATGGGACGTGTAGTAACGCAACAGCTGGAGGGCCGTAGCTTGGAGATCCCTGGTCTAATAGACCAGAAGTGATGGCATTTCATCGATTTTCGGCTAGGACAGATGTAAACAATGCCATTTTTGTTTCCTGGAAGCATTAAATCGTTTTTTTTTTTTTTTTTAAGCTTATGCTTTCCAGGGTAGGAGAGATCTGGGGACTCCACATTGTGATAGAAATAAAGCATGACAGGTCCTCTTTATGGACATAAAGCATGACCGCTCCTCTTTATTTCTATTACAAGGGATATTCAAACTCTTGTGATAGGAATAATAGTGATACAAATTAAAACGGGTAAAAAAACAAAACAAAAAAAAAAACACAAATTTTTAAAGTGCCCTGTCCCACGCAGAAGCAAATGCATATGTAGACCACGCACACTTGTAAACTGTTCAACACACATGAGGTATCACTGCTAAGGTTATAGCAAGAGCAATGATTCTAGCACCTCCTCACTCTAAACTGGTAACCTGTAAAAGGGGGGGGGGGGGACTAAAAAATTTAAAAGAGTCACCTATGGAGATTTTCTTTTTCTTTTTTTTTTTTAAGTACCATTGTTATACTGACACTCATCCAGACTTTGTTCCGGCCAACTGGGAAATGTACAACATGTGAATAATAAATTAAAGCGGTTCTGAAGGCTAAAGGATTTTTTTTTTTTTTTAACCACTTTACCACCGGAAGATTTTCCTGCTTTACGTCCAGGCCACTTTTTGCAACTTGGCACTGTGAGAATTTAACTGACAATTGCGCGGTCATGCAACGCCGTACCCAAACTAAATTTACGTCCTTTTTTTTCCACAAACAGAGCTTTCTTTTGGTGGTATTTGATCACCTCTGTGCTTTTCATTTTTTGCGATATTAATAAAAAAAGAGCGAAAATTTTGAAAAAATAACAATATTTTTCTACTTTAACAGTTAAAAAATATCCAATATATTCAATTTTTGTCATATATTTAGGCCAAAATGTATTTAACTACATGTCTTTGACAAAAAAATTCTCAATGAGCGTATTTTTAACCGCTTTAAGACCGGAAGATTTTACCCCATTCCTGACCAGGCCATATTTTGCGATTCGGCACTGCGTTACTTTAACGGACAATTGCGCGGTCGTGCGACACTGTACCCAAATTAAATTGATGTCCTTTTTTTCCCACAAATAGAGCTTTCTTTTGGTGGTATTTGATCTCCTGTGCGATTTTTACTTTTTGCACAAAAAAAGAGCGACAATTTTGAAAAAATAACAATATTTTTCAAATTTTTTTTATATGAAAACCCCCCCCCCCAAAAAAAATTTAAAAATCTAAATTTTTTAACGTTTTAGGCCAATTTGTTTTCTGCTACATATGTTTGGTAAAAAAAAATCACAATAAGCGTATTTTGATTGGTTTGCGCAAAAGTTATCGCAGCTACTAACTACGGGAAATTTATGTCATTTTTATTGTTTTTTTTTTTAACTAGTAATGGCGGCGATCTGCATTTTTTTTTTGCGGGACAGCGACATTGCGGCGGACAGATTGGACCCCTGACTGACATTTTTGACACTTTTGGGGGTACCAGTGAAATTACTACAGTAATCAGTGCTATAAATATGCACTGTCACTGTAATAATGACACTGGCAGGGAAGGGGTTAACACTGTTGGTGATCAAGGGGTTAAATGTATGCTTCATGCTTCAGGGAAGGGGTTAACTTTATTGGTGTTTAAGGGGTTAAATATATGCCTGTTGCTTACTGACGTGTGTGGGGGGAGGGGATTGAGTGACACAGACACAGATCGCAGGTTCAGTTATGCTGAATCCTGTAATCTGTGACTGTCTGTCACATAGGAGATCCAGCCGCTTTGTTTACACAAGCGGGCGGATTTCCTCACTTCTTCCCCGACGATCGGGGAAGAGAGGCAGTGATCACCGCCTCTCCTCCCGCTGTGTCTGAATACAGCGGGAGCGAGCCTCCGGCCGCCCACAAGGGGAGGAGTCCAGCGCTGTAGGTCTACGTCGCTGGACGATAACGAGCCACTTTGAGCGGTCGCCAAGTGGTTAAATCAGAAAAGTTTTATTGAAAAAATAAAGCAGAGTACAGATCATGAAACATTTTACACATGTGAAGCAGGACAGAAACAATTCCATCAAGTATATCTGTACGTAGCTAACATATCCAAAACACGAAAGAAGGCTCAAAATAGAAAAACAGTCTCAAAACCTTATCACCTCTTCCCGGCAAGTCTATTACTGCCTCCAGCCGGCCACCCACCCAGTTCACAGTAAAGAATGTGCATGTGAGTCACAATATATGGAAAAGATAATTACACGTCGGGGGGATCCAAGAGTCGGTAAACACCCATGGGACTCTGTACCCCTCCAATCCCACTTATCATCCTCCAACACCTATCACTGCAAGAGCCTCTGCATTACCAGCTCCCCGGGGGACATCCCATGGGCGTCGAGCCAGGGAGAACACAGTCTTTCGAATTTATGGGGCCAACCTCTATGTTGGTAAATACATTTCTCTAGTATAAGTATCGCCCATGCTGGCCACCCATCTTTTAATAGAAGGAGGGGTCTCCGACTTCCAACCAAGAAGTATCACCTTCCGGGCCGGCTCAAGGATTTTTAACCTTCATACATTCTATGCACAAAAGGGAAAAAAGCTGTTTGGAGCCCCATCTTGATGCAGTGATGTGCATGAGAGCCTCAGCTGTGCATGGACCCCCTCTCCTCATTGGCTGAGAGCAGCAAGTGCCATTGGCTTCCACTGCTGTCAATCAAGCTAATGAGACTGGGCACAGCCAAACCATGGCTCTGTATGTGACTGGACAAAGCCTTGGCTCGGGAGCGATCCTATTTGGGTGCCCCCATAGCAAGCTGCTAGCTCTGGGGGGCACTCGAAAGGAGGGAGGGGCCAGGAACATCAGCAGTGTCCCAAGATAAGGAGGTTAAGAGCTGCTCTGTGCAAAACCATTACACAGAGCAGGTATGTATGACTTTTTAAATGTTGCACTTAATATCGCTTTAATCTTATAGTGTATGTATAAGAAAAAATATTTGCATTTTTTCTAATTGTACAGGACACTGAGAATGTGTCCTGGATGGCTGGTGTATTTTCCTGGTATTTGAGTAGTTGTCCTTTTAACCACTTCTGGACTGGAAGATTTCCCCCCTTAACGACCAGGCCATATTTGGCGATTCGGCACTGCGTTACTTTAACTGACAATTGCGCTTTACCCAAATACAATTGATGTCCTTTTTTTTCCCACAAACAGAGCTTTCTTTTGGTGGTATTTGATCACCTCTGGGATTCTTATTTTTTGCGCTATAAACAAAAAAATAGCAACAATTCTGAAAAAAAAGCAATATTTGTTACATTCTGCTATATAACATTCTCAAAAAAAAAAAAAAAAAATCTAAATTTAACATTTTAGGCCAATTTGTTTTCTGCTACATATTTTTGGTTAAAAAAAAAATAATAATAAAAAATTGTAATAAGCGTATTTTGATTGGTTTGCGACTACAAACTACGGGGAAGATTTATGTCATTTTTATTGTTTTTTTTACTAGTAATGGTGGCGATCTGCGATATTTAGCGGGACTGCGACATTGCGGCGGACAGATCGGACCCCTAACTGACATTTTTGACACTTTTGGGGGGACCAGTGACATTACTACAGTAATCAGTGCTAAAAATATGCACTGTTACAGTAATAATGACACTGGCAGGGAAGGGGTTAACATTGTGGGTGATCAAGGGGTTAAATGTAAGCCTAGAGGAGTGATTCTAACTGTATGGGGGCGTGGCTTCTGAAATGACCATAGAGACCTGTGTTCCTATATAGAAGGATCACAGGCGCTCTGTGATCATTCCAGGCAGAAATCTGAGCCACTTGACCCGTGCATCGGCCTCCCCGCTACCAAAGGGGGGGCGCCCACGTGCCACCGGGGGCGCCCGCTCGCCCCCTAGCTGCCTGCTCACGACCGACGTAGACCTATGCGCAGCAGAGCCACATTGCCGCAGTAAATAGGCGGCGGCCGGTCGGTAACCGGTTAAGATAGACAGTTTGAAGACATTGTTGTATACTCGGGGCTTCTCGCCCATGCAGGGTGAGGAATTCCAGGGCATTCTGGCTGGAGCAGAGAAGACTTTTTTTAGTACTCTGGATTGCCAAGTCCTTATTAGGGACCAAGAATTTTAGGGGTTTGGTGTTTAGGGTAGGAGGAACCTCTAAGATTATCAGGCCTTTGGTACTGTAGGTGTTAATCAAGTGCCTCAGAGTCCAGAAAAGGAAGATGGAACAGTCAGGTGATGACAGAGCTGGACACCTGTGTGAATTGGCTGAAAGAAGCTTAGGACTGAGCAACAGTGGCCGAGTTGTAAAAACCTCCTCCTTTTGACCCCCCCCCCATGAAGTCAACTGGAAGTCCCAAAACAAGAGTGGAACTGGTATAGCGCTTGTACACCTTTAACTGGTTTTGCAATTCTGAAGCAGAGTATGGACTATTTTTAAGTTGTTTTTTTTTTTTTGGCGGTAGATAGGCAGTTTCGGTTTGCCAGTTTGTGAAAATGAAAAGGACAGTGATGTTCCCATGCTACATATCACACCATAGACTGGTGAAGGGTTATGCATTTGGCTAAGCTTTGATTGTTGCATAGGCCTCCTCTGGGGAGGTCCACTCTTTATTTATCCTGGTGACAATTGTCTCCAAGACAGAAGGTGATCAGAAATAGGGTTACTGACAAAACATGGAAAATTTACTGTAGAGTCCCTCCTACATCAAAGCGCCTACGATTACCCTATACATCAGTGCCAGACATCTTACATTAGTGTTCCCAAAGCACCACCATTCCCTCCTTACATCAGGGTTCCCAGAGCACTCCTTAAGGCCCCTTTCACACTATCCGTCCGTCGGACGGATTCCGTTTTTCTCAGCGGGGGATCGAGCCGCCGATCCCCCGCTGAGCAGCAGGAGGACAGCTGTGTCTCTGCGCTGTGTGCGGAGACACAGCTGTCAGTTCCCCATGCATCTCTATGGGGGAAATCGGATGGGAACGGACCAATAACTGGCTGGCTCCCGAACTGTACATACACAGTAAAGAGCCACTGAGAAAGCAGAGGTACAGGCTCCTTTCTCCTGTCCACAGACATTTATGGCAGGAGAAAAGGGCTTTTTTTGTTGGAACGGTCACTAAGCTTACAAACAGTTAGCAACACTGGGTGGGCGGGCCAGGAAGTGGAAACACTCGATGATGTACACTGTATGGAGATACCCCGGAGCCTAAAGGAACCATCTGCAGTTGTGGCACTACTCCAAGGGGATACCTTTCAAGCCCAGAGGGCTTTTCAAGCGTGAACGGTTCTAACGCCATACGGCATATAGAACCCATTCAATCTGGTAAGTGATCCAGCTTATTTATGCACAAAGGAATTGATATCACAAGCAGCACATGCACTTTTTGAATTGAAGATTTATTTTTTGTTATCAAGGACACTTATCACGTTTTTGAGCACTGAAGTCACTTTTATACATTTTTTGGGACTATTTTTTTCTTGATTATCTACGTATATATTAATTTTTAGGAATTTTACAATTTTCTACATAATTTTGGATAATTTTATATATAATTATATAGATGGTAAAGGGTTTCCGCGCTAATGGAAAAAATTAAATATATGACTGCAGCCTACCTCAAAATATAGCAAGCTATATTTAACAAATATGGGGGGAGTGGAGGTAAGTGGCGCTGTCTAAATTAGGAAATAGGGAATATAAATATATTGGTGGGTCAATTTATATTGTGTAATAAATAGAGTAAAATGTGTTGAAATATTAAATACACAAAGTAAAAAGTATATTTTTAATTATTCACTGTATATCAAAGAATGTTGAAAATTGTTAAATATTTTGTGAAAGTAAAAGTGTGTAAAGTTATTCCAATATAAGTGTCACAAAAATAAATAAATTCTGTGTGTAACAATCAAATGTGTAAAACTGAGCCACTTATAAAACACACTTATAAAATCAATAAATAAAGTGATACATTGTTGCATAAATAAATAAATTAAATATTGTTAAATTACAGTGCTCTTATTCAAGTGCATACATCTGCTAGTGATCAGAGTTTGTATGGCAATATTTAAATTAGGTGAATCAAATAATAATAAATCAGATCATATGCAATGTCCCAGCAACTTGCGTAAAAAGTCCAAAAAAAATATATATAAAAAATAAAAATATAAAAAATAAATAAATAGTGCCACAAATACACAATCAGGTGTAGATAAGTCCCAAAATAGAGAGGAGGGAAAAAAATGTCAGGAGGAAGTGGATTCCAGAGATTCAGAAATGGTGGGGGTGCTCAATATGGAAATAAGTGCTCCCCTCCTATTGATCCCGCACTCACCAGATGGTGGTACCCCTACGGGGGTAAACAGCGTTTGGGGTGACTCTCAAGGGTCCCTCCGAAGGATGGCTAAGTATCCACTTAATCCCGACCTCCTATCATATGCTCTTCTCCAGGGTAATTAATAAGTGAAAAATCCTCATAGGCACTCCGATATGTAAGGGAGATATCCGGATGAAAAGGAAGAAAAAGGCTCCAATAGTGAAGTATTGTAATAAAAAGGTGCTTTATTAAATCATAGAATACAATACTCACATTTAATATAAGAGAAAAGTGCATGTATGTCCTAGGGACCGCAACACCCTCGTGTAGCGGTTGTTCCGGGAGGCAGTGCGTTCCACCGGCCGGATGTGCGTCTCAGTCAACAGGAAGCGGAACTGACGTGACCACGCTCTACGCGTTTCGTTATCAATGACGTCATGCTCCTGATGACGTCATTTACACACTCTCCCTAGCATCCCCTCTCAGCTGACACCCATCCACTGACTATCCTAAGAGCAGGGGTGGCCCCCCCTCAGGTCAGGCCTTGACACAAGTTTCTGTACTCACTGTACTGCAGAGACAGTTCCTCCAGTGTCTCCCCTCTCAGTCAGCTTCCCTGGACCTCTGGGTTCAGCTCCTCTCTGCTACTCTTCCGGCCCTCAGAACGACCCCCTGAGGCCGCATGGCACCTCTACAGAGGAGGAGGCAGCCGTCCCCTCCCTCCGGGACTCCACTCCTCAATGAAAGACCTCGAGCACATGTGCTCCTGGCTTTTATACAGTATCCTAACAACATGCACCAAGGCAACATTCCAATCATCAGGACTGTATCAAAAGCCCATGCACTAATTCGTCAGGTTTCCTCCCCTTGTCCAACATGCCTCCCTATTGGACCAGTGTGAAACACTCTCTAGACAGAATGAGTTGCACTCTGAGCACAATGAGCAGACCTCACTAACAGATCCTGCTCTCAGAGAACAACATAGATTTACCTGCAGCCGCTCTGGTAAGCAGACAGAGCTCAAACTATACTTTCTCCCTAGCACCTACCTAGAAGGGTGCTACAAGTGTATATAGACGAACAAATTCTCCTGCACTCAACAGTGGTAAGTCTCTATTTTTCCTGGTAAAAGCACAGATTTTGCTACCCTCCTGGGGTCAGGGGCACCCCATTGGGGGTGCAGGGGCGCCACCCCCCTATCCAGGCCCCCTAATCTACATACAGGGCGTTAGACGCATGGATTCCTATGGGTTTTTTTTTTAAGCATGTGATTAGAGCCAGAGGCTCTGATAGGCTTCAAAAAAGGGTGGGCATTGCGAGCATTGCGCCCTGAGCCCACCCGGTTGTGTGACAATGTGACAATAGCGAATGAATATGAATATTCACTATTGTTACACAGATTCTCCTCCTGGCCAATCAGGAAGCGGGTCCTGGGACCCGTTTCCCGATTGGCCAAAAGCAGAAGCCATCCTTATGGCGAAGGAGGAGGGAGGAGACACAGGGGAAGCCCGACCCACGGAGGAGACTGAGGGGGGGTATGGTGTGTGGGCTGGAGCTGGTGTGGTCCGTCTGACACCCCCCCCCCCCCGGCCAATGGAGCATCAGCCGCCACTGTTCAGGGGAACCTAATGGAAACACTGTATAAAGAACAAAAATAGAGGGCGCACCGACCTTGTGAAGTACCCAAATGGAGATTAGAAGAAATATACTCCCAAACACTAAAATAATTAAAAGCATATCGATCCACAATGAACCCAAAGCAACCAGGTCAGCAGGACAGTGTCCAGCACGCCGGAGGACCTTCCAAATAACTGACGCGTTTCGAGGGGAGATCCCCTCTTCTTCAGAGCCAGTCTACAGTGATGCATTGACACATATAATATAGAGGGGCTTGTCACATGGTCTCAAAGCCCCTCTCAGCAATCAGTGTACATGGGAGCATCAAGGCTATGCCTACTAAAATATATTGGAATGATACAAATAATAATAACACCATCAAGAGTAAAATCAAATAATATCCCAGTTTTATGATCAACAGTTAGGTGACTCTGCAATTAAAAAATAAATAAATAAAAAGGGGGGGGGGGGGGGTTATTTGAAAGATAAATTAAAAAAATGGATATGTTGGAAAAATGTGTGTATCTATGGGAAATAATAATAATAACAAAAACAGATTTGATGGGATTGTATAATAGTAAAGATGACGATGATATTATGAACGATACTGGGGGGGGGGGTGAAAGGACATAATGTTGATGATTAATGGACAGTGACAGACGCTGTTTGTCTTGGCATGTAATCGATAATGAAAGTGACCTACCCGCTGGAGCTACATGAAACCCCTGAAGCATGCAGGCCAGTCCCCGCTATGGTGTAGCGACCGAGTGAGGGGGTTGGAACGCATGCAGATTTTACTCTTGATGGTGTTATTTTTATCTGTAACAGATCAACCGGCACCCCGACCGGGTACCTCCGTTGACGGATACTCCTAGTGCTTCCCGCGGGCTCCAAGCACTCCACCAGACACCATAACCATTTCAGACCCCATGAATCGCCGCAGCTTGGTTAGGGTCTCGCCGTCTCCTACCCACCCTGGACATACGACAAGGCTCCAAGTTCCCATGGGTGAACCTCTCTTTCCCCAGAGAGTGCAGCAGAACAAGCTCTTACACAAGCTCTTACAAGAGCTTAGTGATTATCCAAGGGAGTATGGAGGACATAGCAATCCCTTGTAGCCGATTCCCCCAATAAGAGACAGGACTCTAGATTGAGGGTGAAGTATAACTCAACTTTATTGAACAAGAAACAGACGTTTATACAGTTTTTCCCCCACAAGGTTACCGCCCAGGTGGACCTTGTTGAGAACAGGCCCTGACATTCACAATCCAATGAAAACAGAGTTTTACACTCCCTTACAGTGTACACATATACATCACAAAATAAGTTTATCTTAAGACAGACAGAACAAGAGAGGTCATTAACATTTAACAATGGGACAGGTAAACTTTAACACAATACACATTCCATTTCAATACACAAACAATAGGGAAGCCTGTCTGGCATGCAGACATGGAATACACACATTATCTAGGAGTCAGACTTCATGGCAATTGTCTATAATAGTCTAAGTCTCCCAGTGTAAAATGAGATTAAATCTTCATATTTCTATATGAAGATATTGCTGACAAATATTACTGTCCCATCCGAAGCAATTCAAACCATTAAGTATCTGCTCATCACCTCCAGTGAGGGGGAATACCATCACAGTATGATTCCAATATATAGTAGTGGGGGAGACGAGTGAGCACCCCTCCTCCTGAAGCATACCATGCCACATGCCCTCAACTTGGGGGGGGGGTGCTTTGGGGGGTTCCCATGTTAATGGGGACAAGGGCCTCTTCCCTACAACCCTGTGTGGTGGTTGTGGAGGTCTGTGGGCAGAGGGCTTATCGTAATCTGAAAGTCCTTTTTTACAAAGGGGCCCCCAGATCTTGGCCTCCGCATGTGAATGAGTAGGGGTACATTGAATAGGGATACACTGACACAAAAAAAGTGTCAAAAAGAAAGAAAAACACAGACAGACAGTTTTTGACAAGTCCTTTATTAAGAAATTAAAAAAATAATTCCCCCCCCCCCCCCCCGTTACAAACATTGCAGGGTGACAAGTTCTAAGAAAATAGGGAATAGAGAAATATGTGAAATTAAATAACAAAATCCCAAAATTAATTATTTTTCAGTCGCTACAGACAGGCTACAAACTGACCCCACACCTGGAGATGCTATAAGACCCCAAAGACAGACAGACACTGAGCCTATAAATATGACCAGGGGATCCAGAGGATGAGGACCACTTCCTGCTCAGTTGACCGGAGTACTGAAGGAGACTCACTTTTGAAGACTATCCACTCTCACCCTGGACTCTCTATAGAAAAGAAGAGAAAATTCCACATTCTACTTGGAGAGAAGCCTGGGACCTGGGACCAATCCTGTTTAATTTATTCA
Source organism: Pelophylax lessonae (assembly GCF_965119305.1). Lineage (NCBI taxonomy): Eukaryota > Metazoa > Chordata > Amphibia > Anura > Ranidae > Pelophylax > Pelophylax lessonae. The sequence goes on from NC_138768.1 coordinate 875,754,989, forward strand.
TAAATGATCTAGAGGAGGGGATATCTAGTACAATCTCAGTATTTGCAGATGATACTAAATTAGGCATGCCAATATCTTCTATGCAGGATGTGGAAATCTTGCAAGCAGACCTGAACAAAATAACGGGGTGGGCAACTACATGGCAGATGAGATTTAATGTAGAAAAATGTAAAGTAATGCACTTGGGGGCCAGTAACCAGAAAGCAAGCTACTCACTAGGGGGGGAACCTCTGGGTGAGTCTAGGATGGAAAGGGACCTGGGGGTACTGGTAGACAACAGGCTTGGCAGTGGCATGCAATGCCAAGCCGCTGCAAGCAAAGCCAACAGAATACTGGGTTGTATAAAAAAGGGGATTCACTCCAGAAATAAAGAGATTATTCTTCCACTCTACAAAACTCTGGTCCGGCCACATCTGGAGTATGCTGTCCAGTTCTGGGCACCGGTCCTCAGGAAGGATGTGCTGGAACTGGAGAAAGTCCAGAGAAGGGCAACAAAAATAATTAGGGGAATGGAGGACATCAGCTATGAGGAAAGACTACAAGCACTGAACTTATTCTCTCTGGAGAAGAGACGATTGAGGAGGGATATGATATCAATGTACAAATACTGTACTGGCGACCCTAGCATAAGGAACAAACTATTCAGAGTAAGGGAATACAATAAGACACGTGGCCACTCACTAAAACTTGAGGAAAGGCGGTTTAACCTTAAAGTGCGTAAGGGGTTCTTCACTGTAAGAGCGGTAAGGATGTGGAATTCTCTTCCGCAAGCAGTCGTATCAGCGGGGAGCATTGATAGTTTCAAAAAACTATTGGATGGACACCTTAAAGACCACAACATACAGGGGTATACAATGTACGGTTAAAAGCAAACACACACACACACATCATAGGTTGAACTGGATGGTCTTTTTTCAGCCTCACTAACTATGTAACTATGAGAGGAGGAGCCAATGAGTAAAATAGCTCCACAATATATAAAAGCATGTGACAGACTGAGAGGGACAAGAGAAATTGAGAACTTATCAATCATCTACATTTACTCACCCCCTATTACCTATTATATTTCTCTTAACACCCCCCCCCCCAAATTGCACCTCCATTTCCACCCACCCATACAGACAACTCAAATGCTTTGGCAATGCTGAAATGTATTTGGGCCTAACAATAATGTTTATTTGAACTGAATTGAGAAACATGTATGGGAAGGGAAGAGAGAAGGGGGATAAATAGAGAGAGAAGGGAGAGAGGGGAGGAGACAAAAATAGTGAAAAAGGGGAAGGGAAAAGAGAGAGAGGGGAAGGGAGGAGATAGGGGAGAGGATA